>NC_089751.1:13729634-13769634 GCF_040412425.1 Macrobrachium rosenbergii
ATTTTAAATGCTGTTTGGCTCAAAATCCGTCATTTTCTTTCCCGGTCACAACTTTCCTTTCATTCCTGAAAAAGTATCTATCATTTTCATGCAAAGGTGTGAATGTGAATACTGGTAACAAAGAATAAATGTTTTTTAAACAGTTTCCTTGGAAGAACTTGTAAAAGTATACTTGAAAAATAGAAAATGGGAGGAGGAGAATTTGTTGGATTACGAGTTCATGCAGAGTGCGCGGAAAAACAAGTGGGTGAATGTAACAGTGATGAGACGAGTGGCTGGAGGTGTGCTGCATCATTATCTGAATGAAGTGAAAGGCATATTGCATAGATAGAAGTGTAGTTGTAGATGAAAGGGTGAAAATGTGTCGTCAGCATAAGCGAGTATGATAAGAAGGAAGTGGTAATAGTTTTAATAAGGCAGAAATTATTAGAAACGGGGTAAGTTCAAAAACATTATGGGTAAATGAATTCATGGATCGGGTCATAGGGTCAGGGGGTTGGTATTGTGGGAGGTGGGATGACCAAGGAGGTTAGAATTATGGAGATGCCCTGACCCCGATTAAATGAAGTGACATTTCTGACTCACGTGTTTGTGAGTCAGTTGCGATCAGAACTTTGTTGTGAGCAGTTGTGAGAATTAATTTTTATTTACAGTTAGGTAACTAATTGATAATTGAGCATGTTGTAAGGATTAAGAAAAAATAATGGTAAAACTAGCATTTCAGCTCAAGTTAATCAGTAGCAAAATCTTTGTAGCTTTGTCTCGATCGTATAATTCATGAATTTCAAGGAAGCAAAGAAACTATTACATTCCTTATGGTGTTTAATAATTTGATATGAACTTCCTAAACCTTTGTTCTCGGGATAATAAATACGCAGTTCACAGGAAAAATGGTTTGCTAATTAGATTTTTGGTGTTGTGAATCCTGCTGTGATGCTCTCATAGATGAACCTCGTAACACAGCGCAGTATTTGATTAAATTGAAAAGTAATGGGATCTGAGTCACCCTTCAGATTATGTTGAAATATGCCAGCGTGACGAAAAAAATGTCAGTATCTTTTTCTTAAAATTATATTAGCCTAAAAAGAAAAGAATTTCATAAAACTGTGTATGCAGTCTTAGAATACCGTATCAACAAACAGGATGTTTTTAAATCTAGCAGAATTATGACAAGTGAGGTATTACAAAATCATGTATTTTATTACTTATTAAAGCTATTTCAGAAAATTACTTACAAGTACGACATTCTTAAGCTGCGAAACAGTTTTCAGCGACGCTGCTTGCTCAAAACAAAATGCAAAGTCAAGAGACATATGCAAAGATTACAGGCTACGCTTCAGTGGTCAGTAATGTCAATTTTAACTATCTGTTGGCACACAACATACATAATTATGTATACATATATTCTTATTTATAAATTATAAGAACTTTGTTTCTAAGCAAGTCGACAAAGTGTCTGTGATTCATTGTCAGTTTTGGGTTAAATGAAAGTCATTGTCCTGGCCAATCACCTGGACCCCTTAGTACTTAAACATTCAGGGAAAACAGTTTTGGGTTACATGAAAGAAAAGTTGAAAAGAAAGTAAGGGAGAAATATCCTTGAGTTTCATTAATACAAGAAACAGAGGGAAATAACATTAATTTAACCCCACGTCCACATACACTTTTGACCCCATTCTAGACAAGATGTTAGTTGCCTTAATGCAATTTGCCTCCCCTTATTTAATGCAAGTACTAGAGTTAACCCTAGATAGTTGTTCCTCACCTGCAAGAGATAGTCCAAGTGTAATGACCTTTGTAAGAATGAAAATGTATATAATTTATATACCCCTTTAATCTTATTGGTTGTTTGCAAAACGAAGTCTCCTTTGTTATATTTTGTTCCATCGTTTGTAGTGTGCTTGAAAATGCCCTTTGTTTCACTCTTTACTCATAGCCATATACTGTTTATATTTTATATTACCTTGTTATTCCCGCCATAGAAGTCATATGTATATATAATATATATATTTATGTACATATAACTACATGTATTATGCTTAAAGAATGACAGTAGATGCACGTGACTTCAGTGTGTGTGTGTGTGTGTTTGTGTATATTGTATATATGTGTATAAAAATGTGTTATTCCATTAAAGAGGGCACTTTTTTATTTGAAAAGAAATCAACGTTAATAAAAAGAAAAACGGGATTGCACGGTTAAATCCGGCCTAACATTGCCATGAAATATGAGAGATGTAACAACCCACTTTCTGTAATAATAAAAATGTATCATAATATTAAAGATCTGTGACGTTAAACTCTTATATTCCTACCTTTAAGACGAAAATGTTGCTGCGGATTTTTGGCATTTTATATTTATTTAGTAACATTTGCTAAGCCAATGTCGACTTCACTGGGTGAACTTCATAAATTTTTGGTAAAACTTAAACACTTTTTTAAGAGTAAAAATGCCCTGCTGCAGATAGAAATATTGGCTGGTGAAGGGCATTAATTTAGTGTACGAGCTACACTCCAGAAAATGCAGCACTAATGGAAAACTAATAAAATGAATGTTGTCAAATACTGAACGAGCATGTCAATGATTTTTTTTATGAAGTTGTTTATTAAAGATGGTGTTAAATACCCCCTTTTCTGTTTTTTCACAGACCGGAAAAAGATACATAGACTGCTTACATGGAATAACCTTACACGTATTGACAAAATCAGAGGGCGATATGTTTCCAGGTAAGTGTACATTGCTAATTCAATTTGGATTTGTCGTGAAACTACTGTATGGTTTATTATGTAGTGAGAAGGAGACCTGACGATCAGCCACACTAAACTCATGATCATCCTAGCTTGATTAGTTTTGAAGAATTGGGTTTTCAAAGTGTTAAATTGACACCAGAGTTATGAAAAGTATAACGCAGACAGTGAGAGTGATGGAGGAATACATTTATTAAGTTGTGATGGGAATGTGAAGATCTGATGGATTGATTTATGAAACTGAGGCTGTCAAGCCAAGCACTGAAGGGCCACTTGCTGCCATTCAGCTCTTAAGACACTGAAAATTTGGAGTTGGAGTGGTTGGACAGGACAGCGAGATGAAGAGATCCAGAAAATAGAGGAAGTAAAGTACAAAGTTCTAGAGGTGGTACAGGGAGAAAACCCCACTGTTGCACTAAGAAATAACAGTTAGAGGTGTTGGACTGCAAGAATGAAGGAAGTTAAAACGTGGATATAGCTAGGTGCCGAAGGGACGCTGCAAACACCATTTAGTAGTGCTAAAGTGCAACAACGAGGTGCACTGATAGGAATACCAGTCCCCTCCCCTTAACCCCCCTCCCCGGGGAATATGAAGACGGTCACTGTATCTGCTGCCCCTCCCCTTCCATCACCCATCCCTTTTCCAGACGATTGTGGGTCTTTGTCTCGTCTCGGGTGGAAAGTCAAGGTTCATCATCTAAGCTGGTGCAACGACCTCATCGTGACCAAATATGGCCGAACCAGCTCTGAATTTTGATGCTCAGTCCAAATAAGAGAGAGAGAGAGAGAGAAATGTTGCGGTTTCATTTTTCTCTTTGAGCAATAATCAGATTTTGAACAATGTCAGTTTCTAGGGGTTTCTAAACAAAACAAAGATTACAAAAATAATCATCTATGTGATGCGTTAGACCTTACACGCAACATCAGTTCCCTGCTGAAGACATTCTAAAGGGAGGGAATATTATCTTATCTTTTCATTATTGCTGTTATCATTATTCCTCTTGCTTTATACTATTTACGTTTCATTTCATGGCGTATGCATGAAAAGCAGGGATAAGAATATATATGTTTATAATAATATATATGTATATATATATATATATATATATATATATATATATATATATATATATATATATATATATATATATATATATATATATATATATATATATATATATATATATATGTATATACAGTATACTGTATATATACATACACATAGATAAATATTGATATATATATATATATATATATATATATATATATATATATATATATATATATATATATATATATATGCACGTATATCACATATATGATTAATGTGTGATATATATATATATATATATATATATATATATATATATATATATATAATATATATATATATGTGTGTCTGTGTGTATAATTTGTATATATGTATATTTGTAATACCAACAGTAATAACGTATGCGCGAAAAATTACCTAGAACACTGTGATTACATTTATATTAAGGTAATCACAGTTTAAAACATATCTAGTCGAAATTATCATCGTTAATATTATTCGACTTGACCAAGAATTAACGTGAAGGGGAAACTTGAAAGACAGTGGTGGAACAGTATCAATTTCAGACGATGTTGGTGATAAACAAATAATAGGTATCAGTTATGCATTACAAGCTAAGTAACTTGTACAGAACGCATAAGCACCTCACAGATGGCGTTAGTTTCAGTAGCAATAAATTGTTGTAATCTCTGAGGAGTTTCGTCACCTATAACGGAGGAAAACCTGTTGTTAAATGGCTAGATGTAAATAGAATGGAAGTTGAAAGTGTGTCTGTTAAGATGGTGCATTCTTTTAGGGTCATGGACGACAAGAAAACAAAACAAAATTTAATATCAGAAGAAAGTTTACGGTTGAGAATTCTGCTAACCATTTCCATGAGTACACCATATGCATAAACATTTACAGACAGCAGCGTACAGTCACATATGATACATTTGATAAAGACACGCGCGCGCACACACACACACACACACACACACACACACACACACACACACACACACACACACACACACACTTCTATATAGCACGTAGATCAATTAGGAATGCACATATGTTTACATAGGTGACCTGTATGCCAAAACAGCCATCACAAAATATTCTAATGTATTTGATTCTCATTTTAAATAAAGTCCCTCCGAAGGAAGGCATAAACTTTAGGAAAAAATTTTTGATTCGAAAGTAAAATTGCCAGCTCATTCTAAAAACGCGCGCCCACTGACGTCAAATAATGGCAAGAATTCATTTTAAGGGGATTTGCCCGAGAAAGTCTTCTTGCGTCAGATTACAAGGGTGGTTTTAATTGAAACAAGATAGGTGACTGGCAAAGAGGAGACTATATATATATATATATATATATATATATATATATATATATATATATATATATATATAATATATATATATATATATATATATATATATATATATATATATATATATATATATATATACTGTATATGTGTGTGTGTGTGTGTATACACACATATATATATCTATATATATTTATATATATACATAGTTATACATATATAGCATGTGTGTTTGTACATGTTTGTATGTACGTATGTTCGCTTGAAATCACCAGAACACGTGAGATATATGCTGATGTACCACAGGGTATATATCTTGACTGGTTATGCTGTTAGTTTTCTGAGACTTCTTCAAGATGACTGAGCCATAGTGGTAGCACTTTCCAAAATACATACACAGTAGTAACAGTGCAAACGAACATACAGTTGGAATAATATTCACACGTAATAAGTAGATAAATGAAGGGGCAGGAAACTCATCAGTCCACTGAGGTGAGTGCTCCATTTACAAACCGATCAGGTAGACTCAAGTCTTTGCAGTAGACCTAGGTAAACTATCTTCCTTGAAATTAAAATATTACAAAACATTTTCTACGCAATTTAATATGGCTTGGGTATGTTGCGGTTACATTTATTGGGCAAGGGAACAAAAATCTAATATTTTCATTGGTCAATTAAATTATTGGTCCCATCAGTATAATTCAGTATGAAAGTGGAAATGACGGTAGCCCACCATTTTTGGATTTCCAAATAGACAGAAGTAGTTTAAATATAGTGTAGAAAAAACCTACCAGTATTTCTAAGTACATTTTTACTGAGTTCACAGCAATGAAGTAAAGAAATTATTTTCGCAAAATGTTTTAAAGAGCACTTTGTATATGGAGCTCTGAGTGAAGTAGATTTTATTGGGAATACACGCCAAAAATTAAAATATAATTTTATATGAGACAATGCCTTATGAGTGGCAAAACAAGACTTTATGTTAACAACAGAGGAAATTAGAACATCGAAAATCTTGCACTACCGCATAGTGATAATTTCAAAGATATTCCCCGTCTCCTTTAGAGATTTTGCATTTAAGAGACATTTAACCCAAGTAGGATCATGTGACAACTTTGATATTGGTCACACTGGAAAATCATTGATAAAGCGAATAGAACCGCATCAAAAATACACGAGATACGCACTGGTGAATATTGCAATTGTCGTTCATGTTAGTGAAAACAATCATGCTATAAACTGGATATTGCTGAAAAAGTTAACTTATTCCAATAATATACTAAGGTGATTACAGTTTCTGTTAAACTGACTGCATATATATATAAATATATATATATATATATATATATATATATATATATATATATATATATATATATATATAATATATATATATATATATATATATATATATATATATATATATATATATATATATATATATATATATACTGTATATGCCTCACATTCTACTGCATATAATGCCCGTCCTCACTGAGAGTGAGTGCCAAGTTTCTAATCCTTCAGCGGGGTCAAAGTGGTATAGGCACGTTTCATTAAGGGCCATTAGACCTTTGCTGACCTGAGAGATGAATTAAATGATTGTAGCCATTCGCAGCAATCGTTAGCAACTACTTCATAAAATACTTGCTAAGATTGGATGATTGGCATTTTATGAAACCTTGCCTTGCGAGAAAAATGCACAAAAGAAAGAAAAAAGGTAGAAAAGCATAATACATTTATTAAATTAGATGCAATGCGTATCCATATATATATTTCTGAGTGTAACGACAGTCTACAGTATTTAAAATTTACCATCAAGTCAAATCATGTCTTGAATGTCTCAAAAGTAAGCTGGATGGGCGATTTTTGGAGCTTGCTTCGGGATGCTAATTAACGTGACTAAGTATTTAAAGGTATGATGTGTATTTATCTTAGGAGAACTTTCTTCAAGAACAAGAGAAATACATTTTTACATTTGAGTTGGGGATTGTGTTTCTGAACATAATTCATCTTCTATATAATATGGCATGTTTTGCATGAACATATATAAAACCTATAAACCTGAAAATGATATCAGTTTTGAGTCCATCCATAACCATTTACTCATTATATCTTCATGGCTCAAAATTGTTCTTCCTCGTAAAAGCTTACTGAAATACCCACCTACTTTTTCCATCGAAGACATTGCTAAAGGACAACGGTAATTTCCTTTAAATTTTAGCCCCATAATAGTTTGTTATTGTTATTTATGGAACAAGGGCCATTGACATGAACTTTTGGCAAACAGTTAATACTTACCACAAAGGCGATTTGCACACTACCGCGTTTCATCTTGACACTTTCCACTTTTTGTCGCTCTTAACGATGGTTTCTTCCTGTAGATTCTGTTCAAGAAGAATGGAACCATTGTCAGTTGCATTTCCAAAGTAAAAGTAAAATTGAGAGGAAGTAAATGTTAATATGGGTGGGGGAAGAATGGAAGTGGCTGATAAGGCACCTGGGAGTAAATATAACGAAGGATGGTAGGATGAAAGGAGAGGCAAATCACAGAGTAATTGTATTTTTCCTGTTTTTTTCGAAATCCTATATCTTAAATATTCCTAGAATACTGATACTAGCTGACTACCAAAGAAACGTCATAAATGCTTCTACACAGCCCGACAAACTAAATATTTCAACAAAAGACGTTTTTGGGGGAACGCCCACACTACAATAAAACATGCCATAAACACACGCCTTAAACCTATGGCATCCATATGACAGTGAATTTACAAAACAAGTCAACACCGCAAGAGTAGAATGAACCTTGGTAAATGCTAGATGATGAACCACTGGTAATACTATAGGTCGTCGCTCTGTATTTAACCTGTTTGTGAGTTCCGATGTTCCGTGTTTTTGCAACATGTTTTACTGCAGTGTGGACGCACCCCTAGGATAAAAATTCTGTCAACCAATGACTTCATTGGAACAGACTGCTTTCATATCAAGTCATTTCCTTCAGGACCCACATGGCGTGAGATTATCAAGATTGCCACTTTCTCCCGCGTCCGTAAGAAGAGTAAAAGTCACGATGATATCACGAGAGAGTTATTACGCCAGTCAGGGCATTCTGATTAGGAGATAAATCCAAGACTAAGAAAGATTTCTACATTGCAGAAAACCCTGATAGTTATGAGCGTATACTTCCCGTAACTTTGACTTTACGAACACTTTTCTAGTTAAGTTTTAGTTTCTTTAGAGCTTGATATCTCACAGTCCCCGCTTCCCGATAGAGAGTGATTCACATTTTAATTTTACACTACCTAATGACTGAAGATGTGAACTGAATGAGATAGAACATCATGAAATGATTGAAATTTGACGATTAAAACAACTAAAATGTGAGCTATTGGCTGGTTAATATTTTAAAAATAAATTGGAAAACACCTGAAATGAAACTGAAGAAATGTTTATTAGCCACTAGGTGAACATTGTTAAGAGATTGATTAAACTTTGAATCACAGAATGATTGAAATTTGATTTATGAAGTAATTAAAATTTGAGGTGTTATCTATTAACGTCTTACTAAATCTAAGTATTAAAATCACTAAAATTTCAATCAAGAACTCACTGATTTTGATATGTACTGATAGGAATTCATCTTGGACACTAAAATCTAAGTTGCAGACTGACTGAAATTTGAGTAAAGATTTAAACCGAGATGCGCTAAGTACACCTTGAAAGTTAATGATAGCCATCGTAATTGATCAACCCCCAAAATAACAACAAGAATAATAATAATAATAATAATAATAATAATAATAATAATAATAATAATAATAATAGTAACAGTTTAAATCATACAAATCATTATGCCAACTCAAATAATAATAAAGAAATAGCAGAATAAAAAAATAATGAGGGCAAGCAGCAAGAAGCAGTAAAACGAAACCAACACTTGAATTTCTCACTTAGAATTGTGTTGTCATTGTATAGGAGAAACATTTGTGGTCGTCCGAAGGAAAGGCTTGCAAAATCGACGAGAGAGAGAGAGAGAGAGAGAGAGAGAGAGAGAGAGAGAGAGAGAGAGAGAGAGAGAGAGAGAGAGAGAGAGAGATGAAAACCCCATAGGCAGGAAATACTATGAAATCTACTGGTGCAGGTACGACAATTATGTCCCTAAAAAATCATAAAAAAGGAACTGAAAATTGACAAGGAAACGCAGCAGTAACAAACAAGATGTATTGTGTTGTCACATTATAAAACAATAAGACATTTTACTCTTCCATGACTAACAGGTTTCACGGATGACATTCTTCTTCTCATTAACTTTCTACGTTTGCATAAATATGCATTCACGTAATTGTCTGCTTATACAACTTCTGCATGTAGAAACTGATACATGTATCAGCCGAACTTTGATATTATCTTTCCTAAATAGACCCCCTTTTCTTCTTTCTAAAACTCACAAATCTAAGTCTTTGCTTTTCAACAATTTTGCCACAACTTGAGCCAACACTCACTTGTCTGCCACTTCTGCATCCTACACAAGTGTAATTGTAACAAATTATTTTTACGATTTCAGTATCCCATTAACACAAAAATACATAATTTTTTTGGTACCTTCGTTCGTCACACCTCTTCGTTTCTCACCATTTCAAACACGTATTTCATAATAATAATTACACTACATCTTCAATAACATCCTTTTACCTACATAATCCGCTTTTCTAGCTAGCACATATACATAAAACTTTGAACTCTACAAACGCTTCTCTGAACTATCACTAATCTCTTTGGTGTCCTCCACAAACATAAGCTATTCAAAGTCTATAAACAACTCTATTCATGTGTCCTGCAAATTACAGTTGTCACCTCTTTTTTTTTTCTGACTTCTTCAGCGCTACGCATATAAACGCTAAAAGGGCTGCATCTTTACAAGGACCCACTTTGTACCAAAGCAGTCCCTTTCCTGATTGAATATCGTAACAAAAGCTTCATTTTAATCCTGCAAGTCTCCAGTTGCACGTAACAGCACTCCCCAGTGAACCTCAATTAATTCTGGCAGTCTTTTCAAGTTCTAAGCATGGTACAGTCAGACAGTAAATTACTGTCAAGAGTTTCCAGTTATATCGATCCCTAATTGCTGATGGTAATCTTCAATTTACAGACACTAAAGCACAATAAATCAAAGGCACTTTGCATTTTTAGGATTGTTGAACCCTACAAAATATATATCCATCATTTAAACACCTTTTTTTCATGTTAGTTGTGATTTTATTTGCATTTTTGCACGCAAAGTTGCAATTACTTGCTAAAAAAGCACACTGCTGCCTCCTGTCACTGTGACGTCAGAACATGAATGTGAAAAAATGAACAAAGAAGATAACATGGCTTATTAAGAACAAGATACGAGATCATCTTTTGGTAACTGATACTCATTCTGAATTCACTTCTCACGAACTAAACTGGTTAGGTTCCAGTGGCCAGATCGTTACCCATGGCGAAAATTGGTGGCCTTAGAAATTATAGCAGCCTAAGTGTTTGAGTGTTTATTTTAAAACACCCTACTACTATTCCTTTACTTTAATAATAACGTTTTGCAAATCAGGTTGCTCGATTATCACTAGCTGGCGATTGATAGTACTAATTAGAGCATTTGTTCTCTAATGGTCTCGAGAAATGTCACCAACCCTTGGCATCATTTAATTGCCCGGTGGTTGATATATTTTTTCCTTTTAATCGAACATATGTTTATAACAAACGCTTGATCCACACACTCTTCCTCCGTATTAAAATCCTTCTATACCCCTTCCGAGATCTCAGACATACTAAGCCATGTTATATAATTCATATACTTTTGTCTGGGTTTTTCATCATACCCCACAGTAGACAATCTCTCTCTCTCTCTCTCTCTCTCTCTCTCTCTCTCTCTCTCTCTCTCTCTCTCTATATATATATATATATATATATATATATCTATAATTATGTAATTATGTATATATACATTATATATAATTTATATACTGTTTATACACATATACAGTCTGCACGTACTTGTGTGAATGAATGGTCTAATGTCCTATAAATATTTCTAACTTCACATAAAGCAGAGAGAAAGGAAATTAATTAACATGAATGCGCTCCGTAGAATGAGAGAATCCCCAGTTGGCCTTCCTCTAACCTTTGCGGCATCCGAAGCTATTTCGATTGACTCTGCGGTTAGTAACCGTCGAACAGAGATGAAAACAATGCTTGCTGCCGTGTCAGGCACACAGGTGAAATGCTTACCAATCGCTCTTCTAATGGATGGCAGCTTTTCGGAAACAGCAAACTCGAGAGAAGAAAAAATAGGTCATTATCAGGTTGACATTGACGACTGCTGTGCTTTTTCATAGCATATCGTACATCAGTCAATAAGTGAGAGTTACAGGTCCGATATGAGTAAGCTAGGATAAAACCGGAGGATATTTCAGGTATAAAACCAGAAAAGATAAGATTATATCAAGTGAATTCATTAGCCTTTAAAAATATAACAAACTTTCAACTTAAGAATAAGATTTAAGAACTCATTTAATATACTGTACGGACAAATGGTACCACAGATGGAAATGATACGGTTCTACTTTTATTTAATTATCGCAGTCGTTCTTCATGCATAAATATTGAAGTTAGGAGTTGGTAACATAAAGAATAATCAGTCAGTAAAATTCAGTAGGAAGCCAGATCCTAATGCAAAAGATCTTCCCCGGTCCCCTGGCACTGGTTCCTAGAATAAAGAAAATCTGGAGATGGTCAGCTCCCTTCCTTCAAATCTCCAGATTATAAACCTTCAGTCAAGAATAAATAAAATTGAGAGGAAATGCCAAGAGGCGAGAGAAGAGAGGGTTCAGTTTTCTATTAATACTTGATTTATCTACTTTTATTGGAGAGGAAAGGAAAACGTATATTCTTATTTGCCACTGCTACACAACAAACCGAAGTACTTTTCTGCATAAACGTAATTTGTCTTTACGTAAGTAGATCATGGACTTTGTTTCCTTTCAAAATGTCTCTGAATACTTGGTTTAACTTGATTATCGCTATAGCCAGATCTTCGCAACAAAATTTGACTGCTTCAGCACTGCCTTTGTTTTTGTACACATTTAAGTTTGAGTATCTTCATGGATCTCCGGAAAGCTTGGATTAGATGTACTGTATGTGTAAGCCTGAATGGATGAGTACGAGGTGTTTTGCAGTATCCTAATTTACAGTAAGGTTAATAGGACAGGTAGGGATTTACCCAAATAGACCTCATTAAATGCAAGAGAGCCACATGTGGTATAAGGGTTGTAAAACTCATTCAAATAGAAACACAGTACATGTAGATGTATGCAAAAGTAGTCTAGGAAACCAGAGATCATAGCTGTCAAAGCATGGGATCAAGCAGTCCCTACAAAGCATATGCTGAATCCGAAATGAACAAATAGATGAATTAAAATGCCATCACTTTGCAAATGAATATATAATACAATTTGCTTTTGGTTTGAGAAAGTACTCCCCCATAGCTTATATAATAATGGAAGAAATGTAGAAATAAGTTGGATCCCTACCCTTGTATGGATCAAAGGAAATGAAGATTCAGACAAAGCAGCCAAAGAAGCAACCCACATGACAAGATCAAATGTGAATATCCCTGTTACTGATTATGTAACACATAAAAATGGGTATCATAAATAAATCGCAATATATATGGAATGAAGAACATGAAAGTAATAAATTGAAACAAATAAAACCTAATGTTAAAAAATGGAATTCATCATATCAGAGAGAGAGATACGCACAAGTAATTGTAACAGTATCAGAATAGGCCATACTTGTCTGACACATGGGCACTTGATGAGCAGCCCACGTGGCCCGGCTCCCGAGTGCTCGAATGCAGGGTGATGATAACAGTCAGACATGTGTTATGTAAGTGTCCAAAGTATGACCAACAGCGACTGTCAACCTTTGGAAATAAATCAGTGGAGGAAATTTTGTCAGAATCTTTCACATTTTCAGTCGTTCCGATTTTGATGTTCATGAGGAACTAATTTAATTAACAAAACATAAAAATAAGTAAATAATAAAAGCACTAAAACCCTATTAGCATTGTCGAATTAAAAAAAAAAAAATTTAAAATGTAACTTAACTTATATTCTTAATTGTAATATAGCTTTTAGTGTGTATGTAAGGAGGCATGAGTAAATGTATTTATTGCATGTATGTGTTCCAGTATGAGGGCATGTGCCTATGGGCAGTTTTTAATTTTATTTTAATTCGTTCATTATCGTACTGAATGATCTATTGGGTCCTAGTGCTTGGCCTCAGGCCGGGACCTGGTATTTAATCTAATCCTTCGGGCCAGCTCTATGAGAGCTGAAAGTCAGCTCAGTGGTCTGGTTAAACTACTTTAATGATAATGATAATCATAAAACCCAGACATGGCTGTTTAGTGTGAAAGTTGTCTTGACTATCACGGGCGCAAATTTCCATTTCCATTAATTGCACGGCAAGAAGTTTTCATCCAAGGTGCACAAGTTTCTTTTAACAATTTGGTTTGTTTGTTCGTTATTCATTTAGTCGGAGGCCAGAGTTTTCAGTTAAGTTGGTAACTGCAATTCTCTCTCATTTTTATTTCGCTGAACTGAGTGACAGCTTTTGTTACTGATTTACAAAGCGTAAGTATATTGAGTTTTGAAATTAGAAACCCATTCGCGTTTGTGTATGCGTGTATATATAATGAAGTTGTACTTAGGAAAGCTTCCTGCAAATAAGCAAAATTACATGAAATATGACAAGTGAAACTTTTCATCGCCAAACCTGTGTGCAGGAACACTAAACGAAAACCATGATATGGAGATTAGACCGCGAGATATCTCAATACTCGCAGTTATATCTAAAACTTTCGTTCCTCCACCACGCCTAATTATAACATTGACATGTCGAAAACTGAATATTTGAATGCAGTTTCCAAACCTTTGAAAATTTTTTATGCATCATAGATTTTAAGATTTCGGTTTATTTTCTTTATGACACTTAAACCGTTTTTCAAGGCTTGAGCTCATTGTAATGCCGATGAAATTCCATTACTATATCTTATACACTAAAGTTTCTATCTTTTGAAAGCAACTGCACAATTTACTACTAGCTCCTGGAGCAGTATTATCTTCAGCACGCGCCAATGTGAAAGCATTTCAAGTCCTGCAGAAAATATCAATTTGGCAAGAAATGTTATTTCAAGGGGTAATGTCAAGATCGTTGCTCTAAGTGTAGAAAAATATTTATGAGAGGAAGAAAATGTGTATTCTAATATTTTATTGCGAGCGGGATAACCATAACAAATGATTGAAATGACCCACATCAAATGGAATAAAAAAAAAAAAAAGATAAACACGCGCCAATACCTGGGCCAAACAAGACTCAGGTCGCAGTTGTGGACAAAATTTCTTTTATCCCTCGTAGCTCTAACTATAATGTTTAATTTTACATTGGCTGACACAGCTAAACAATGATTTGATTGGAACTATTAACAATTATACTCAGACAACCAAAGGAGTAGAGAAAAATTAACACACATACACAAAAGACTTCAGACATCGTCTTGTTGAAGGATTTGTGCATTAGTCAATGGCAGGCGAGATTGTCACCAATCACACCTCCATGTTCATACGTATATACATACAACACATCATATATATAAATTATATATATATGTGTGTGTGTGTGTGCATTTACACGCCATGAGCTGTTAAATTATGTAAGCGTTTAATTTTATAAGTAAAAAGAAGACTGTCCAAAAGACGGGAAAATGCATAATCATTCTTCGTGACTACTAACTAAATGTTTATGGAAATTTTAGTCTTAGATCAGCAACTTCTCGAGACTTGCTAAGAAAGTATTATACAGTGTGTGAAAAAAGAAAGTACTTAGTCTCATTTCGTGCGGAACAGCCTCAAACCAGCTGCTTTTCAAATTTCAATTTGTGTCTCTGTGAGTGGGTATTTGCGCGCGCGCGCGCATGTGTATGTGTGTGGGTTTTTGTGGACGCGCGTGTGAGAGACAGATTAAATGCCGATTACAGCAAATTAAAGTTTTCGCTGCTTTAACCCAAAATAGCTTTGAGAAGATAAATTCCGTAATAGATGACATACAGAATTTAGGCAGAGCAGTATAGACAGCTTTTGATATATATCAGTATATTTACACTCAAACAGGTAAATATGTATACTGTCTTCAATATATATATATATATATATATATATATATATATATATATATATATATATATATATATATATATATATATATATATATATATATATATATATATATATATATATATATATATATATATATATATATATATATATATATATATATATATATATACTTCGATGGCATAATCTATCCGGAAGGCAACTCTTCTTGAAGATTAAACCTGTGAACATTTATTACTTGGTGTAATTTTTTCTGTTGATCTGTGAAATTTATTGTCGACATGAGAAGCTGAACGTCCTCCATCCTAAGCCCATTATGCGTAACATGTATGTTCTTTAGCTTTTGATTCTACTGGTTAGTAGGCTTAGTCTCCTACTGGAGTTTGAAAAATGTTTTTCACATCTTTCTTAAGGGAATTTTTGCAGTGTAACCTAAAATAACTTAAGAAGTCTTACTATTATATACCGGTCACATCATCAGTCAACCTCTGACATTACATTATAACAAGATGTATAAAGATGTTCGCATATTATTCAAATCATGTCAGAAAATGTCTAAGTTGTCGTAGAACGTAATTGTTTAAAGACAGTCAGCAGCTTTTAAGTTAGAATATGCCAAGCAACCAGTGACTTGTCTGAGTAAAAGGTGGTTTCAACCGAGGGGCTTTTCTGACTGATGCCGTGATGAAAAGTAGTGAGAACAGATGGGCGAGTGAGTGAGGCAGAAGTGAAAATTGAGAATTAATGTTGCCAAGAACGAGAACGGTGGCAAAAAGGTCAGGACGATGGATGTTTGAATGCTATTGTGAATGAATTGAAGTGTTTAACTCTCATAGGTATTTATAGAAAAGTGGTAAGAATGCACGCAGGATGAAAGAAGTGAAAGATCAGGTGAGGCAAGGTAGGCAGTGGGAGCTCTGTAAAAGATGTTAAATAGAAGAATCATATTTTATGCAAATGAGGTATTGTTATTGAATGTAGAAAAAAAAGAATGAAAGTTACTGACTTGAAATGTCCGAGTAGTATATGTGGAGAAAGGAGAGCAGAAAAGGCAATAGGTGTTCAGGTATGTCAAAGTGGTGAAAGAGCTGTCGAAAGTGAAATGACGGACCAGCGCGTTATGTTTAGAAGTCACGTAAAAAGAATACCTCTGAGGTATATTATTTGGAATTGTTAAGAGGAATAAGGGGGATTGAGTGCTTGGTTAATGGAGAGGGAGAAGTGTTACAACAACAATCCTTAGGGAGGGTCGGGTTTCACGTATGACAGGTGTAGAACACTATGAATGCACATGGGGCAATGGTGTTGTCGTTAGACTTTCACAGTGATTAGAGAAGCTTATGTCAGCGACTATAGATTTCTTTTTCTCTCAAACCATCTTCCTTGAGTACAAATCATCTTTATTTTTATGCATACGTCAACACATCATTGTGCAATAAAACAAATAACCAGCTTTCTGCATTTCAGCTGGATTCCAAAGGCTGTATTCTGTAGACATTCAGTGAAACTCTTCTCTAAAGCAAATAACTATGGAGAGAGAGAGAGAGAGAGAGAGAGAGAGAGAGAGAGAGAGAGAGAGAGAGAGAGAGAGAGAGAGAGAGAGAGAGAGAGAGAGAGAGAGGTAAAATCGCCGTAGACGAGTAGATGGATAAATGGGCACTACATTAGAAAGACAAAACGTGCTGATAGAAAAACAAGGTTACGCAAGGTTAAACAGAAAAGAAACCTTGGAACAAACAAATTGGTAGATGGAGGTAAAATCACTTCAGGAAAAAAGAAACAATAAGGCAGTAAGTCGTTTAATTACAGCGCGGTTTATTATTGGAAATTAGCAATAATTTAACAAGACAGAACAATGATGTGCAAAGGAAACACTAATCAACGATTACACACATGACTTGCAAAATTTGCAGTAAATATAATGACCGCCGCTGGATTTGTCTGCAACGGATATATGACATTATTGGGTAAACAAATAGTTTCTCGACGATTCATCCTTCCGAGAATCTGCAGCTCACTGGATGACTAAATTATGATACTAATCCATCTGACGATCATTGTGGTTTGGCCATGGAGTACAATGTCTGCGTTTAATTCTTTGGTTTTTTCGCTACCGAGATCTTGAGGATAATGTTGAATGCGGTTGGAGTAATATGCATTTTGGTCTATGCGTCTCCATCAATTATTTTACAATAAGAAAGCCTGAAAAGCCAAAAATGGCTGAAAAAGCTTCAGGATCAAGAAGTGTTAGAAAATGTATATGGTAGAGGGACCAGTCTCATTTAAAAACAGGTCTGAGACAATGGTGTGCCAGTCTACATGACAGCTCAGTACTTTCTTTATGGATGGAGTGATGCAAGAAACGAGAGAGGACATTAGATAAAGGAATGAAATTAGCGGATGAGAAAACAGTTAGTGATTGAACTGTGGCATACTGATGTTTGTTGCACGTACTCCCGCGCTTCCTGTTTCCAGCATTCATCCAGCCCGTTATCTTGCAATTTCACAACACCATGCAATCCGACAATTTGTAAAATAAGTGATAATTATGCCTCGGGTTGTGTTCCGTGCCGTTGACAACAGACATAACTTGTCAACCATTTTTATATTCGCATAAAGAACTGTCACCGTTTTAAAGCTTTCATATTGGCAAACTACAGTATAGATGCAATCAACTGTAGACACAAGTACAAGAATAAACAGAAGTAACCTGCAGTTGTTACTGTCAAATGACGTTTCCCAGTCATCGCCAAGTACTTAACATACTCCCCTATGAAAATATTTCTTATTTTAGAAACATTCTCAGATTTACCTCTGTGCTATTATTGGTATGATTAACAAACACACACGCACACATACATATGTGTACAATATATACTGTATATATATAAAGGGTGTGGTTCCAAAAGGTATTACGCTTCCGGTTCTCATCAAGCTCTTTAGGATAAAGTTGCTAACCCAGTTTTTCTCAACTTCGTCGCTACCCACCACAGTAACTAATTTTCACGTACCTTATTCACTATTTCGCACAATGGGAAGTATTGAAATTTGCTGAAGTAATTCCGGCTCGCGTGGGGATTTTACCCTGGATCTTTCGCTGGTGAGGCGATCGTGCTTGAACACCACTTGCTATATATATATATATATATATATATATATATATATATATATATATATATATATATATATATATATATATATATATATATATATATATATATATATATATATATATATATATATATATATATAGATATATATATATATATATATATAGAGAGAGAGAGAGAGAGAGAGAGAGAGAGAGAGAGAGAGAGAGAGAGAGAGATAATTCGTACTTGAACACGGAGCTAAATTTGAAATCCCACTCGAGGATTTTGTCTCATTATTCCTATCTTACCGACGTACACGACCCTCAAGACAACACTCATTATGTGGGTATTAATGTATATTTATGAATGGATACATTAAAAGGGCACTCATCGGGAAAAAAAAACTCGGAAATGAAATCGTTTAGGAATACTCTTGGAAGCTGTCTTGATGTTAAAACTTCACCTGTTACTCCATGGCATTGTCATCATTTAAGAGAATATGTATATGCCATTTTGAAGTTATTTCAGGGGCTCATCACTATGTGGATAAGAAAAGGAAAGATGGAAGATGTGAAGGCAGAAAGAGACACATAAATCGTTGTAAACTCATCTATAAGTTGTTGAAAATCTTACTAAATACTGTATATCTTAGGCCCACTTACGAGGCACGGTGCAAAATAATTACAGTAATCTGGTCATATTTGGTTAATAGAGCAAGCATTTTAAGAACATACAGCATCCGTTCTGTTACTGCATCTTTTAAAAAATCTAGCATGGTACTACTCTGAATACAGTATTTTAATAGTCCCTTTGTAAAAATAAGACACATCAATGTATGATAGGGAATTAAGATAAGAAAATATAACTGAAAAACACTTACATTTCTACTAATAAAGATCAACAAAGGCAGGATCGCTGCAGCAAAAATCAATCCAAACGACGCTAAGCAACAAAAACACGTCACGTGAAAGCATACAGATGAAGCACTCAGTCGAGACGCACAAGCACCGTGGCTCGCGGAACCGAGTGTGGACGACAAGTGCTGAACCGCATCTCGTATCGTATCGAGTTGAGGGAGACACCGTTGCAAGACGTCACTGCAACGCACGCACGAAGGAACTAACACGCGTGACGTGCCGGCCACCTCTGATTCTCCCCAGGTCCTGATTCCCCCCAACTGCGGCTCACGCTTACATGTGAACATGCGCTTCGACGACGCTCCTACATGATTAGTGTAAAACAGGCAATCCTCTCTTTAGGTTCATTTTGTGGGCGGTTTTATAAAAGTTTTCAAATTCACTAGATTTTTAAATCATATTTTCATTTAAAACTGTTGCTTGTTGAGGTAAAGTTTTACACAAGCACTCACGACCTCACAATGGACTACTAATTCGACATCCCTATATACTGTACGTTCATGCAAGAAGAAAGTAGTCCACGCACTTGATTTCTTATTAGCCTTGTGCATCACATTTCACCAAGATGAAAATTGGAGAAACTTCACCGTGGGGGGAAATTATTTATCGGTATGGAGTTTACGTAATGTGAGATAGAGGAGAGAGGGTTGAAGAGTGAATTTCCTTCCTGAAAGAGGCTACAAATCCCAAACTAATGAACTGGGAAATCAATCTCCTTGTAACGGAAGGTGGAAATACCGGAGATAAAAGTCGTCACGAATACCGGCAACTGGACGGAAGTGCTGGAAAAATGAATGAACGTTTTAATGATTCGTTTATAAAACGAAAACAATTGAATGAATTCACTCTGTTTCCAGAGAAAACGCCTTTTCTCCTAAAAATACCTATCCCAAAGAACATCATTATCATAGTCTGGTAACATAAAACGGCCGTCACTCGTAACCTAACTTCTAGGAAAAATATAAATTGCTTGGAATAAACCTTTCATTTATATTATATATATATATATATATATATATATATATATATATATATATATATATATATATATATATATGTGTGTGTGTGTGTGTGTGTGTGTGTGTGTGTGTGTTTATATATGCATGCGTATATATATATATATATATATATATATATATATATATATATATATATATATATATATATATATATGCATGTGTGTGGTGTAAATAATGTGAAGCTACAGGGAAATGTTATTTTCACTTTTGATATTTTTGCCTTACGGATTTTAATAAAAAAAATGTTTTTAGATGAAAAAGGCTTACATTGTCGTTAGAAGTTTGATAGACTTAGAATTCGCAGATGATGCTATTTTTATCTGCAAAACAACATTCAATTTACAAAGCTTCCTTGAGAGAATGAATCATGTATCTGGAGAGAAGGGACTCAAAATCTATCTGCGAAAAACAGAAGTAATGATGACAGAGTATGCACAGGTGATGAAATAATACTAAATGGAGAAAGGCCGTATGAAGTGCTTACTTCGAATATTTAAGAACTGTGAAATCCACAAGTTCTCCTGAGTTGGAATTTACAGACCAAAAAAAAAAAAAAAAAAAAATAAGCGAACTCAAACAATTGGTAGGATAAAATTTGGAAATCTAATCGACTGAAATTTCATACGAACGTACGATCAGTATTTGATATACGGACATAAACCTTTTCGATTTAAGAATAAATCTCTTAAGAAAGATACCAAGAGTTTGATTGCATGATAGGTGGAAATGATAACATGTAAGGAAATTAGGTAAGCACCTTGTGCAGATGAGATAATAATGAAAGGGAAAAGAGATGGTTTGGACATGCTCTTGGTACCACCCCGGGGAGAATGGTAATGATAGCGGCAGCTAGACTCCTGTGGTCGCCAGAAGACCTAAACTTACTTGGATGAGAATTAAGAGATGGGAGGCTGGAGATAAGTGGAGATCTGTGGTAGATAAAGCACGAGAGGAACATGAGAGCGGATTTCACAGAGGCCCTTTTCGTCACGCAGCGTTGGAGGCGTTGATGATATGGACTGTTGAGATTCCATATATGATAAGCAAGAGACAGGCATGTCAGTGCGGCTCTAGAATTGTTTCCATTTTCTGATTGTCTTTAGCTGGTGCTCATTCTTATTTGGTTATATACTGTTCCTGCCTCTGACGTATGTATTAGCCAAAGTTGACGGTTTAAAAAAAAAAAAAAAAAAAAACACGAATTCATTAGTACCACTGATCATTAAGCCATGACAGTGGAATTCGAAATTCATCATTTCAAATATTTTCATGAAAAAAAAGCACCTGTGTGGCTAAAGTCTTATGCCAACTCGGAAATAATTATGTTCATGATTAAACCTATTCCATTAAGTCAATGAATAAAGCTATGAAAAATTCTAGCTTATTCTATCAGAATGAAAGCTATTAAAATCCGGACTAGCTAGATCATTTATGTAGACGGAAATTAAGTACTAAAATACCGGAGGTAACAAAAGTCAGCAGGAAACAATGAGAATTTCATTAGATGCCTATAGTAGTTATAGCAATGATAAAGACAATACTAGAAATAGATCAGTTCCATTTTTTTAGCTGACCGAAATCAAAATGGTCCTAGACCACCTACACAATTTGGCCGTGTAAAATGTATACAGGTTTTCCTATTGCTTTTTAAAACAGTGCGGAAAGAAACTTTACCACATTTTATGATGATTTTCTTTAGCAAACGAGATTTTATAGGTGTGCGCAAGTTTTGCATTGACTATCTATTCCAAAGGGTTATGCAAGTGATGACTACAACAATTGCATCCCAATCTCCTCTTCCAGTGCTCTCCATGGTCGATGGAGGGAAATATTTAACTTCTTATATAAATAACTTGATGCCGTGTTAAACTTAATGAGAGGCATCCGTAACATCCTTGACAGTCTGCGTGAGTACAGACTTGTTCAAATGTATTTTAGCTCTGCCTTTTACTTGGTTAACCATAAAACCCTTACATATAGTTTGGAACTTAGGTTTAGATCTCATTCACAGTACGCTCTGTGGAAACCAGCTGCATAGCATCATTGATGCTTATTTTACCTGCTCAACATGAAAGTGTTTTGGGACCTTGGTTATTCTTAGCTTTAATAGCGAAAAAGATGATTTAGTGGGATATGGGACTGAACTGAGTAAAACTATTACTTCATTAATTAACCAATCTCTTGCCACATTCTTGCTCCTTGATTTTTTTTTTTTTTTTGGGGGGGCCATAGGTAACACAGTATTTAGTAATTCTGGATATCTGACAACATCCTTCACCGGGCATTGACACCGTTACCACGAAACATACAAAAGATTGCTCGAACTGGATGTTTTATCTTCCCGAAAAAGGTAACGATGACTTCATCTGTTACAAGGAGACATCCTCTAAGCCCATCTTAAATAAACTCTTCTGTAAAGTTTTCTCTTTAAAATAGATTTTTGAAACAGTTTTCTCAGGAGTATATGTGAGGACAATTAACATTTGTCCTCTATATCTACTTTCTACAAAGGTGACTTTCCAAGATATTCCTAGAGATTAGGAGACTTTTTCTTAGAGCTCATTTTAAGAAGTTATTCAGAAGACATGCCTTGAGTTTTTTCATACGTTTATGAACATTTTGTAGTATTTAGCAATCATATGTCATATGACCGATTAAATTCTTACCATCGATGCAATTTTGAACAGCTTTGGAAATTGTAAAGTTTCGTAAGTGTGAAGTATGTTTCCGTTCTATTGTACGGCATGTCTTCCTCGTCCTTAATGTAGAGAACGAATATGCACTTCCGCCTATACGCGCATGCTCTCACACACGGAAATTCACCTGCACTCTCACGTACAAATGATGATGGAAACTCCATTTAATATTTGCTGTCCACAATCTTACCGACATGATCAAACTTTTGTTTGCGGGTATATCAAGCTCGGAGTAATTTAACGTATCTGCGACGATCAGTTCTAGCTGTCTTCCACTCAGCCATTTCAAGTGATTGGCACTATTCGTCCTGTTGTAGAGATGTTACTGTATTTAAGTGAAAATAGTTATACTGTATGTTCTTAAATGCTTTTACAAAGATATTACAGTTCAACATAAGTAGATTGTCAGTTTTATCGGAGCGGAAAAAACCGACGCTAGTTCGTATAAAAATCAAAGTAGGTGTACTCACTTTGTTAATAAGATTAATAATGATTACTAGCCGCAAATACTTTAATTGCATTTTTTGGAACTAAACTAAACAAGTGTACTGAAGTGAAAAAGGAAGACGGGCTTGCCGTTCTCAATCAAACTCTGAAAGTCTTCCTGCTTCAACGGCGGAGCATACAACTGCATTGCATGGTCACAGTTCTCTCTCTTACATAAAATTTTTTTTATCGGGGGTTGCTTATTGTGAAATAATCTCTTTGTTGTAAAGTCATGATTATAATTCATTGCGATGGTCGTTCCGGTAAATCTATTGGGCGGGCAGATGTCATCTCATTCAATTGTTCTTCCTGTCATGGCAGTAACAGTAAAACATATTATCACAAAAGTTCTGGAGGGCATCCTGACAACTATGCAATCAAACCAGATTTACAGTGACTTTACAGTCGTTTATACTTAAGAAGAACTGTACTTTGGTAGACCTAATTATCTCCTTCAGAGGGAGGCGATGCTGTGAATTCTGTTCGTTTGTGTGTCTTGGTGTTTGTTTCTGTATTTAGCTATTTGCTTGGTTGTTTGTTACCAGGGTTACGCAAAAATTTGAGTAAATTTCCAGGAAGATTCCACCAAAAGACCAGCTTCGTGACCGATAGTACGTGATCAGATTTTGAGAGGGACATGAATGTAACATTTGGGGAGACGCGATCTGTCAAAGGTAGTGTGCTCAGCCTTCGTAGAGGTTTGTGGTCTCTTAACACTTTTAATTTCTCCTGTTTTACCCGTGTTAGCATTATCATTATCATTGCCGTAAGCGGTAGTGCCAGAACAGAAATATTAGTAACAGTATCCGTGATGTATTAAAGATAATTCTTGTTTCATTTAGGCGACGAACTGTTTCATGGAATTCTTTTCGCTGACAGAGTATTATCAGTTCCAGTTTATCAGAGATTTCGTGTCTCGACATTGACCGCTGTTGCATGTTCTGAGGTTGCTAGATTACCAGTAAAATGACGTAAGCTCTATTTTTGGTCGTCTTTACATCGGCCGCATCACTTTCCTAAAAGATGGACGGTTATTTATGGACTTCGCTCTGTGTTATGTCGGAACAGAAGTGATACCTTGAAGGCGATAATGAACCACAAAGTCTTCAGATCTGAAAGTGTACTGTACGGTGTGATTTAAGGTCACTAACTTCAAGCTGAAACTTACAGAGCGTCCTCTTTATTTATATTACAAACCAGTGAAACAACACACTTGAACTGCTTCCTAAAATTCAAAACATGAAACGGTTTACAACACGAGCACTCAATAGAGAGCTTGCTCCTCTCAAGACCCACAACAAGGAATGAATGAACTCATACTTATTTCCGGCTCTTGCAAGCGCTGTGGTATGAAAGTTGTTACCTGCTCTGTGATATTGACCATATTAAGGATTTTACAGTTATTAGAACACCAGAAATATATATGTGGAAGGTATATGAAAAATCAAAACAATCCAGAATCTATAAACTTTATCTCTGAACTTGAAGAAATCCTGATAAACATAATAAAAAGGAAATTACGGATAAAATATATAACTATACGAAGGACACCACAAATATGAGATATTCAAACCACCCGAAATCTGAGATCTGAACCTCTGACCTTTTCCAGGTAAAAGCGAATAAACTTGCTCATTAGAAAATTAGTGTTATACTTTATCAATATGAAAAGAATATCACATATATAAGAAGATAACCATGTAATATTTGCACTGGCAAAAATCTCTTCTCCCTATAGGGTCGGCCGCTCGAGTTTTCCTTCTCCACTGAGTAGTTGTATTTTTGGCATCTACGGTTTCTACACCCAGCGGTTTCATATCTCACTGTACGACGTCACTCCACCTGATTCTCTGCCTAACTCTACCCTCCATGGCCATATCATATTCTTCCTACACAAGAGCATCCTCATCCCTGCGAACTACGTGGCCACACTACCTCATCCTACTTTCTCTGACTTTATCTGTTATTCTTCAAACGCCCACCCATTTCTGATGTGTTCACTTTCAATTTTTTTCCAGCAGTGTCAGTCCCAGGATTTCTCCCTCCATTCGCATCTCTGTCCTTGCCAGAGTTACCTCTCTTTTGTTTGCACTGCCCAAGGTCCTGCACCATACAGCGGCACTGATCTGATCACTGTTTTGCAGATCTTAATCCCAAGTTTCAAAGGAATCTTCTTAAACGAGTCACCCCTTAAATCTCTCTCCACTTACAGGTGAAAATTCTGAGACATCAGTTGTAGAACAGGTTAGTTGGATTATGGGAAGCGAGGTGGGAGAACCTTCAAATTATATAACAATAATAATCTTCTATTACAAAGTGAGGAAATGAACTGTCTGGTGCAAAGTAATTTATCATAATAGACGTCGTGTTCTTGACATTACTCCTGGTACGGGATTCTTGATAGAATTCTCTCAATAAAGTTCTAAAGGTAAATATGAAGCGTCCTTCGCAGCTGCCGCGATTGTTCCTTGTGGTAGAAGAGAACATCTAATGCGCTGATTCCTGGTTTTTATTACCCTTTGCTTCGTTTTCGCAGCCCTGTGCCCGTCTCCCCCTCTCCTCCCCCACAGCCACTCCTCTACCCTTACAGGAGACTGCGAAGTATATACTAAAAATAATCCAGACAATACAGAAAAGAAACACTCAATAAAATGACAAAGAGATTGCCCCTAATTTAACTTGTGGAAGTTACTGAAAATTTTCCACAAAGGAAATCGGCTAAAGTTCACCAAGATGACTTTCTCCATTCATCTTGTCTTTGTTTTAACGAATAACGGAGATTCTTTCTTCTTCAATTTTTCCAATTTTTCTTTGGTTTTATTTTGCTTACTTTTGGATGTTGTATTTTGGGATAGAGGTGAAAAGTTTTGAGAAATGTTAAACTTGTCCGGAAGAGAATAGTCTTACAGAGAAAGAGAATATGTATGTCATTTCTCTGTAATTTCATAAAGCAAATCAGTTATCTGAGGTCTATTATCCTTAATACTAGCTGCAGCGGTAGATATTCTTCCTGATGGCTTACTATAAACAACAAATTGCTCGAGGCTACCGCAAGTTTGAACGCATATAGATTATACTCCGTCGCACATATTGCGGTATCATTCAACTCTACAATAAAAGTGCTTGTTAATGGAAATTGGTGTTGCCAATTGAACCTAGGCAAGTATCAGATTTCAAACGTATTAACAGCCCGAGAAAACATTGCATGACTGAAGTTTGCATCAAATATAATGATAGCATGATCCTTGGAATATGTAGCATTTTGACTGAGCCCAAGGAAGTTCGGTGCACCTAACCTACTTTCAAGCAATGCTTACCAAGAGGTGCGTCCATACTACAGTAAAATGTGTCGTCAACACATGTCGAAAACTTATCGCATGCATATCGCAAGCAGGTTAAAAACAAGTCAACGACCGAAAGTGGAAAATAAATCTTTTATCAGTAGTGGATAATTTTAAGAAGCACTGGTCAGGACTACACATAACTTGTATTCAGTTACCGACGTGTGTTTATGACATGTTTTACTTTAGTATGGATGCACTTCTATATGTATCTAAACTTGAATTCAGCACCTACTGGGAAGGAAAATATTTTCATTTAAATTCAGGTTCAAGTCGAATAGCCAACGCGATAGACCCAGTTTAAACCAACATAGCTGATCACGTGACTGAAACACCGACAACTCCACTTCATGAAATACAGTGCATTACATTTACATTCAGTAATCTGTACTGTTCATTTTAAGAAATTTTTCCAAAGGTTCTTTTCAACAGCAAAAATAACGTGTTTACTTACATACTACAAAGCATAATTCCTTGATATAAACGCTAGTATATAAAATTATGCGTGCAGATAAATTTGGAACAGGTAAACAAAAATCTAAATGTAAATCTGTCCTAATAGAAATACAAAAACCCTTTTGTTTTGGTGACTTCTGTATTGCTACCTTACTTTTGAGAATGGAATTAGTGTATCATAAAGACAAAAGTTTATCTTTTTTAATACAAGGTTACCAACATTTCCATCGTTACGTTCTGGCAGTTCCCTATTAAGTGTTGACTCAAGTATAATCTCTTACATTTCAAAGGTTAGAGGAGCTCAGTGCATTAAGTGGTGGTTTATATTAAGTAACACACGCCCATACACGTTTATATATATGTTTATATATATGTATATTCATATATATATACGTATATATATTCATACATATATATATATATATATATATATTTGTGTGTGTGTGTTATTACGTGATTACTCAGTCATAATACCTTTCATTGCCCCAAAACGGTCTGCCGCTACCCACTCGGCCGGGTAAAGCATGCATTTCTCTCTCTCTCTCTCTCACACACACACACACACACACACACACACACACACACACACACACACACACACTGTATATCAATAATACTGCAGTTTTAAATATATTACAGATATCTTATAACATAAATACAAACAAAGTGTACCGTGTAGTTTTGGAGTACGTACCTTTTTTTTTTTTTTTTTTTTTTTTTAACACAAGCAACGGAAGGTGACCTTCCAATTGCATCAGAGGTCGTTTCAGAACTGATCCTAATAGTCGACAGGAAATACATCTCTTAATTCTTGAAGACGACAGGAAAGACATCCCTTAACTGCTTATTAATATTAATGAAGGGTATTTCTGGACCTGAAACATCAACGAATGACATATGGGAGCCATCTCCATCTCCATTTCATCCATATCTTATATGAACTGAGAGCTTCCTTTTCGTATCATTTCTTACTCGAACCTCCGATCCGATTCCCAAGGTTCTTCTTAAACTTTTTTTCTTAAGTCGACAGAATCTTTTAGATGTGGTCTCCTTGTCATTCCATAATATAGCTCAAATTTATAATTCTTTGCAGTATAGGATGTTAGTAGTTTTACGATACCGCGACTTAAACAAAAATTTTATTCAATCATTACAGAAATACGAATGAATAAGAGAGAGAGAGAGAGAATGTTAAAGAACAATTATACAACTGATAAGTAAAATCTGCACTGCCTTATTAGATTGATCCTTGAACGATAAAACTATTACTCGGTTCTGGGCAAAGACCATTCACGGGGAAACGAATTGATTGACAATGTAAATTTAAACTGGCGAAAAGACTACTAAAGGAACCAAACAAAGCTGATTAAAAATCAGAACCGTACCCCCGTCCAAGAATTTCCAATCAAAATAGATAAAAACATACAGAGATGGGATTAGCTCCTAATTTCGTCATTATAGATACAAAAGTTTTGATAAGTTAAAATCTTTTGCAAATAGTGGTTTCGTGATCTTGTGCAAAATTACCTAGGACTGATACACAAGATAATGAAGAATTTATACTTAGAGGTAAATGGAAAAGCAACACCTTGTCTCTTCTTCATTGTCCTAGAAAGAAGGCTGGTCACCTGAATATACAGTGGAACTGCAGTATAATACAACCACTGATAACAAATGAAAGATGTCTATGGTCCCCCAGTAAACCCTCGTTTCGAATAGTGTCGGTACAAAAGGATGTGGTGTTTGTGTGTGTCGTGTATGTTTGTCTGTGGGTATGCTCTGGGTGCATGTTAATGCCTGTACATCAATTTGCCCTTATAAGGTAAATAGATGATATACGGTTTCCAAGCTTGAAAACTGTAACATTAATTCACATCAAGTTGAAGGTGTTTCTGAAGTCCAGCAGGAATCACGAAGAGAAGGCTCGTCTCTAGTGAATATTCATCTCAAGGGTAAATGAGGGACGCCACATATTCAAGTTAACGAAAATGCCTTGAAATTTTTAATTTGAAAATCTTATCAATATCTATCTTCCTTTTTTGAGTAGGAGATCGAGGGAAAGATATTAGAGGAAACTTGTTCCAGTAACTTACAACTGAAGTAAGCAGGAGTAAAAATTAGACGTGAACCCTAAAGTCAAAAGAAATTAGAAACACGTACTATACACGAACTAAATTTCAGTTATATCGAAAACTAAGGGTAATTTTTATGATATTTGGAAATCTATGTCCATCTAGTTGTGACTGTAAATTGCACTATTCGTAGCTTATATCTACTAGCTAAACAGAGTCAAGAATCAGCTGTTTTCGTCTTTTTCTCTCTTGATGACGTGAGAAAAAATTGGCATGATCTGATGTCATGCTTTACCATGGAAACATTGGAACGCCTGAACTTGGTTCCTTGACCAACCCATCACGCCTCAGTAGCTGACCTAAATAACCTTCGAACTCGCTAAGTTTACTGCCTCGGTAATCAAACTACTGTACTGTTCCGCCAGCATTGCGCGAGAGCTTACGTCAGAACTTGCCGGAGACGTGTGAAGTTTTTGCTGTTTAAAAAAAAAAAAAAAAAGTCAAATATAAATCACTAGGAAGTCCGTGATGCCGGAAAATCGAGCAAGGAAGCTGATCTGGGATGACCGCATCTTCGTGTGCCAAGTGACCTTCGTACATTTTTAGTCCGTTCGAGTCAGAGAGAAAAGAAAGAAAACATCACGTTTCTGGAGTATGGACTATTTCGTATGATGAATGTGGAGAGTCTTCGCTGTGTTTGCTATTTTTTTTTCTAGATTCATTAATATGAAAGGTTTTGCTTTTTATGTCAGTTTATGGGTTGTTTTGAATTGACTACAGAGTATTGGATTTACGGTAAAGTGCAAGGACCAAAAACCTCTTTAATTATTAAAATTTACTGTAGCTTGCTAAATCAGTCACATTGTTGTGATACTTGAATAAATGATAAAGTTATTAACAGATACAAAAAAGAAAACATGGTATGGTTATCTGCAATCACCTAGTCATCGGTCATTATGGATCTGACATCCATGTGTTTTATTCATAGGTCTCAGCTTTACTCTAAATCTCTCGTTATTTTAAGATCTGCACAAGAAAAACGACATTTGAGTGCTCGTCAAATCGTGACTTGATTTTTAGGTCACAATATTGCCCGAATATCTGGGAACTGGCCAGTATATTGACTGTGATGGCTTAGATATATGTGTGTAAGTGAGTGCATACTTTTGACTGTTAAGGCTTACTTGTATTTTTGTAGGTTATGGGAAGATTTTATGGTGAGACAAGAAATCTGTACGTTTGTAAAGCGCCATTCTGTATGAGTGACATTCAGATTTAGAAACCTTTGACAGGATTAAAGGGCCACTTAATTGCAGTTTAGCGCCGATTATCTTATAATCTTGCCGTTGCTTCTGTCTGAAAGTGAATTGCTGCAAGTAAAGGAAAAAATCAAATATAATTTCTTTGGGTACAATAGATATCCAGTTTCCATTAGTCAAATGTCAGTATGATCGATACTGAATGTAATATCAAGATGATACAAGGACATTTATGCATTTTGGTATTCTTATCTGTGCGGAAACAAAGTGAGAAGGCAACTATGTACCATAATTTAAACATTATCGAACAGAAAAAGAGAGGAGAAAATGTTCAAGAAAATATTTAGAGGTATGACTGACCAAATGTCCTTGGGTCTGGGAAAAGTTATTGCATGCACGAACTATTCTTTCAGAAAATATTCAGATTTCCAGTCAATGAAGCCAGTTCTCAGTGTAATAATTGTTTATGATTGTGGGAGCAGTCTAATCTCTTTTCAATAAATTGAGTACGTGAGTTCGTTTTCGTGAATTGAGAATTAAGTCTGTTCACTGAATGGGGAAAGTGGTCTCATTTTATTAATATTATTATTTGGTCTCGTTTTGATAAATATAATATAGTCTTGTACCAATAAGCCATTTCCTTCAGTAGCTGGTTTGTCAGGGGAAACGACGATTAGTGAAAAAATGTATATATTCTTTTTCAAATTATTCTCCTCATGTTGCCTTCTGACATCGCTATCATTTACTTCTTCATCTTCGTCTATCAGCCCTGCACCGCATATCGGAATATGGAGTGTCTGTATATTTCTTGTTTAGACTTCTCTTCCGTAATCTGATTTAGTCTCATGTCAGAATGAAAGTTAACTCGTCTGATCAGTGACACCAGCCCCAAATTTTTTACTTACCTTTTCTATTCCTGCGAGATGGAACCCCTGTCTCTTTCGTTTGGAAAGAAATAAGACATGTCATGGCCAGCCTTGTCTTAAATCCACCGACTCATGAGCATCAACTGTTTCAGATACCTAAACAGAAGGCTCGTTAGCCTTCCATCAACGCCTCCTCCTGCGCATACTGCACCACTCAACTTTATCTCATAATTATGTGATCTTGTACAACCATGCTCATAATTGATGCAGCACAATTCTTTTTGTATCGTCCATAATCTCAGACTCAGTGTAACGTTGCCAAGTAGTGTTAAACTTTTTTGCGAATTCACTGCTAGGACTATTTTGCTTATGTCTACATGAATATAATCTCTTTTAAGCATTGGTATAATTCGTAACCTTTGTGACGTGAATTAATGGGGGTTTTTTGTATTGCTTAGCTCACAGTACGGTGTGAAAGGTTAGCAGTCTCGTCAGTGCCAGAACGTTTAATTTGCTACTCGAAGTGGTCTTCTTTACTACCTCTACAACATATAACAGTAGACCTAATGAGCTCAACAATCACAACAAAATTTTCAAAATAGTAATATGAATTACAAAAAAGTTGTCAATGAATTTTGATGTTTATGCTACATTCAAACTGCTTGTATGTTGCAAAATGATTTATAGGCCTAACAAAAGTTATGATTTGTATTATATCGAGACAATAGCTGTTAATCTAAATATTTATTAATATTAACGCTAAACCCTAAGCAGCCCCCTTTTTTTAACAATGTTTTCTTGAAAATCGTGCTTGGTTTTGGTGTATGATTGACTCATTCATAATGTAAATTGAAGTGCAGGAATATGTAGACAACTTAATATGCTTTCCAGGCAGAAATAGTTGATATAGAAATGTGAATGCTAAGTGTGATTTATTTTTAGCGAGTAGCAAAAACTAACACACCTAGGCCTAGGAACAAAATCTTGGCTTTAACAAAAATATAATTGCATAAACGAATATTTGCTAGTAAACCATAATTTTTGAAGTGGTTATGAAAATCCAAACATTCCTTATAACAAGCATAAAATAAATATTTCCAAGATGATTTCATCGTAGACCTATGTTCCAGGTATTCAAGTTGCCGCCACTCGAATGGTTGCATCACGCAGGCCCCGCCCACCCGTTGATATCAGTGGATGCGTTTTAGCTACAGTAATACTTACGTATTTATATTTTTTCAGTGTTGTGGCCTAAAAATAATCAAACAGGACTATCTAAAATTTTATCATTGCAGTGTAAGCAATAAGAATGTTATGAAAAATTTTTTGGATTTTTTATTATTTTAACATTTGAACCTAGGTTTGAGGAAGACATTTTTTGTCGAACACATCGACGATGAGTGAACGAAATTTCTGAAAATGTTTCATAACAGTTTTTTTCTGAAATTTCTCTACGCGTGATATTTTCTGACAGTTTTAAAATATATGATAGATTTTACTTTTATGAAACAAACGTTGGCCTTATTCTATAAAATTAATGTGTTCCGCCATTCCAGCAATTTTTCAGTGACGCCGGGCCAGCATTTTTGTTTCTTACCTTTCTTGCTTCCAAGATTTCCAAATTGTACACCTTTTTCACTTTAAACTAACTTATAATCCTTCATTTTCTCCTCTTGACTAAACCACCTCAAAATATTCTTGGCAACTGCTTCCCCTGTGACCAAACTTTTACCATTTCTCTCGCCCTATCAACCTATTCACTTCACATATGCTGACCAAAATATTGATTTGTTCATTTCTTCCCTTTTAGGAAGTGGTTCCAGAAAGTGCTGTCCTCATAATTCATACCGTAGATTTTGTGTTTTGCGTGTTAATCCCATAGGCTCGCCTCACGATTGTCATAGAACATTTAATCTTACAATATCTGCTTCTATGCTTAGCTTCGTTTTTTAATTAATTCTTCCTCTTTGTAAACTCATTTAAGATTCTTCTGAGACTTTTTTTTATTTCTGTTCATGGCTGACGGAACAACTTCTGCTTTTCCATTTTGAGTGTTGTATTTGGTATTTGTACTCTCCCCTGTCATTGAGGTTCTGAAAGTGTTTGTCAGGGCCTGGGATAAAACATGCAAGGAAAACTTCTGTTTTATGACTTCACTCCTCTGTAAATTCTTGAGTCTTATTTGACTGACCTGTTTGTTATAGATGGCAGGGCTCTATTTGCCTTCTCCCCTATTTGTTGTGGTCTCTTACAGTGATCTGTAGTTTATTTTATTTTGCCCTTATTTCTTATCATCGACAACATCCTTGTTTTACTCATTCTTGTGTAAATAATTCTACTCCTCTTAGAAACATTTCGTGTGAGTCTCACCCATCTTGTGTGATGCTCTCATGTCTGGATAGCTTGTCTGAACAGACTAGAAAACAAGTTTTACTTCAGCGTTTCCAACACCATTTTTGTTTCTGATCTCATTCTGTCATATTTTTCCGTCTTCATACACATATTTAAGAATTAAGATATGATGATACCCGTAGAATTAGGTGATCAATAGCATGTCTTTGAAGGGTATATCAGAGCTTTATGCATTTACTTCTCAGAACAACTTCAGATTTATATGGGACTTATCTGTCCTCATAGTAGGCTCATCAAACAATATTCTCATTCACTGCAGTCAAAGGTTTTCCTTCGAACAAAGTGCGTAGTTCTTGTTTCCAACTCAAGCGCGGTGTAACTTTGTTGTGGCCTCTACTGTGACCTATGCTGTTTTCCTCTTGTAGCACGTACGTATCAAATCTCGCAATTAAACAGATACTGAGTTAAATCACAAACTCGGTGGGCAACAAATCTGAGCCACTTACACAAATTGACATTGAACACGTACTCTATAAAGTGAGAATATTACGGCCAACACGTACGGGTCTCGCACTCTATAAAGTGAGAATATTACGGCCCACATGCTTTCTGTAAATTTATCACCAATTTTGTAACACTATATATGTTAGAGAGAATAGAAATCCAAGTCGATGGATAAACCCAGTTTCCTCTTTCTCAGACCCTTTTAAAAGGCAGGGGTTCGAATCCTTCATAACTGAATGCATACGTCTATGCTTCCTCTATGTCAAAACTAAAAGATATAGGTTAGGATCCATATGATTATATATATATATATATATATATATATATATATATATATATATATATATATATATATATATATATATATATATATATATATATATATATATATATATATATATATATATATATATATATATATATATATATATATATATATATATATATATCCATACATGCACAAATCGTCTGTTTCGCGTTACGTGAGTTTGTTTTTATAGATTTCTTAGCTGCCCTGCGAATAAGTTCTCTGCATGTATATGTATACAATCATATATATATATTATATATAATATATATATTATATATATTGCAATTTTCTGGTGAATTATACAAGAGCAAGCCAGCTCGAATCTGCTTAGAATAAAGGAAAAGCAGCGAAATTCGGGTGTGGTTCTGTTCTCTTCTATTTTAAGAAAAGTGAAGGTCTATTGGTTTAGTAAGCCTCTGAAGTGGCCTTCCAAAATTGCTCTTCACATCACTCCTTAATAACGGGAAGGTTACACGTCTATTATTTTCATATGAATCATTTAAGTTAGCTCATGAAAATTGTGAAGGCAATATGTTGATTATATCCTGCCGTAATAATAATGAACACACTAATATAGATTTGGTCAACATCAAGCGACCCTGTGCTGTAAATTGTTAAAATATTTACTTATGACTGTTTGTAAATGCTTTGTTAAGGCTAAGATTTTGCTTTGTGGTTCTATCGTATTGACTTTTTCCTCTCATTTTCTAAGAAAGGTTTCAAGAAAAAGAGCCGCAAAATAAAAATGTTAATAGCACTGTCGACAGGGTCACTTTCTACAAGCGTGAAATTATCTCTCTTCTCTGCTTATGATCAGGTTATGCTGAAAAGAGCTCCATGCTTGCGCTTGGTGAACACTCTTAGTTTATTTCAGAACTTTATAATTAACTTTATGACATATTTAATACTTCTTTTGGTGTGAAAGGAAGTTTTAAGTAATAATTTTGAGCGCAGAGACCAAGACAGCCTAAACCAATATGGGCTAACTTTGGCCGTCGTTCCCTTCCGCTGCCGCGACTTGCAAGTTTGTGATGGACCTGTTGATACAATATAGAATTCATTGCCATCTCCTTCTGTTTTACCATCTTAAAATATCTTTCCCCGTTTGATAATTAGATTTTTAAGGACTTTTTGGCTCAAACAAGTTCTCCAGCTGGGTTTGAGAAGTACACGACAATGTTGTAAGTAATGAAAGATTACACAATGATTGGCCAGAGAGAGCAAATGAAACCCAGAATCTGAATATGCGGTAGACCCGCAACATGCATAGTAGCTAGGTTGTGGGGACTGTTGCAAAACCCCAAAGACGCTTGTTAACAACACTCACCTCAACATCTGAGAAGCTGAAATGCGCGGACGAACTTACTAGACGACCGCGGGCTACCTGAAGGTAAATCTCTGTGACCAATATTCAGCAGAAATACCTTTTATTAATTTCTAATGTTAGTGGACCTAACTTTGACATTAAGGGGTTAATAATAATAATAATAATATGCTTAATTTACCTCATGGCCATACACGATTAAGAAACGCAGGTACAATGAAGAGAGTACATGGTACAGTGATAAGTTAAAGAAATGGTAACAGTTGCATAAACATTTAAAAGATACCTGTATCACGTAAGTGTGTCACATCTTTGTATTATATAAATGTATATATGTATATATGTATATATATATATATATATATATATATATATATATATATATATATACTAATATGTGTGTGTGTGTGTATATATATATTATATATATATCTATATGTGCTTGTGTATGCACATATGTATATGTATATATATATATATATATATATATATATATATATATATATATATATATATATCCTATATATATATATATATATATTCCTCCATACAGGTAAAACCCACTAAAACAGAAAGAGGCCTAGGGATAGCCTACATCAGTTCTCGTAAAATGAATTTGAAAGTGACAGATATATGTATACAATACAAGAAATATAGTAGACATATTCTTCTCTGTAGTATCATAGTTTACGGCAGCATCATTTTAACCTAACGTGATTTTGAATTTAGTGATTATGGAGTAAGAGTATCCTAACTTGAAAGGAAAAAGAGAGCTTATGAGGTGTTCGTTTGATTGATAATAATGATGATAATAATAGTAATTCCCAGATAAACGCTTCATCTGTCGACCAGTTCTACGCCAAACCAGTCACTCTCGCCGATCATGCAGATTTTATAACACGAGCTTAACTTTAATCATAAAATTACTAATGTCTCTCTACAAGCTACCTTCACCATGTCCATCGTGCATTCTTAACATCTTCCATATGTCTACACCTTCCATATATCTATCAATTCTATCACAACAAATAACCTAAACACCTCTTCCCTGTCTAATTTTACTAACGTGGTGAAAACTGTAAAGAAATGGTTGTACGTTGGAAGATTCTCTTACAAATAAATCTGAGTACTTATTATCTATTAAAATAAAACCAATGACATAGGAACCAATGTTTTGATACTAAGACATTTCAGTCACCATAAAATAATTCACCAGTCTTAACTATTGGGCAGTGATTCAGTCAATACCTCACCATAGTTCTAGAAAGACAGAGAAATGTATAGGTAAAAAAAAAAAAGACTTGTAGAACGATAGATATACCGTATATATACATATATATGTTATATATTACATATATATATATATATATATATATATATATATATATATATATATATATATATATATATATATATATATATATATATCTCTTTCTACGTCTGTTTTTTACCTAAACAATTCTCTGTCTTTCTAGAACTACGGTGAGTCACTGCACCACAGTTAAGACTGGTGAATTATTTTATGGCGACTGAAATGTCTTAGTATCAAAACATTGGTTGCTATGTGATTGGTTTTATTTTAATATAGATAATAAGTACTCAGATTTATTTGTAAAAGAATCTTCCAACGCATAAACATTTCTTTACAGTTTTCACCACGTTGGTAAATTTAGACAGGGAAGAGGTGTTTAGATTATTTGTTGTTAAAAAGTTACGTGAGAAAGGAAAGAACGAAGCTTTCAGTGGTATACATAGAGTCAAGGAAAATCGGGACTGGTGGAAATGCCACAGGCACTAGGTAGGTCAGGATTCAGATGCTGCTATGATCATCATAATCATTTCACTAGAGTTCCTGTACTTCTGCCTATCCTTCAAGTTCTTTAATTTCCTTATATTTAAATTATACATACATACATATATGCACACAGTAACCATATATATATATATATATATATATATATATATATATATATATATATATATATATATATATATATATATATATATGTATATATATATATATATATATATATATATATGTATATATATATATATATATATATATATATGTATATTATATAATTTATATACATATATTTATATTATATAATTTATATACATATATTTATATATATATATATATATGTATATATATATATATATATATATATATATATATATATATATATATATATATATATATATATATATATATATATAATTTATATACATATATTTATATATATACATATATAATTTATATACATATATTTATATATATATATATATATATATATATATATATATATATATATATATATATATATATATATATATATAGGATGAGCGTTAAAAACCACGATAGGAAATAAGTAAGGAAATTAAAGAGCTTGAAGGATAGGCAGAAGTACAGGAACTCTAGTGAAATGATTATGTTGATCATAGCAGCATCTGAATCCTGACTTACATGGTGCTTGTGACATTTTCGCACGTCCCGCTTTTCCTTGACTCCATTCCTCCTACTAGACAACCTGATTTCAATAACTCTCGTATTGCATACTAGGGTGAAGGTCTTAACAGTTTTTCTTGACTCCGTTTCCGACCTTTTGTTAAACGCTTCCTCCTGCTAAAGTCTTTGTATTACCCTGTACTAATGAATTCCAATGTGAAGTAACTTAGCAGGATTAAATGAATTTCGGACAGAGCATTGAACGTACATCCCCTCGACTTCGGGCTTCCACTGAACCCCCTAAGTTATGCCCAGTGAAATCTTCCTTGTCTCTGCTTATCAAAGGAACACGATTAGCGGAGACAGACAGAGGTAACAGCTCCCACAGCCATCCTTAAGTACGACCGTATTAACGAGATTCCACTTAAAGTACAACATGAAAGGGGTCTGCCGATGAATTATCAGCTAGGAGGGGTCTTCGGCCCCCCACCCTACCAAACCCCTTCTTCGAAGGAACTCGTTTGCGCCTCTCAGTCACATGTTGCGGAAATAATATGTAGAAGGTATTACAATGAAGTTTCGTAGGATTAAGCCTAAGGAAAAGAATTTTGGCATTAAGTGGTTTAAAGAATGAATAAGTCTGTTTTATGTAAGGTCACATGTCACCATGTTCTTTTGTTTCAAAATACTAATGAGTGTCTCACTAATATGTTATTAGTATCAATATAGGTGCACATGATCATGGTGAGAATGTCCCTTTTTTTTTTGTCTTCTTTAAGTCAGTATCATGAAAAGTAAGTTATAATTTAAGGAATAATCAGCAACCGATTACTGGTTGCCGTTTATATTTTGAAGATTTACTTGTGAGCATTAGGAGTCGAACCTCTTTCTTTGGCGCTCAGTAAGCGATAAAGGGTGCTAATTGCTTTCAATCACCTTAGCCCGAGAATGTGCGTGAAATTATCTTCCTGTGACTTTTAACTCCGTTCCTTGCGACTTAGCTCCTAAAATACTTCTTAAGTCTTCACAAAAATTATAATTACACGATGATTATGCGTGTCTGTGAGCGTGCATGTGCGTGCTCGGGGAACAGGAGAAAGGGAGGTTTTCGCCTAACACTGGCGCTTTGGCAAGAAGAGGAATTTTCTGTGAAATAATATAAATATAACTGTTGCAGGTACGATAACCGACTGGTTGTATTATATATTAATTCTTAAATTGCTACTTGCGACCCTCGTCCTCAGCTAAAACTGTGAAAGATTGAGTTTCTCATTTTGTTACTAAATGTGTGAAAATATCAATGAGAACATTACATCATCAACAATATTCCAAATATATTTTAATGAGATAGAGATATTCAGGATATGTTTAATAATGATCAGTGGCAGGCAAGGATTCGATCATAAGTAAAGTTTCAAGTGCTACTGGTTTTATCATACTCCTCGGCTTACACTTGAAGGAATGTTAATGTATGCAAGCAGCAGGCGTATACATACATACACATACTGGTATGTGGTAAATATTTT
>NC_089751.1:13772134-13802134 GCF_040412425.1 Macrobrachium rosenbergii
TTAGGAAAAAAAAAACAAAGCTAAAATAGAAATAACTGCTGTTAAAAACTCAAAAACATAACCAGTGGCCACACGCAGAAAACTAATCCACATCAAACTATTTGTAAAGTTTACCATGGAAATATTGTGTGTTTTCCTCTACACCGATTTACTACATTTTCTTTAGTATCAAGAATGTGGCAGGACTTGAGAGGTCAAATGATTTCCAGGTCTTTCCCGCGTGTTTTGTACATTGTATGGCATTACACATACCAGATAAATGCTACTTAGATTACGGTAATTGGGCAACAACTGACACTGTTCTTCAAATAGGTTCTCGAGAAAAAGAAGACATTTTGAACCTCATTACCACCAGAGGTGAAAGATCCCCTACGCCTATGCAGCTATGTGAAAATAAGGAGAAAATTATATCTTGATCTTAAACGGAAACAAGAGAATAAAATGGAATTGTTGATCCAAAGAAGTCCGTGAACCATCAACGCCAATCGCGAACAAGTTGTCAGCGTATCGAACAAACTCCTAGATAGAAACATGATCAGGATACATGTTAAATTTCCCTTTGTCAACTAGTGCAATAAACAGCGAGGAAATTACCAACGGGCTGTGCAGTGTGAAAGAGTATAGTGGCCTTTCCAGTGAGAAAGTTAACATACTTACTTATAAAGAACTCTCCTGGCAATACTAATGGATGTGTATATAAAATTCCTTGTAAGTTTTGTTATAACTTTTATATTGGTCAAAGCGGAAAACACTGGAAAAGAGAATAGAAGAGCACAAAAAATGGGACGATATGGCACAGGTGAACAGTGGAATTTTTGTACATGTTAGTTAGAACAATCATACCGTCAGCTAGGCAGGGGCAAAAATAATAGCTTGTTTGTGAAATATACAGTATATATATTATGTGTGTGTGTATTACTGTAATTTTTGACATCTGGGTATGCATACTAGGACAAACAAATGAAGTATTAAAGAAAGGCGTTGAACCACATGACATTCATAGATGAATGGGACATCCGAATATCAACAGATGCAAAATCTCAAGTTACTAAAGGTATGATTGCCAAGAAAGTAATAATATGGCGCAGCAGTAAATGAGAGACCTCCATTCCAAACAGGGATGATCTCACAGTAGCATGTATTCCTTAAAATGTAAGTTAGGTATTTAATATTTATCATATTGTGACAATTTACTTAAACACCGAAGAATTTTCATTATTTTGTTCGGTAAATCATTGATAGAAGTTTTAGGTTATGATACACAGAAGCTAATTTTATCAAAGAATCGAGAGGACACGAAACTTGGAGTCAAACAGCAAGCGTTAAAGCATCGACAGACTTTTTAAAGTTCCCCTTCAAACAAAACCAAGGCTGTCGTTTTCTGTTTAAAGAAGGCGACTCCATAGACCTTGATGGTGACGTCATCAGCAACGGGTTTCACGGCAAGCAGATTCTTGCATCTTTTACCTTCAGAAAAAAGTATACCTTAGTTTAACCAGACCGCTGAGCTGATTAACAGCTCTCCTAGGGCTGGCCCGAAGGATTAGATTTATTTTACGTGGCTAAGAACCAATTGGTTACTTAGCAACGCGACCTACAGCTTATTGTGGAATCCGAACCAGATTATAACGAGAAATGAATTCCTATCACCAGAAATAAATTTCTCTAATTCTACATTGGCCGGTCGGAGAATCGAACGCGGGCCCAGCAGAGCGCTATCCCAGAACGATACCTTTCACCTTCAGCAACTCAGTCTAGTTTCGGGGACAGCGAAGTATTGTAGGGTTGTCGCGATTTTTGATGACGTAATTGCCCAATTAATGGAAGATTCCTTTTTAAGAAAAAGAAAAAATAATTCTGTACTTAAGATTTGAGTTTGATGGTTTGAAGGTTGGTCTACGTGAAGTCTCGGCGACTCCCAAACTCTGCAGTTAAATTCCATCACAGATATATTTAACATTTGTCCTAACTTTTCTTAGAATTTCGTAACTTTTGCCATTAGTTTATTTTCCTTAATCGTAATAATTCATGGGTCTGGTTACTTATGTAATGGCTTGTTGTCATAGGCTTATTTTTGTTCTTGGCTCCTAAACTAAAAGCTGTTTAAATTTTACACTAAAACTTGCTTAATTACGTTTTATTAATGGAATTTTAATTGTCATTTAATTAGACGTTAATCATTATTTTAAATGTTATATTTTTTCTTCTTGCTGTACAGACGATTAAAACAGGTTCGAACATCATCTGTTTCTGCTATTCATAGATGACAGCGAATACTTGTTATTCTGTGAAGTTTTAGCTATCGTGTAGCATTACTCTTATTCGTCCATCTTTCACTACTTGAATATAAAACTGGTAGGGCAAGGGTCATTTATTTCTGTGCTGCTTGAATTTTGTAAAGGCATGACTGAAGAGGATTTTTGATTTTTTAAAGGAAATCCATATACTGCTATAATGAAAATTTCAAACTACTTCCAGATTTTCGTGAAATCTATACCACTTTATGAAGTCAACCACGCTTGTGAGAATAACTGAAGTCAAGATTCGTTAGCCGGGACAACTGTCACAAGCTGCACAAAAACGGATTTCCTCCCTTTCCCTTTTTTGCTTTTTTATGATGCCAAAGATAGCATCTTTAAATTGTCCACATTTAAATGGGCACTAGAATTTGTTAGGACACCAAATAAAAATATGTTCCCCCAAAATTCCGTTGGCAGATTTGCGCGGTGCAGTGTAGGCGGTACTTCAGGGTCCTTGCATCGTCCCTTCTGCCCCTAGCTGCAACCCCTTTCATTCCTTTTACTATACCTCCCTTCATATTCTCTTTCTTCCATTTTACTTTCCACCCTTTTCTAACGATTGGTTTAAAGTGCAACTGACAGGTTTTTCTCTTGTTGCACCTCTTAAACACTTTTACTCAATTTCCTTTTCAGCGCTGAATGACCTCATAGATCCAAGTACTTGGCCTTTGGCTTAATTTTTATTCCGTTCCATTCCATTCCACAAGAAACCATAGTATACTTTCATCTACCAACATTCTGATTACAATAACAGTGATGGGCATCCCAGTTTTGATGTAGCCACCGGATATCAACTCCGCTATCTCTGCAACTACAGAAGATTATACCTTGTCCAAAAGCTAAAGTAACGTAATTACCAAAGGAAATATTTTAAGCTTAGAGAAGCGGCACTGAAGAATATAAACATGGCCAATTCTTTCAAAGAAAAGGAATAAGAATTCAAGTGAATGAGGAGTTCTGTATGTACAGCAAAATTGAGTTGATGACTTTCTCTAAGTCAACATTCAGTATAAGATTTTTGCATTTTTGCACTATAATTCTCGTCCTAGATATTCTGAATGGTAAAGAAACTACTTTATATTTGATATTAATGCTTTACTATTATTGAAAAACATGGCCATCATACCTAGTTACAACGACAGTACTTCACAGAATTTAACAACAACAGCTGCAGCTAAAAGATATCGTCACAGAAAGATGCAGTGCCAGTTGCATGATCAATCTGCAATTCTAGAGTGACTAGAACCAAAGTGTCTTGACGTCTGAATCAAGTAAAACAACCAAGAAACTATTGTCGAATAAATTTGTCCAGCAATAACAGGCTATTCACGTACAACCCTACCTTACATCCAATCACTGTGAGTAACCACAGTGGGAACCCAGAGTTTACAGTTAGAAAAAAAATATACTAACATCCCCGGTACATTGCTTTTTATTTTTAAAGTGATATACATTAATATTTTTTCAAACCGATTTTGAAAGGGTATAATATGAAAAGTCCTTAACAAACTGTCCATGAATTATTTTTTGCCATCACAGTTTGCAATCCATCACGACCACAGTGGTTGCTGGACATCAAGTCGAAGTCGATAGGACAACCCCCCACCCCACCCCTCCCCTCTCTCTCTCTCTCTCTCTCTCTCTCTCTCTCTCTCTCTCTCTCTCTCTCTCTCTCTCGTGAGATAACTGCATCTAAAGCCGCGAGAGATAGCAAAAAGAGCCCAGAAATATATCTACACCAAATGTCCCTGAAAGTGCTTGGTGTCCTAGATCAAGCTACATTAGGGATGGGAAGCAAATGATGTACCCTTTTAGTTACCACAGCCACACATTTTAGCAAAGGTTAAAGGGCTAGGGACCCAGGGGAGTTAATTGTGACCATCCGCCTCCTTCCATTCCCTGCATGGAGGGACGAGACCCCTTATGTTTGGCAGGGAAGAGTAGGTTAGGCTGACCTTGTAGCTATTTGTCTTTTTTTTTCCAGGATTTTTTTTTATTTCGTCATTACTTTGCTCTCCTTGTGATGTTCTGGATACGTGTGTCGCAAACACACACATTCAGAGACTCGCTTTTACTATATACATGTAAATGCAAATATATGGGTATTACTGGATAGATATACGTGATAATGCAATAGAAGAGAAATACCCTCAAAACAAGTGTTTGAAAATCTTTTAATTCTCGTCAGTTCAAATTTTTTTCATCCGCTCAATTTTTTACCAATAATGGTTCCTTAGCGTGTGTAGCATAATGTCACTGAGGACTCTGAAATAGAATTCCGCTATTTTTATTACTCACTTAAAATTCCTTTATAAGGCCAGTTTCTTTAATTTCATATGAAACGCCATAGTGGGGAACTGATCAATGGCATTGGTAAGACAACTGATATCTCTCTGGTTAAGATACGATGCTAGACGGATGGTGAAGTCAACCGTCTACCACAGTATCTAAACCAAAGACCCACGTTTGAATCGTATTCGGTGTAGATGCAGTTATTAGTTATAATACCTCATGGATGTAATTTACTTCCTACATACACGGAATTCGAAATTAAATGAGATTGCTAGCTTAACATTTGTGAGCATAAGAAAGTCCCAGATGCACACACACACACAAATATATATAAATATATATATATATATATATATATATATATATATATATATATATATATATGTGTGTGTGTGTATATATATATATATATTATATATATAGACAAAACTTTGCTATTAGCCAATTCTAAGTGGCAAAACTTCATGGTTAACCAGTTGTCAGTTATTGATAAATCAGATAAGGTGATGATATGTCAATATTGATTCTATGTACAGAACCTGAATTCGATAAAAGCATGTACAGCAGGGTTGGTTTCAAGTATTACCTCTCTTGATTTGTGAATTGTCAAGTCGGTCATCTATCCCAGGCCCCGTTTAATTATGGCCAGAACAGATTCATTTACCAATTCCCTTGGGTGTAAGTTATTTTGAAGTTGTTGTGAATTCCCCCTGAGGTACAAAACTAGACTTTATTTGCAAATTAAACGGAAGTAATTCAGCAGAAGGTACGATCATGAAATGGAGTGAATTCCACCCCATATGAATGCAAATCATCACTAGAGGTAATTCTGATTCCCAAACACTCAGATTAATGATTCTAGACCAACCAATACTAGTGACTAACACCCTGGTCACCAACCAAAGTGAAAAGGTCATAATTATTCTAGACCACAATAAATGTCATAGAGTATGTTAAAATAAACACCACTTCCAAAATATTCGTCCTCACAGGACGAACCCAGAATTCTTGTTAAAAGAAACATATCATATATTAAAACCTGAAATGGTTTAAAATGACATTAATATTCAAAACAGAAAAATGCACAATTTATGTAAGCCATTGTTGAATTTCTTCATATCCATTGCAGAGCTGAAAAAATGTTGTTGAAGGCATCAGCGATGGTCCTTCCTTGAAGCTGCGGCAGTCATACCACTGATAAATCTGTCGTCGAGGCAAATAAGAATGAATCTCACCTCTGATACCTGAAGTCACACTACTGGACTGGCCCCCAACCGATGTCTTCATTATTCACGCTGAAGCACCGTAAGTTGTTTCTCTCTAACAATATCCCCTTTGGTTTTTTCAGTCAGTATTTAGTTTTACTAGTAATAACATACATTTTTTTCTATTTCTATAAAAATTTAGTTGTTTTTATCCCAATGTTTCTGAGTAATTTTTAAGAGATTCATCCGAATAGCGTTATACCACTATGATAGTACAAAAGCAAATATTGATTGAAGGAATCATTGTTACAAACATATTAGAACTATAAAAGATTACAGGTAAGAGTAAGGTTAAACCCATAGCTTGTCTCACATTTGTTTATTCTTTTGTTGCTGTGAAGGCTTGATTTTGTTTGATGGATCAGCACCTCTGATTTTTGTTTGAAAGGATTACAATAAATTCCAGTATCTTTGTAGTACAGTACAATTAGGGTTTAACCTAGACTTCTCGATTGGCAAGCTGATATTTTTTAGGACATGTAGAGGTTACCAATAGGAAGTAAATCCCAAAAGTCCCAAAAATCCCATGATGCTTCTTCGAGTTATTGAAAGAAAATGGCGACCATATTGGATTTCTAACTTTTTCTTGGTGTTTGCTTAATGAAGGTTAAAAGACTGTGTTGACAGGTTGCAATTGATTGATTCTCAGGTTTGAGAAGTCGTAGAATCCGATTTCATTAAAATTTTTGCCGTTAAACTTAAGCTATTGTATATTCTATTGACGATAGGAGGGTACAAATTTTCGGCAAGGAATATGTCCATTCAAATTGCAAAAAAAATCCATCGTCAGTATCAGTTTTACCTTCGGTATAAGTCGTCTGCAGATTTTATTCACCTTTTAAATGACTCCAAAATCAGCTCTCAAGAATTACTAGTTCCTGAGTTATCATTGTTTTTGTGAAACTGTTACCCCAATATTATTTTTTTGTTACGTAGGCAAATAGGAACTATCATAGACCATGGTAACTATAATATCGAGAGAAATAAACACACAACTTAAACCCCAGTAATCGATCTACAATTTACGCTTGCCTTCTTCATGCTGCAGAGGAAGGTGAAAAGGCTGTTCAGTCTACAGTAATGGTTGCCTTTGACCAGCCGCTATATGCTAAAGCATGTGAAATGGTTGGGGGATTTCACCTTCTAATGTTATTTCTAGGAGCTATTGGAAGGATAATGGCAAGGAGTGGTCTTAAAAACCTATGGGAAATAGTTTGCGCTAAGAATAGTGTTCCACATATGATGAATGGACATGCTTACTCCCGAAGCCTACGTGCACATTTCTTGACCCAGCAGGCTTTAGGGATACTGCTTTTAGAGTCGATCAGTATTAATGAATGTCGAAAAAATGAATTAAAAGATTGCTATTTATCTGTGATTGACAACTCGAGGAGTTTGGATGCAATACTGAACTCTGTTGCTATTGAAGGTATTGTGAATTTAATGAACAGAAAGCTCGAGGCACTTCAGTCATCTGGAAGAACAGAAAAGTTGTGGGTGCAATATATGAAGCTTGTTGGTATTGTCAAGTTGTTAATGTACTCAGAACGTCGTGGTGATTGGGATCTTCATATATACAGTGTAAAACTTACGTTACATTATTTACATGCAGCTGGCCACCAGAATTATGCGAAGTCTCCTCAAGTCTATCTTCAACAAATGCTTAAGATAGAAACGAAAATGACACAGGAGGAGTTTGAAAAGTTTTCCCCACAGGGATACTTCACATTGAGAAGATCTGAGAAACTTTGGTCTGGAGTCTGGCCTGATGCGACAGTTGAACAAGTCCTTATGCATTCAGTAAAAACAACTGGAGGCCCAACCCTAGGACGTGGAATCACACCGTCAGTTCTAGCAAAATGGGTCCAGGCAATGCCGGCTACAACAAATATGATAAATGCGATTAACGCCGTGGAATTCTTCAATGGAGTTACTGCTTCCTGTTCTGAACAACATGTAGAGCTAAGGTACTCTCGATAGACCCGCGATGTGACTGTATGACTACATTCAAAAGTTGGTTATCAGTTCATAATACATTCAACTGATCATTACCATTACTAACTTCCATAGCAAGAGTTGTTGTGGCAAGGGAAAGCATAAATTGTGATGAAGCCTTGCCAATTGGATTAATATCAGTGAAGTAACTTCAAGGCAAGGCCTTCAAAGACATCCACTTCCAAAAAAAAAAAAATAAATAATATATCTTTGGCAAACATAACAAAGGCAGTTAAGATAAAAGATAACCAAATTACTGTCAACCCCAACCAGTTATTCCATAGGATTGTATGTGTTGCTAAGAGTGAAGAAGATCTCAAATCGTATTTTGCGTATGAACTTGCTGCTCGTCCCCCTTCTCTGTTTGATGTGATTTATTTATGCGCAAAGGAAAAAGTCTGCTCTCGTCCCATTATTTGAGAACCTGATGCCTTGTGAGAAATATTCTTCATAAGGTAGTGCACATCTTACATGGGTAAGTTCTCCATCACGTTATCTGGCAGTGTCCTGCAACATACAGACAGATTTGCACACAATACGTTACTTTCATCAAGGAGATATTTGCAGTTGCGCATCTTATATTTGATGGTTATGTGTGCTGTAATACTAAAGATGAAGAGCACATACGACGCGGAGGCGCACAGTCTTTTCGTGATGTTTTCATAGAAAACAACTCTTAGGTTCGGTTATCACAGCAAGAAATTTTTGAAAACTCAGAAAACAAAGCAAGACTTATCAAGCTCCTCTGTCAACATCTGGATGCTGCTGGTTGCAGAGTTTATCAAGCAAAGGGAGATGCAGACAGACTAATAATAAAAACAGCCATTGATATAGGAGATTCAGGACACAATTCAGTTTCAGTTGGGAAGACACAGTTCTTTTAGTATTATTAATGGCTCTTGCTAAGCCTCACATAGATACCCAAATGTTAATACCAGCAAATAAACATCTCCCCCTCATATAGATGTTCAAATGTTAATACCAGCAAATAAACATCGCCCAAATAGATTACATAGCAGTAAGAAAATTCAAGAGGCTTTGGGTGAAATAACTACAAATTTGATGTTCCTACATGCCCTCTATCGTAAAGGAAAACAAGGACAACGGATTGCAAGAAAAAGTAAGATTTTCAATGACCCACGGGCCTCTCCAGATGGCATAGCTGAAGCTGAAGAAAACTTCATGTTGGCAATATATGGAGCAAAGGGAGGTGGCAGCCTTGATTTGCATAGGTGTCATTCATACCTGAAGGCAATAACTAAACGTGCATGCCAGATTTGAATTATCCACGCTACCCCCAACATCAGCTGCAGCTCGCCAACATTCCTTTCGTGCATATCACCAAGTCCAAGAATGGCTAGGTAATTATCTAGACGCCACCAAGTGGGACTGGAAAGTAGAAAATGGTAGGTTGAAACCAGTGACTTCATTCCAAGAACCAATTCCGCCTTCCCGTCTTCAAGTCATTGTATGTAATTGTCGTGTTGTATGTGAGCGGAACTGTGAGTGTAGAAGAAATGGACTAAAGTGTACTAACAGGTGTGGTTATTGTGCAGGGTGTGGATGCAGTAACCAAAATATAGTAGGTGAATAGGATGAGGAAGAGATAGATAGATTCATAGATACAAAAGATGAGGTTCATGAAGATGATGATATTCCAAGGCCACTAAAAAGACAACGAAAATAGGTTTAAGGAAAGAAAATCTCTTCTTATGATTTGACTGTTCTTTCATGCATTCTTGACAATCTATGTAAAATGATGTGATTCAGAAGTCATTAAATGTTATGAGCGTTAATCGATTAATCTTGGTAAGTTTGCATGTAGAATTTATTAGTAATAGTAAAAACAAAATGCATATTCTGAAAGTGGTTTTCTTTAGGGTATTCGAAAAATAATGATGACCGTAGCAATACAACAGATATGAAGGTGTTTTTTTATAGGATATTGAATCTATTCATTCCCTTAAGAACAAATGGAAAGTGAACTTCAGATAACTACGAAGAAACAAGGATAACTCAGCAACAAATTGATGTAGAGAGATGATTTTCGTTTCGTTTGAAAGCTAATGGAACACCGAAGAACTGTTTAGAAGCAAAACTTGATAGCAATGATAGATTTTCAGTACAAAAAAAGGAAATTATATTTATCGAAAATCTGTGCTCTTTATTCTTGGATAAGATATACAATAGGTCCCCCTAGTTTAAGTTAAAAAGCAAACATGCTGACGAAATCGGATTCTACAACTTCTGAAACATAAGAATCACAATATTTTAGACTTTATTAAAGAAACACTAGGAGAAAGTCGGAAATCCAATGTGGCCGGCATTTTCTTTCAATAACTCGAAAATGCGTCATGGGATTTTTTGGGAAATGTGGGATTTACTTCCCATAGGTAAACTCTTCCCAATCGAAATGTCCAGGTTTGCCCAAAAAAAGTGCTAATTGTACTGTACTATTGTCTGAATCGGAATTTCTTCAGGACTTTTTAATGGTTCCTTGGTAGTGACATTGTCACCACAAAAGTATTTCCGGTAGGTTCTTAGATCTAATTCTGTTTCCTTGTAATAATTCGATCAGACCTCCTTGCCCCTCGAACGCGAAGTTGCATTCGACTCCGGTAATTTTACGCAATCGTAATATTTCACGATTATTCTTTCTTTGCCTTTTTCATTTCATAACGGCAGAAGTTTAAAACGTTTGTTTGCAATCCTAGCTCCACTTACAACTTAGCTTTGTGTTTCTATTCTTTTTGTTGTCTTTTCTGAAATATGGTAGATCATAAAAGTTTATTAAAACATCTACTTAATTCAAGTTATGTTTTCATACTGTGCTTAAAAAAATGTTCTTCAAATATCCAGAAATTGCCTCCCCTACAATTCAGTAGATTACTGAAACTTGAAGATGTTCCATATTGATCTTGTAGCCGTATCGCTTGAAGGAGCCAAATGAAAGATCGCTCAGAATCATTTTCATTTTTTATTTTCATTTATTAGCCCGTCTTAGTTTCCATTTTCCTTCACGCCTCGGACAATGAAGAATATGAGTAATGGATGAATATGTTGCGACAAATGAATCTCATGCTTACAGTTATCTGGCAGCGCGAAAACAACTGCACTTTTGTGGTTGCTGCAATTTATTAGACATATCTGAAAAAAGAAAAATGGTTCCTAGACGACGCCACTTCATGCTGACTGACATGGAGAAAGACACACAATTCTTTATTGTATAAAAAGTATAAAATGCTGAAAGGGTTTTTATACAAATACGTTCACTTGCATTTTCACGGAGTTTATAAAGATTTTCCACTCTTCTTTCAACTTACGTAAAAGAGCTTCATATCCTTCATGAAAATACTTGGTAACATGTACACACCGAAAAGCAGAGCATAGGCTAAGGGTGAATTGTGGACTTTATTTTAAGGTTTGTATGCAGAGAGAGAGAGAGAGAGAGAGAGAGAGAGAGAGAGAGAGAGGGGGCGGGGGGGGCCTTTTGCTATCTAAACTTCTAACATAGGATGAACGATAAGCATCATAAGTTTTGAAGTACTGAAAAAAAAAATCCCTTAAAAGTTATAATGTTCTATACTGGATGTCACCAGATGGAATGGTTGTCACTTATCACGCTCACTTCACCAATTGCAAAATTATGTGCAATAATATTATTCAGAAAAGCTAGTGGTGAATTCCTATTACCAGTGAGCTGAAATTATTTACCCCTTGGTCATCCACTCAAGAAAAAAATAACGGAAGTAGCCGTATTCATAACGATTTTTGAAACAATATCACTTTACTTGTTGAAAAGAAAAAAAAATATTGGGAACTGAATAAAATTCTTGTTGTAAGATCTACTAAAAACTCCCAAATTAATTTCATTGTGTATAAAAAAAACCGTTATGTAAAATTCTTGATTAAAAAAAAGTTATATATTAGATCTCATGAGAATAGCACGAATCAGGCCTGTTCACTCATGTGACAAAAGCATTTCTCCGGTCAATCGTTGCACTGATTAATTGGGGGTCGTTGAGCTGGTCGCTGGCGTTGTGGACAAACGGTGGCGCCTGTTCTGGCGCTTCTTCTGTTGACGGTTCGCCTTCCGTTGCTGCTTTCGCTTGGCTTTCCTGGCTGCTTTCTTGGCTCTCACATTCTCCCTGGAAAAGTTATAGATCCTCAGAATGGTAGCCTTAATCATAAGAGTGATGGAGAATAGCTGCCACTCGGGAGTGGGTGCAGAAACATATATATATATATATATATATATATATATATATATATATATATATATATATATATATATATATATATATATATATATATATATATATATATATATATATATATATATATATATATATATATATATATATATATATATATATATATATATATTATATATATATATATATATATATATATATATATATATTCATATTAGGTAAATATCCCCAACTTAGTTTTTTCTGCCCCCAGCAAGTTTCAGTTTAACTGTTGAACGAAGTTGCTCTGCTCTAATGATCTTAGCCTACTCCGAAAAGTAATTAACTGCATTACTGCTAGTTAGTATTTTTGCTACCAAGTAGCTGCTTAGTACACTTTTAAACCAAGCCTGAGATTTCACTGATAAACCGCTAAAATCCCAAGAAGGAGGTTTGTCTTATCATCTATATCAAGGTGAGAATGCCTTAACAGAAACATTTTTGTTTTTTGGGATATTGTTGATATTTCTGTCAGGAGAACGAACGTACTTTTGTTGAAGAAGACTTCCAGAATCACACACACACACAAAAGATAAGCCTATACAGTAGGAATTAATGAAAATTTCTTCGCTGTCTGCCATTTTCTACTTAAGGCCTATGAGTGCACATTTAATCATGCTACAAGCATTGTTGCTCTCAAGATGAGATAAAAATCCTCGATGCTTTAGTATGATTTCTTGTGGGTACTTTGTATTTCCCACTCTCTAGTACTTTTACCTCAGCGTCACTCGGATTTTAGGGCTTGTTACTATTTTACCACTGATAATGGTGAGACGCGCAAAGGACTCAGACAATGGGTGTTTTACTTTTACACTTCCTGAATAAACAATAGACTTTCATCCAGTAAGGCTAGGCCGATTTACAAGCCTGAAATTACTTACCAGAGTTCTCGAGTAAACTTAGAACAGCATGTTTCATATCTTGAAGAACAGTGGGCATCATCTACACCAAACTGATGTAAAGCGAAGGTAGTAACAACATCATTTATATTATCACATGGAATCTCTGGCTGCTCTGCAATGAACAGGATAAAAGAATTAATTTTTACAATAGACATAAATGATGGCAATACGAAAATCATTTATAAGTCACAAAAGGCCTTCAGGCATATAGAATTTACACTCCAATCAAAAGCCTTTTGTTTAAAACACAAAACTCTACATCAACGTTATCATTCGAGGTTTAGAATACTTTTAACTGGTGTGTCTGCTAGAAGGATTGCGTATTTTTAGTGAATGAATATGTAGATTCTTGTGTGAAAAAGTAAGTAAGTATACCTTAGTTTTACCAGACCACTGAGCTGATTAACAGCTCTCCTAGGGCTGGCCCGAAGGATTAGACTTATTTTACGTGGCTAAGAACCAATTGGTTACTTAGCAACGGGACCTACAGCTTATTGTGGAATCCGAACCACATTATAGCGAGAAATGAATTTCTATCACCAGAAATAAATTCCTCTAACTCTTCATCAGCCGGCCGCGGGAATTGAACTCCGGCCCACCGAATGGCAGTCTGAAGCTCAACCGAGTCGGCCAACAAAGGGCTGGATTCTTGTGTGAGTTTCGGTTAACCAGGTCCGCTGAAGATTAAGTCAAAACTGCCACAGCCACTGAAAACAAGGCTTCAGTCTTCAGTAGTCCTTTTCCTTGGATTCTTACCTGTATCCTCTGTCGAATTAGCATTCAGTTGTGACTTTTTGTATTTGATTCCTTGCTTACAGCAGAATTTCGTCCCCTTTCCTGCAGTAAATGGAAAATTGTAAGAAGACTATAAATTATTCATTCAGATGCAGAAGATACTGTCTTAACATATGAAAAAGTTCCCAGTAAGGGCCCTTTATTGAAAAAAATTATAAAAAACTAGTCTGCAATTACTGCAAAGTGTACTGACAACGAAGTGTAGTGCACTAAACTCAGGCCTCTTGAAAATAAGCAATTTTAATAATATGGAGTACAAAATCAGCTTAAGCTCCCGGAAACGTTAGTGCATAATATATTTTGAATCATGCTAATTACTGGACATTGACATAGGTGGGGTTGTATAAGAAATGGACACTTTAGTTTGAAGGAAACACTGACTAACAGTCAAACGTTTTTACTCTAATATTGTGACTCAAGTTTTGCACTATTTGGTTACTTTTTATTGTAATACTGATAGTTGTTGAACAAATCCTTCGATAGGCCTTCCTTTCACTAGCCTCCATTGAGAAAACCTTGAATCCTTAAATAATTTGCAGAATTAACAAGTATCAGAGAGTGGAAGTTCTGATTTCCTAAGGTAGCAGAAGACGTGGGCAAAAAAAATCACAGCAATTATCAAAAGAACTACGTGAGTTGGCACCTTTTATAGGAGAAGCACAAATCTAGAAAATACATAAGTGAATGCGCTTAAGTGCTAAAAATTGAAAGTTTTGAAAATACATGAAGTAGTACTGAGAGAGAGATAGACTTAGAGGTAAGAGCCATTCTAAATATAAGCAACTTGTCTCAGTATAGCTTGTTACCAGAGAATTGTTAAATCTGTACAGTTCAGATACTGTGACTGGATAAAGATATTAAGTTGAAATTTTAGGCAAGATTGTTCTTGTTACCCCTTTACAACATCTCTGTCAATAAATAGCCTCAAGTTAACTAAAAATGTATAATTTTTACCATTAGTTTTCGGCCTAAGCATTCCTAATCTTCCAGACATCTAGTCGCCGTATTATTTGGAAGGTTGAAATCATTCGAGTAACCATAGACTACGTAGATTTGAATTACCAACACTTTACCCAGTTAATCTGATCTCTGAAGATCAAGTTCCATGCACTAATTTCAACGGAGCGGCCACTCATCATGACAGCGGAAATTCATACTCCAGTTAACCTTACGAAATACAGCCTCAGGAACATTTTCCGATGATTGTCTCAAACATAAATTACATCGTTGTGAAAAGGTAAACCACATTTTCGAACAATTCGGTCTAAAAAACGAGCCACAGACAGCAGAAAATATTTTGGCAATGTGTAAATCCCGCCTTTTTTATTGTATCTTTTTGCCTACTAAACGAGGTGAAGTCCAGAAAGCGCACTGAAACTGCAACCATTCCCTGTCAGAGTTAATGACAAAAAAAGTAAAAAATCCGTGTATTTGAAGATATTTCATAGACCCTACACTTCAAATTTTTAGATTTCCAGCATATTTTACAAATTTTTAGATTTCCAGCATATTTATGAAAAATTACAAGAAATTTGTAGCAATTTACGAAACAGTGCAGTGGCATTGATACACAGTCTCTTTCCATCTCTAAAATCCAATATGTGTTGCCTTTCTATCGACCACACATCCAATATCATTTGCCTCTAGTGACTGAATATCGCCATAAAAAACAAGTTGCACCTAATTTCCAGAGCAACCAAAAAAAAAAAAAGTATTGAACAGAAAAACGTAAATACTGAAATAGGATTTTGAAAAAATACAAACTTTTTTCTTTGTTCTTCATCTTCCTTGCCCTCCTCCCCTTTTGCCTTCGTTGCTTGCGCCCACGACGATGAACGGGAACTTCGTCACCGCTTTCCGCATCATCAGTTTCCTCAGGGTCTTCCTGTTCGGCTTCGTCACCAAGAAGAAGTTCGGCGAGAGTATCCTCTTCCGTCTGAATAAACGGTGAAGCATTGTTTCGACAAAACATTCAGTGTTTCTTTCTTACTAGTGATAGTTTACGATCAACAACAAGCTATTATTTATTTAATTTGTACTGGCGACAGATCAATGTCTTTAGGATGAAAATAACAATAGCATATCTTAAAACTATGATTACTACTGAGAGAGAGAGAGAGAGAGAGAGAGAGAGAGAGAGAGAGAGAGAGAGAGAGAGAGAGAGAGAAAACACATACTCGTTTGGCGTACGGGAATGAGATTTCTGTGTTATCCAGCGTGCACAATTACTTACAACAAAAAGCTAATAGTTACACGAACACGTCCCATATTTCTCTATTGTAATATATATAATGTTATTTATTATTATTGTAATATAATTGATATTATATTATTATATAATTTTACTCTAATATATACTGTTATCCTTAATCAGTCAATTCGTACTAGATCAAAGCTGCAATAATGAAACCTGATTAATGTTCTATTATTTAAAGGTATGTGAAATATACCTCGTCATTACATCATAAGCTTGATCTAATTCTCAATCGGTACAGAAGATAGCAGTGACAGCGTAAGCATGTAATGCTGAAGAAAAGAAAAAAAAAAAAAAAGGGGGGGGATTTTAGTTGAGGGGGGAAAACTTGTGGTAGTTCAAATGGTAGCTTTATCATCGCTTAACGGTTTTGTTTTTTAAGCTTGTTTTGTGTCATTACATTGATAATACATTTTAGAGTATCCAAAATTCTGTTGAAAGAAAAATAAAAACTCGATCCTTACCGGTGGTTCGGTGGTAGCGTTTAGATGATCGTCATAAGCATCCTCGAAAAGGCCTGAAAAAATTAATATTATTAGTTGTAAATAAATAAACAAATATATATATATATATATATATATATATATATATATATATATATATATATATATATATATATATATATATATATATATATATATATATATATATATATATATATATATATATAATATAATATAATATATATATATATATTTGTGTGTGTATATGTGTCTCATTTAATGGCAAGATTTGACTTTCTCTTTCAATATGTTGTTTCCAATTCATTTATTCCATCGTGAAAAAGTTCGTCTGAGTACAATGATTATTCTTGTACAAAGACATTAAAGCAATAGCCCAGAATATGTCGGTGACTTAGCGCAGAAATACACCGGTACTCATTAAGGGAAAATTTTTTTTTATCTATTTTTACAGTAGAAAAGTCAGTAAGCACTAAGTAAAAGAAAACGGTAGTAAATACTATTTGGCTCGATCAGAGAATAACCAGCTTTTTCTATAAAGCTGGAAAATTCTTATTTGCTTCAGATCAACACCTGATGACCAGCCATCAAATATTTTGCACTACAGTATGTAAGAGGACCTAGTAATGATCCCGAATGCTTTTCAATTTCTGTTGGTCTGTGCAGCACCTGACAGTGGCTCGGTTCTAGGAAACCGCAAGAACTCTTTTGATCACATTATAATGAATTTTTTTACTGAAATAATAGCAAAAGAATTCCACCACATACTCAAAGCCAAAAAAAGTACTGAGACTTCTACCTGATTTCACTGGTGAGAATCAGCATTTGTATGCCCATTATCTTTTACAATTCATGTATAAGCAGTTCCAAATCTGGAACAAGGAGCAGTCTTGTAAGTCAACCGAAAATAGGAATTTAAATCAATGAATAATATGGATCTAGAAGAATGGAGTGATGGAGTGAAAGAGGCATTTGAGAGGATTTTTTCCTTTTGACCCCTCCTCTGTCACGGTAAATGACTTAACACGGGACTATTAGAAGATATTTAATTTTGCTTATTTATTCTGAATCTAAAAATATCGGTTTACTGAAATACTTTTAATAATAATTTATGGATAGAAGGAGTATACAGTAAATATCTTGGCATCGGTCTAACCTTCTGTTGAGTTTTGATTCCTATTCTGGTGTCGGTTGGCCTTGTTATGCTTGTTCCTGTTCCTGCGTACATGCTTCCTGTGTTTTTTCCAGGGTTTTTTGCCTTTCCATGCCTTTCTTTCCTTCTTTTCTTGCTTCCGTGCCATCCTTCTAGCTTGTTTACGTGCCCACTTTCCACCAGCTGGCTTCACTTGTCTGGAATAAGCAAAACTTCTACCATATGCTTCGAAATGTTGAAACAGTGTTTGCTACCTATTCAACCCAAATTTGACTCCACAGGTGCAAACAGTAACTAAGTTTTAATTTGGTCCATATGCAACTGTTCCCTTTCTCGCTTTTCTGGTTCGTTAAGCACAATACCTGTCTTGTTCATTAGAAATCCCCAATCATATCAGTAAATTATATTACTGATAAAAGTTGCAAAGTTGAAAACTGTTTTCAGTTTCCTGTTTTTATTTATTTAATTGTGATTTTTTTAACAATAAATGATTTAATAACGACACTATAAATGTTTTTTAGCATTACCTATCTTCTTCGTCAGCTAGTTCACCTTTTCTTCGAAGACGTAAGTGTGCCCGCACTCTTTTTCTGGTCACACGTCTGTTCCAAGTAATAAAATATAATATTACAGTTAATGAAAAGTTTGCCTAAAATACAGCGCTATATTGTTTATGTAAACATTACAAACAAATGTAGTACTTGTGTGTACTTTTTTGCAATACACAGATTCAAGTTCACTAACATACCCACACTTCATATATATATATATATATATATATATATATATATATATATATACATATGTGTGTGTATGTTAGCGTGCATTTTTAAGAATTCGCACGGTCAATTAATGCTGAACTAATTTCACTATAATTATTTCATAGATTGTAGAGAGCAAGTCACATGTGACATGAAGTGGCCCTTTTCTAAAGCTTTTTCTATGACAATTCCCCACTTGTTTAAAATTTACAAACCCTCGCCTTTTTATACTCTATAGTATTATCTTCCGCTTGAAACATAATGTTATCACCTCAGCCTTGTTCCATCAAAACTGAACTACTGCTGCCGACACTATTATAGTCTTCCTAATAATTTACATTGACGTTAAGGCATTCTCCTGTATCGCAAATGGAGTAACATCAAGAATAAAAGTCACTTCAGTTTCAACAGAATCATTAATTCAGTCTGAACAGCAACCGCAAAACTAATTTACATTACTAACTCAACCTTTTTTTATCCATTTTTCTTCTAAAGCCAACGTGCAAAAGGATTCGAAGAGGAATCAGTTTTCACTCTGGCTGCATTCCCCAGTGGGTCATAGAAAGAAACAAACATTTGCGACATACTTCCCGGCTTGTCGAATGGCCTGTCGAGCTTCCTGTCTCCTTTTCTTCTTCTGAAGTCGTGTTTTCCTTCGAGCGTTGACTTTTCCTCGTCCTTTTGGCCCCTGAATACAGATAATTACAATCAGTTTCAGCCAGTAAAATTTAATTCCAACAAGAATAGTGACTGTTTGTATCTGATCGAACTGGGGCTTAAAAGAAAAACTTTTTTTTTTTTCACCATTCTGTACTTCCTGCATAATGTCTCCTTACATGGTTCTTCAACTTACAGTACGTGGAATAATAATAATAATAATAATAATAATAATAATAATAATAATAATAATAATAATAATAATAGAGCAAAACCATTAAGTGAAGTTTGTGTTCCTGTTTCCTTCGTGTTATACAATGTATATTTTTTTTATTTATTCAGTAGAACAGAAAATGGTATATTGAGATAAAAAATAATACAGACTATCCTAATGTAGAAACTGAAGTTATTAGTGAATTATTAGCAGAAAAAAGAATCACCCTGTACAGAGTTTACGTTATGTGAACTAAAATGAACTGGACGCTGATATGAAAACATAAATCTACAACCCCCGCTCACGGCATTCTGACACATCCAAAAAAAGTAAAGCTAGTGCTGCAGTCTTGAACCAATGACTGTAATAAGGAATTTTTTTTAGAGTAATTGTGCTATGACCCATAAAAATAAAAGGAATGGCAAATGGTCTAAAAATAACTAGTCGACATCGTCATGTATTCAATTTTATTGTCCCTGAAGCTTTCCAGAAATAATTCTCATGAAGCAGATAGCTAAGGGCGCGTCCACACGGGTGCTCGACATGCGCTTGCAACATGTAAGAAACATGTTACTGAATAAGCTGTTAACATGTTGTGAGCTTGTGTCCAGGTAATAATGACGCCAGCGTTTGCGAAAATGTTTGAAGTTCCGAAGTGGACGACACAGCGAGAGTTCTTGGCGTTCCGAACGAGTAAAAGATACTTTTCCAAAAAAATAAGGTTGTTATGAAGTGTTGTGTCCAGATAGTACAGCTACAAACATGCTTATACACATGTTGCAGATAATACAGCTACAAACATGCTTATACAAAATGTTGCAGATAATACAGCTACAAACATGCTTATACAAAATGTTGCAGATAATACAGCTACAAACATGCTTATACAAAATGTTGCAGATAATACAGCTACAAACATGCTTGTACACGTTGCCAGAAAACGTTCACAACATGTTCGAGCACACGTGTGGATGCGAGTATCGCGCCATCGCTCCTGTGAACAATTCGCAGTATTACTGAATCATGACACAGAATGAAAATACTGTAACTCTTGTTGCAGCTGTTCGCTCTTCCCCAGTGTGAAAATGCGGTTAGGCTGAACCGGTCAGCAGTTGGTTGGTAACAACCTTTTTCGTCCCCCGTTGGAGAGCAAGATCGATAGAGTTGTACCCACGGGTTCTATCGAGATGGCTCCTGTGTACTAAGTTTTATGTAACCTCTATTTCTCATTTGTTTTAACATTTCGTCATTTGTGAAAGCTCTTTACAGTCTCTCTGTCGCAAAAAATACTCTAGTCGTTATTGAAAGTCATGTCAACTTTTAATGTCATATTACAGATACGACGAAGTTTTGGCTTACATGATATTCTGTTGCTGGGACTCCACACTGCCACACGATTGACTAGGGAAGGCGAGATTTGGCAGCTATAGTCTTAGTACAAAAGCATAATTTAATCAAAAGATGCACTCAACACTTACAGCACGAAGAATTTTCGTTTTCATTTGAAAAGCTGATGCGTATACGTGCTGTCTATAGAACTCCAGATTGTCTTTCTTTTTAATATTTTATTATTCTAAAAGACCGTCCGCACTTGGGTTGTTCTTATTGTTAAGTATTGTTTGGATTAAAAAGCAAAAGTGTAGAAAAAGTGTGACCAACTCGAAACGATCGACAAACTTAGCCGAGGCAGGGGAACGAGTTCACCAGTGAAGTGGCGCAATCTGAGGGGGACTATGTGGAACCTTGCTAATTGGTCGAGCCTCCGTCGTGATCCCACTCCATTATTTACTACTGTACCATTCACCCCTAATTCTCTTTATTCGTTTATAACGCAGAATTCCAAGCTTCGTCCAAGACATCTTTGACAATAATTCTTAGGCTCCATTACTAAATACATGTTTGTAAGTATTTAATGAAATACATAAATGTCAACCATCAAAATTCAGAGAACAATCGCTTAAATATTAAAATTTTAGTAAGTGTCAGGAGTTGGAGGGAGTCAATTACAAATGATTTGTAAAGCTGCAAATTATCTTGTCGACGTGCAAGATTTGGACCCCCGAACAATGGGGTTGCAGGAGTAATATTCCAATAAGAAGTTAATGCGTATGTGTACAGTCTGACAAAGTAATGTGGAGGAAGATTTTCGCCGAATACATAATGAAAACGAGAGAATCCCTTCATTTAGCGAAGGTTTGGTTTCAGAAGGTATTATTGTTAAAGGGACTCCTTCCTTCAAACTTGCAAACCTTAAATTTCTGACCTCATTGCTGCGATGATATTCTTAAAAGCATCATCATCAAAGTTTTTTCTTCTTGTGCATGTGAACTTTACCTTTCTTGAAACTTGAGTGGGTCCGGCGCCACTTCCTTGTGAGGGACTTGGTTCATCCTCCGATTCCAGAGCCATTTCTTCCGTTTCAGTCTCAATCAGATTTTCCTGAAAGATATTTAAAGAAGTGTCGCCAAGTTCCATCAGAATTCTTCACAACTTACATGGAGATTATGCACAACAGCATAAGGAAAGCTATACGGAAAGTTACATTTTACTAAGGATGGAATAAATTCTACCTTATCAGTCTTTTACCAGTTACATGTATGTGTGTATGTATGTATGTATATATACACATATATACATATATATATATATACATACATACATACATACATACATATATATATATATATATATATATATATATATATATATATATATATATTTATATATATACACACATTTGTATAGACTACTGGTCACTTTCACCAGGTATACAATGTATTTCTGATAGTTACAATGATTTTCTTAAATATATTTCTTCATCATTCAAGTATTATGAATAGCACAACATTATTAATTATAGATAGTTCATCTCTCGTAGAATATTTTCAGCAAATAGGAAAATAATTTCTTACAAGCATTCCATTTAACGTAAGAAGATACAGCAAAGTGAAATTCCCATATTGCTTATGATGACTGATGCAGCAAATATGCTCTTAATAATGTTTCTCATAATTGAACAATATACATATTACAATTGGAAGCATGGGACATATAGTTTCCATACAAATTGATGATTACTAACAAAGAATGGTAAAACTACTACGTAATGTACAGTACCTCGATGCTGCTGACTGAAGGATCAACGCACAGAAGTTTTTCTAAATCTGATGGATAAGAATCTGGTCCAACAACCAATGTAACATTGTCCCCGATAGGCAGTGCATAGTAGGCCCTGGAATCACATAGGTACAAAGAAAAAATTAAGTAGGGGAACAATTTAGGAACAAAAGAGGTTTCAACAACATCTGAATGTTGCAATTTATAAGTTTAGATATTTTTGAAAATTAAAATACAGTTCTCACACCATTTACTTTATTCATGTCGGAAGTTTGTTGTATTTCAGTGACCAAATAATTCAACACAATATAAAGTTGATTTAGATTTAGGTACTACACCGTCAGTACAAACTGAAGGGGTAATAATTTGAAAGGAGACTCTCATAGTCTTGTTACATTGAAGATAGATTATCTGCCACACCAGAGAAGAAAATCCATTTCCAATACAATAGTTGAGTGTCATTTTTCTACTGCATGACTGTGAATGATAACTTTTACATTTTTTAACAAGCATGCATACATACACACATACATACATACAGTCATACCCCGAACCTACGCGAGGTTAGATTCCAGAACCCCTTGCTTAAGGAGAATTTTTGCGCAAGTTTGGCACGGTCTCTAAAAATGCTAATAAATGCTTACTTCTAATAAACACTAAATTTGACCCTAACCATGCTCCCAAATTATTAAGCTAACTTTTAAATGAAACTAAAGTTACTGTAATTTCATTTAAAAGTTAGCTTAATACATTAGCCTTAAGAAAGAAATAAATGGTTGACATAAAAATAAAGTTTTTTAGAAGTCTTCTCAACCTCGTTTTTAAAAACTTCTTTATTCTGTCTCTTTCTCTTTGTTCTGTAATGCTCTATGTTTTAAAACGGCACATTTACAGTTTGTTGACGGCACAGGTAAAATCAGATCAATTTAAAATTATCTACTGTACAGTTATATACATACAGAGAAACAGTAATACGTAGGTTGTGGTAACTATGAGAGAGAGAGAGAGAGAGAGATAACAGTTGTCCTTACATGAGTGAAATTTTTTATGAATTATTACGGACACAGAGAGAGAGAAAATTGTAAGAAACCTTTGACCTGCTAATCAGCAACGCTCTCCCTTCTTGTCATGTTAAATCCACATGTCTGACAGCTTTGCTGTCCAGCTTCGAACAAAAGATGAGAGGAAACACATTTGTTTGTTTAAAATACGTATCAGATATGAATTCTGTAATTACAGTTATATTATTATTATTATTATTATTATTATTATTTGAAAATTAGTACTTATTATTGGTAAAAAATTTATTTATCACACAAAACAAATAAACATATACATGTACGTAAAAATTCTCTCATCTCGGTAAAGGGGAGAGAGAGAGAGAGAGAGAGAGAATTTATACTTTTATTATTTAATGTTATTTAATTTACACATAAAAGCTTGAAAAATTAAACATAAACGCTTTTGCAGGGTTTCTCAGTATTCGTAAATGTTCGTGTGTCTGTGAATTCGCACAACATTAATCATGCAAGTTCAGGGTATTACTGTGTGTGTTTGTATATGTGTGTATATATATATATATATATATATATATATATATATATATATATATATATATATATATATATATATGTGTGTGTGTGTGTGTGTGTGTGTGTGTGTACATATATATGTATGTCTTGATGAAAACTGTAAAAGTAGGTAAAATGAAGAAGGTAATACGATTATTTAATTCGTAAATGGGAGGAGATTCTGCCCTTTCTTCCGTTTATATGGGTATTTCCTTCGTCATTTTACTTACTTTTGCATTTTTCAACAAGACATATATCTGTATATATAAAATGTAAAAGTAGATAAAATGAAGAAGGAAATACCCATATAAACGAAAGAAAAGATAGAATCTCCTCCTTTTTATGAATTATAAACGAAAGAAAAGATGGAATCTCCTCCCTTTTATGACTTATAATGGTATTTCCTTCTTCATTTTCCTTACATTTACAGTTGTTAACAAGATGTATATATGTGTATATAGTACAGTATATATATATATATATATATATATATATATATATATATATATATATATATATATATATATATATATATACATATATATATGTTTTTCGAATCTTCGGTATTTCACTTTGCACATCAGAGATGACAATTTACAAGGAATTGTTAATCCTCAGTCCATGTACTGGCACCATTTCTCTAAACGAAGTATTTACAGAAAGCTTAATTTTAGGGTGACTGGCAGCTTGTCAGAATCATTACTTACTTCAAAACGAGGCATCCACACTCAGGTGGAGTAAAAACGAGGGTAAGAATCCCCCCTCCAGCTAGGCGTCCCATCGCCCACCACAAATCTCTGCTGTGCTCCGTCCATTCTGATCCCGCATCGTCACCCACAGTCCATGTCGTAACATTCTGAAATTACGACGATTTTCTACACTCTTGAAAGATTTCAAAAAGAAAATGTGTCATAAGTTTTGACATGGACTGTTATGGTTAAAAAACATATTTGTGATCACAGTGAATGTATTTCAGAGGAGAAATGTATGTATAATGTTAAAGAATATCATTCGACTCTCTCATCCACTAAGAGACAGACACTATTATGTGAATTAGAAGTGAAATTATATAGTTACATGAATCAGTGTTTAAAGAACATTTTGTCAAGTCAGAAACATTGGGCACTATTCATTTATTAATTAGGGAATTCTTAAAGGTATTAGATGTACATGTTAGTAATAATTTGGAATATCATCTGGAAATGATTATGTTCACTAAATGTCCTGTTGACTTGGCATATGATGAGTCTGCTTTACATACTAAGGCAGAAAACTCGCTGTTTCCGAAAGCTTATCACAAATAGCATCTAACCAAGGCTGAGATATATAATTCAGATGAAGTTTCAGAACAAGGGGTGGGCTAGAAAATTCTTTTGGTTCATTTACTTACGACTAGGTTGCTGAGCCCAGAAGCAAAGACCTTACTGTGCTCTCTCGAATTAAGGATACATAACTAGGAAAACTAAGAAGTGGTGTATGAATGAGACTACCATCATTTGTTCACATCTTCATTTTGCAACGGTGGACAATATCAGCAAGATTATTTGTATGTAAAACAAGTACCTTGAACTTTACAAAACGGAGCTGCCAAAATTAGGTGTATGCAAAACGGTCTATTAGTTGTGCAATTTAATTTAATTTAACTCTATCCCTCTTGCAAGTCATTAACCCTTTTTATAACGTCATTCCATGGTCTAGGCTCTATGGGGCCGCTGTACCTTACCTATGGAAGAGTCATTGGAGCTCTAATTTGGTATTGCGGATTATGAAAATCTTAAGAACACTTGGGTCTCTTAATAACTAATTCTGAGTTGTCCAGCTTCTTGTTTGCGTTCTGAGTTATCAATAACGTACTAGCGAGTCCTGTCAGTGAGATTAAAATGAATTTTAAAGAAATCTGGAATTCTGGAAAGCTGTACGTGGCATAAACAAGGCTATGATCTGAGTTTCTTTGAATGTGAATGTATTCACAAGTATTCCTACTCTAGCTAGAGCCATCTTGAGTAAGTGACATAAGGAATGAGTTTCACATTAAGAGCAGCTTCCATTATTATTGAACGATTTTGGGGAAGTAGATAAATGTTCTTATCCTCTGCAGTTCTGTTAGCAGCTCTGTTTCACTTATACTGAAATAATATTATTCAACGAGCAAGTCAATCATCGTTGCATTTACCTCGGCCTCTGTGTCTACGGCAAATGCCACAACAGGAGCCCTAGTGGTGCTTCCCCGCAGGCGATGACCGGCCTTGCGACGCTGACCTGCAGCACCATCTGTACCCGTTCCGTCTAATTGTTGCAGGTCCTCTGAGTCAACCGACTCAGCTTCTTCGACTGGGTGAAGAGAGAGACCACCTATGCCACAAGCTGTCTTGTTCTCTAAACTCTCAAGAGAGATCAGAACGGATCCCTCCTCCGCAACCAGAGATTCGATTTTCACTGTAAGCAAAACAACTTATGACAGTTGGCCATACAAGGACTGGAAATCGTATGTCCCTTAGCAGGTTAATTTTTACGTTCATAAGGTATTTTCACGTTTGATCAGAATTCATGCAACGAAACACGTTTATCGCATATCTATTGTCTTTCAAGTAAATTGGTAAAACATTGAATAACTAGAAACAGTTATGGTGAAAACGCGTTATGCCCAACACTTGTTGATTTGATTTGATTTGGCTTATAAAGTTTAGGCTTTTAATGCAAGAAAACCCTATAGTTGCACTAAGAAGTACTAGTTAAAAGAGGCTGGACACCAAGCCTGAAGAGGCGAGGCGAGAATGGAGACAAAGTAAAAGTTTGAAAAGTGGGTGCAGATGGAGGCCGGAGAGGAGCTCCAGATACCCTCTAGTAATGCCTACAGCATACCAGACTGATGGCACTACCCACCCAACACTCTTTCCATCTGCTAAGATTTAGAATGGAATAACATTAGACCCGGTCATACACGTTACATAGTCAAAGTATCGGGAATCAGAGGGTATGTTTTTAAGAATAAATCAGCACTAAAAAATCATTGCTGAAAAAATAATTAAAGATGGACTTCATAATATGACATGACAAGAAAAAAATAATATGATCTAAATATGGCTGAGTTTAATCAATCTTATAAATTATAGTTAATGAGAGGGAGCAATTGTTTCATTGCTGAATATTCTGCCCAGCGGCGAACTTTATTTCATTTTGTGTGTTCATAATTAACGTAAACCTAAATACTGCTTGCCTGCAGTGTGCCGACTGCGGAAGACTTACATTTGTAGTCAACGTTCGGATCGAGAAGACTTCCGTATTTCTTGATGGAGATTGCAATTGGAGCAGAAGATCCCTGGTCATAATCTTCCTCTCCCAAAGTCAGTTCCTCCTCAGAAGTCGAAGGTTCCTCCGTACCTGCTGTCGTTTCGTCGCCCTCGGCAACAGGGCTCTTGTCTCCCACATCTTGCTCTACCATGAATGTGTACGTGTGAAAGTTTTCCAGCCATTTCTCAAGGGGGTCGTCGAATAAGTCTTCCTCCGATGCTGTTTCTTTGGGGAGAGTAAATGTGGGTATTGTTAAGCTATTGCATAGGGGAAAAAAAGCCTACATGTGACGTGGAAAAAAGTATGATGTTGATTTTTTCGTAACCTTACAGTGATTACCATAATCAAGTTGATCAAGGAAACTAGCGCCTATTTAGAAGGAAAATAAAATCAGTACTGTAATTAATTAATTTTTTAAATGAATTTTCTACTAATTTTTCGTGGTATTAATAGGCATAGTAAGTAAAGCACTTGAACCTTGCTTTTAAATTTTGACTATTCAAAATAAACCAAATTTTTTCTTTGGATTTTCATTTTGAGAGAGACCAGATCCTCCATGATAGCATAAATGTCAGTGGCTAAATTATTCTACAAATTGGAGATGATAAAATGTGCATAATATTTTTCATAAAGGAAAATCATGTAAAGCTAAAAATAATTCATGATTAAAACAAGTAAATTATGTCTGATAAGCCATGTTATTTATATCTGGTATATATTACATGGAAACGATCTGAAAGACAATGAGTCTTCAGGCTATAGGTAAACCTGTTTGTCCCTGGTTGGTTTGTTGTCTGACATTTGGTCTGAATTCTGTCCTTTTGTGTCTCTCTTCACCTATGGCTGTCCAACTCCTGCAACCATATTCCTATTGAAATGGAAATCCTTCATGCCAGACTGAAGTAGTTGGCTACTTAAACAAGCACATAGTGACGGTAAACGCTCATCATTACTTAAAATGCGCAGGTTACAGTCATTAAATTTATTTCAAGATCAATGGGAAGCATTTTCTTTGAATGCAATTCCTAATTTCGTTTCATTCCCAATCTGTTAGCCTGGTGAAAATATTTCAGTTAACTTCGAATCTTATTTCATTAATTATAAATAAGAGGCTCTTAGCTGACTGCTTATGCCAATGATGAAAAATGTCTGCATGACCTGTCGAACTTGCAAAGCCTATTCCAATAAGTATTTGTTGACTCTAGCTATAAGTAAACATCTCAACGTTACCGGGTCAGTGAGTGAGCATTTGTATCAAAAACAAATAACACAAACCGAAGCTGGTAGTACTAACCATTGGCCGTGTCCCCGGCAGCACTGGTCCCAAGGGCCTTTGCACTCAGCAGTATCGCTGCCCAGAGGAGTGACAGTCTCGCCCTCCCCATTTCGGCGCCTTGAAACCTTGTCCTTCCTCTGCTCTCTCACCCTTTATCGCCTCCTACCGGAATGCACAACAACGCTGAAGATATCAGTTTTGCTTATATAAGTGTAACCATGCGAGTAAGAATAACATACCCAGAGCTATATATATATATATATATATATATATATATATATATATATATATATATATATATATAGAGAGAGAGAGAGAGAGAGAGAGAGAGAGAGAGAGAGAGAGAGAGAGAGAGAGAGAGAGAGAGAGAGACTATTTTCTCAGTTTATATATATATATATATATATATATATATATATATATATATATATATATTATATACTGTATATATATATACTGTGTGTGTTTGTATGTTCTAGTAAGATAGCATTTAATTGAGGTATGCATTGTTGAACTCCCTCGTTGTACTGTATAAGGCAAAAACGTAGAAATAAAAAATTCTGGAATCACGGAAGATGTAAGTGAGGAATAGCAAAATGTAACCCAAAGGGCTGACCAGGGGTTGATTTCGTCTTCCGAATGACTCACGGGATCTGTTGGTAGTGAATGGTTAGCGCAACCTCGCATTTTCTTCGTCGGCAATTTTTTTTTTTTTTTTTTTTTTAACTAGACTCCCCGAGGGCACTCTCTCTCTCTAACGACTAATTGTTTGATTGTTTAGCCAGTAAGTCAAATGAACAACCTCTAAATAAGCAGAATTACTGAAACCTTATTACTCACACTTGTACCTTTTACCCACTGTATTTCTCGTATCGCTTTGCTCTTTTTCCATCTCATTTCATCTTCTAAACTTACTGAACTTACACGAGTGTTCCCTAAGTCGCCTACTAGTTTTTTGAAAGAATGCATTAACATGTGCATCAGGTGCTGCAAAATTTCCACAGACCTGATTAAGTTTTCATTCATTTTAAGTGCCTTTGTTTGATAATATATCTGTACACCACTGGTAGTCCTTCGTGTATTTTACTTGGCAAAAAGCAATTCACCCAAGCAATACTTGGCTCCTTCACAACAATTATGAATACCCCGATGACTGTTACTTCAGTTCATTTCAACATTATTATAATCACAGAGTGGTCGTTAGTCCTTAGTTGTACAAGCTACTTTTCTTCGTTAGCCTGTTTGAATCTACGACTGTCATTATTGTCTGATATTGATGTGAACATCAACAGCTTAAAAAAGAAAGGAATAAAAACCATGGGGGTTTCTCTACGAAGCGATGCTCACTTGAAAGAAGAGGACATTAATAATATCTAATCTAATTTGGTAATGAGTGGGGCACTGTCACAGGCCCTCTTTTTTTCTTCTTTTTCTTCACGCTAT
>NC_089751.1:13807134-13992134 GCF_040412425.1 Macrobrachium rosenbergii
AACATAGAAGAAAAAATTGATATTTTGATGCTAAGGTGATGGCCTGAATAAAAATGGACATAAGTCAAGTTGGTTGGTTGGTTTCCTGTAAATACTGAATTTGCATTGAAATGGTTCTCTATGTATTAAAACATCTAAGAAAGGGAGACAATTGTCTTTTTCTAATTCTAAAGTAAACTTAATGGATGGTACCTGGTTATTCAAATTAGAGAGTAAATCATTTACATCAATATCAGCAGGTAAAACAGCTAAAATATCGTCAACATACTAATACCACTTTGAAGGAGTATAAACGATATTAGGCATATATCGTTTTTCAAGGAATTCCATGTACAAGTTTGAGAGGAGTGGGGATAAAGGGTTGCCCATTGCCATACCAAATATTTGTTGGTAAAATGCGCCATTGAATATAAACTTACAATCACAAATGCACAACCTAGTGAGTGAAATAATATGACTTACAGGTAGAGGTAATTCATGATGGATTAGTTCATTACTAAGATACTCTGAAATAGAATCTACAGGGACTTTAGTAAAAAGAGAACAAACATCAAAACTAACGAATCTCTCAGTGAGGCAAAAAGTTATTTTGTTTAATTTATCAACTAAATCTAGACAGTTATATACGTGAGAATCGGAGATAGTTCCAAGCAACGGGGACAAGAGCTTGGTAATATATTTCGAAAGTTTATATGATATTGAGCCAACGGTACTGATAATAGGCAGCATAGGATTATTTTTTATACGCGCTTTTACTAATCCGTACAAGTAAGGTAACGAGGGAAATTTTACTGACAACTGACCTATTAGTTGTTTTTTATCTTTAAGGATTTTTTCACTGTGCCATTTGATTTTTTCACTGTGCCATTGAAATTTTTTATGACTTGATCAAGGGGATTTTTTGTTAGGTTTTTGTAAATCTTATCATCACCCAGTAGGGCTGACTACATATCTCTTATATTACCATTAACAAATATACTTCCTTCCAAATATATATATAATATATATATATGTATGTGTGTGTGTGCGTATTTATATATATAATATATATATATATATATATATATATATATATATATATATATATATATATATATATATATATACATATATATATATATATATATATATATATATATATATATATATATAATATATATATATATATATATATATATATATATATATATATATATATATATATATATATGTGGACACTGTTAGGGAGTTCTACGAGCCCTGTTTAAAAATCTCTAAGGGCAGTGTATACAAAAAGATGAGTGGCTTGAGCATATTGAGGATTGGGAGTTCCTAACGATGGGTGTAAACTTTCCACCCGTGGCTGTTTTAAATAAATAAATATCCGTAAAATATGTCATTTTCCACAATCATTGTGACCTTTTTTTAAAACTATGAATCAAAGCATAATGATGGCGACGTGGGTCCCTTCGCATAAGGTATGAGCAAGTAACAGTAATTTGCCATGGCATTACAGACTTAGTTTGGCGTTTTTCAAATCTTATTCACTGAAAATACAAGGAAGTCCAAGCGAAGCCCTCGGCTGTGTCACGACGCCCTACTTTGAGTTTGATAGCGTACGACACCTAAGACGGGTTATGTTTAGATCAATAAGGCACTATCTTCCATAGGCACTACTCAAAACGTGTGCGCGGCTCTACGTTCCCTGGAGAATATAGGATAAGACCATTTGTTCAGAAAGCATTGCTATATTTGTTTGGCATACATTAAGGGTTGATGCTGGTTCGTTTCTTGATATAGGGCGTTTTGGTGTGTGCGTGTGTTTTTCTTTAATATATTCCGTACAGTGTAAAACACACCATTTCCATGCTTTCTTTCGCTTTCCCAGCTGGAGATTAACCGCTTAAGTCTAAACTCATGTTTTATCTTTATGATGAGTTATCATTGATAGACCAGTTGTGGTTACTAGTGACAATTGGATGGTTATAGCAAAACCAAAGGTTTGCTATCTCGTTTCAAGTAATATCCAAGGACTATGCTTTCGAAAAAAAAAAATAAATTCTAATTCATAATCAAATCAGTTTGGTCAAGTGTAAGTAGTCTGTGGCCAGACAGCTACAGAGGACTCGTAATTATTAATGTATATCTGATCATGCGGAGCTCTGGAGAGAGACGTATTGATTTTTGGGGAACAATAAACAGCGCGGTTTCCCTCACAGATGCGGGACGGTGTACTTTGTCACAGCAGACGTATTCGTAGAGATAATACGCACGCAAGCCTACGTACCCGCCCAGACACAAGCGGGCTCAGACACTTTTTACAAACAACCCTGGCATTTCATCACGGAAAAAGTAGCACTTTGTCCTATGACTTTTCGTCTCATTTTTAATGTAAGAGGCGAAAGTTGAATACCAACTCGTAGCTTTAAAGGGAGCTAACCACTCGGTCCCTCTTATCCTTCAAAACTAATGGTTTTTTTTTCTATGTACTACGTAAAACATTTACTTATTGTGTGTCAATTTATGAATAGATGTGCAGAATACCCATGCAATGGTATGTTTGCATATTTGCCCATTTCTTTCTGAGAGGGTGCGCTCTTCTGTTGACAGAATATATGTAGAGCTTTTCCTTTCGTTGTAATTGGAAAAGATCTTTCCCAAAAACACTTCAGGGTAGTAAATATCAGAAAGGAAACGAGATATATTCATAGTAATAGTTTCAAAGAAAGGGAACTAAGGGAGTATTTAATATTATTACTATTAAATTTCTAACAGATACTAAAGAGTCTGCTGGGCACTATAATGATTACAGGAATGTAATCTCTGGTGGTTAGTCTTCTGAGTCTCTCATTTAGATTACATATGCCCATTATGTCTTTAAGCCTACAAAACGAACTGGTTGCTCATGTAGATGATGCCATTTTATTTTCACTCATCCCATTTCCTAATGATGGACTTGCATTTGCCGATTCTCTTAAGAGAGATTTGCTAACATCAGGGTATGTTGCAGATTGTGGGGAATGAAGCTGAACACCGAAAAAAACGCAAAGAATTATTAAAAGGCATATGAATCGGCCTTATTAACTAATTCTGTTCATTGACAATGTGTCTGTAACCACATGAAACATTTAAATTCTAGGAGTCATTCTTGACAACAAATTCGCTTTCAAGAAACTTACCCAAACTTTAATTTTTTTATCACTCAAAATCTTGCATCTCGAGAGTTTCAAGATTATTGGAGAGAGACCTTTTTAGGGCAATTTTTTGTTTCAAACTTTCACTTAGATATGTTTTGAATATTTTTCCCCAGTTTTGCCTTCAACAGACCACTCGCATTGTAAATTGTTCGAGAAAACTTAAGTTTTGTTGAATATCTCATCCCAGATCTTCGTATCGATCTCTGGCACTTACGTTCGATTAAGTCTGTGCATGCTGCATAAAATTTCTTCTAATTTTTATCATCCTCTGCATCCCGATCTTCCTAGAGTATCTATACCATCCACCTGTAGTGAGGAATATCAGTATCATAATCATCGCTATCATTATTGTCAAATTCCTCTTTCTAAATAACGAAGAGGGTGGTGAAAAAAAACCACAAATGCAAATTACATTCAAGAAACCGCTAAGTGGTTTCAACACTGGCATATGGAACTGTTCCATTAATGACTCTGCTGTACTTATGCGCCATCCCATTCTGTTTCAAGAGAAAAATCCTGTTGGAATTAAATTTAGAAATGAATAAGGGCTGTCGATGTTAAACCTTACATTTTTTCTCCCTCCCCTTTCTTCTCGTGATTTCTTGGGGAATATAATTAAAAACCATACAAGGACAGTGGTGGCCTTCCCATTGGCCTCTGCTTAAAAATACAAACCTTTCTTTTTAGACGAAACTTATTGCATCAAGAGAATGCTAGAAAGCCAATTTTTCAAAATAAGGTGCAAACGATAATTACAATTATAAACCGTTACAGATACAAGACAGATTAATGCAAGAATAAACCGAGGAAAAAAAAGGGCGAAGAAAACAAATCCTTCCGAATTGCCATTTCAGTTTTCAAATCTATTGTGCCTTGGTTGTCGAAATAGGCTTTGATTTCTCCCTGATCATTTTCTTTCAGTTTATCGTAGACATAACCCTTCTCTGGAAAGCAAGTCTCATATCGGGGGATGTTCCCCGCAACCTGTCCTCCTTGACAAGGTATAATCGAAGGCTTCCACTGTTTCGGAAGGCCGTCGGGTTGTGATTGTTTTGCAGATACCGCTCTAGGCCTTGCTCTCGAGATCTTGTCACTTGCCACCCCCAACTAGCTCGCTCATGGTCTTTTCACAAGGCGGGTCAGCTCTCACACTTTTTATTAGGTCAGGGGTTGTTTTGGGTACCCATGGCCATAACAAAACAAAAACCAAAAAAGACGGGAAAAGATGGTCGCTCAAGCATAAAGCAACTCAAAATCAAGTACCTCATCCAAGATAATGTCACGAGAAAGTCAAAATCAGATCACTCCACCATCATGCGATTTGAATATTCTTCTTCTTCTCATTCGCGTAGAGTGGAAACGTCGCTAAGCGTGTATCTTGGAATAATAATTGCAAGATCCAGCGTATTATCTTACCTCTGAATATCATAGGACACAAGCGATGCCTATTCGAAGAACCAGGCATAGATGGAGAGTGAAATATAATGACAGACTGTTGTGTTAATATACTGTATACAAAGTCCTATAATTACATAAGCTCGCATATATTTACATTTGCACTAATTCGAATTTCTCCGTACTAGTACGTGAACTTTAAACACTGAATATCCTCAAGTATTTTCTGTTTTAAACCTATCCATTTTTCCCCTTTGAAGGTCTTTGTTCACAAATTGAACGTTTTGCTCGGAATAACGCTGCAAATGCAAGTTCTGTTTACGTTAAGAATTACACGAACGCATATTAGAACACGCATTAAAAAGTGCACAATGCACCAGTAAATAAGTACATACACACGTGCAAAAACACAGACAGTCATACGCACAGGCGCGCACAGCCTCGGGTGAAAACCGTTAAGAAAAATTGCGGTTGGTAGAAGTGGTTATATGTGTTGTTCACGGCCCATTAAAAAGGTTCAGAGATTTCACGGTTAACGTCTGTCCCTTCGAGAAAGTCAGAAGGAACCGCAGAACTGTATTAAAGTCTCAACCTCAGCTAAACTAAACTATGTCACTATTTATGGCTTTCTGAGATCTTTTCAGACTTTCTTGTGGCAGAGTTGAAACCATGCTAAGTTTAAGGAATAAAAATTGCGAATTTAACTTTCACATTCCGTAGTATCTACTTCATTAAAAAATTAAACTGCAAATGAGAAAAGCTATTGCACATACTGGTATACATACGAACTTACATATGGCGGGTATATATAAATTTGGCATGATGCATTGTGGAAACAAGAAAATCCGATTTAGACCCTCATTCATTCTCCCAAATGCCTATCACAGAAGTGAAGTTAAAAACTGTTTTTCGTGGCTCCATGTAAGGAAAACAAAATAACAAGGACTGTAAAAAAGGATACACACACACACACATATATACATATGACAAGGAATTATTGCCAGATTACAGCTGCCAAAAATGGATTGCTTGGCGTTCTGTATTTATCGAATTGGAAAACAGACAAATTTTATTCAAAAATCTGCTTAATATAATATGAAGATTGCTACTTGGGGAAAAGAAGAAAAAGTAGAATGCAGTTTCGATCGTATAATCAGCTACTTGAACTATTACACTAAGAATACACACATTTTTTTTCACAAATACTGAATACTGAGTGGTGATTAGCCTACTAACCCAAAACTATATCATTTACGCTTTCATTCACTGGTAGCACTACGGAGTATCATTTACATGTTCATTGGTGATCATACACGTGCAGCTAATTGGTACCTCACACAGCACGGGACCTTTAAAGAGATTTTTCGACAGACAAACAAATCCAACGAACTCATTTCTGAGATAGGTTGCAACTGCGTTATATTGTCTTTTGAGAAACGATATTTTATGATGGATGGTGTAGAAAACTTTCCTTACTAAATGATTAACATGCTACGCGTATTCAAAGGTATACTTTGGGGCGTAGGTGTATGTATGTATTTGTATTATATATATATATATATATATATATATATATATATATATATATATATATATATATATATATATATATATTATAATATAAATATATGTATATATACTAATAAATAAATATATATATATATATATATATATATATATATATATATATATATATATATATATATATATATACACACACACACACACACACACACACACAGTATATAATTACTTCTACAGATCTTCTCGCCTTTCTGAATGCGTTACTGGCTGCTAGCCTACGCGCCAGATGTGAAACATATTTTCCTATAAGGTAAATAGCCCAAAACCGTTTTTCATTTTGGTTGCTTCTGACCACAGAGAGCTAACTCTAAGTACTCAACTCGTCGCTGGTTTAACATCGGCACAGAAACTCTAATGAAGGTTGCCCCTAGTCCGTTCTTGCTCTGGATTCGAACCTGGGTCCAATCAATTTGTAAACGAGGTTATCAATAATACCACGATATCTCATAAATAATTTTTGTGTGTATTTTATCACCTTCTGACCTTTTCCCCTTAGCAGGGATTGCTTCAGGTGTTATTTCCAGAATTTTCAATTAAGTTGTTAGCCTCATACCCTCCTTCACCCTTTCACCTTGCAACCCACCATAGTTGTCTATCACGTGCATAATACACCACGTGAGTCACCAGAGGCATAAGGGATTTTAATGCCTGCATGAATATCCTCTCAGCATAGCATAGGAATCGAACCAGACAAAGACCCAATATATATATATATATATATATATATATATATATATATATATATATATATATATATATATATATATGCATATGATTATATTTTTGTGTTGTTTGTGTATGTGGTAACTATGGTAAGGTCCAGAGTTTAATTCCAGACGAGAAAGAGGCAATATGCACGTTCTTTTTAAGCCACGTATCACTCTTGACCAAAGTAATATATTAGGGCCTTGGTAGGCAGGCAACTGCGGTCAGTCACACCCGGTAGAGAATAGCATGAATTAGCAACCTAGTCCTAAATGCTAGACATTTTGAACACCAAACATTCCAAGATTATCACCATATTCTAATTTTCTATGCCTTCACCGCTAAGACGAATTAAAACAACGTTTAAAAGCTATTTAGCTAATAGTTTTAAAGACTTGACATAATTTTTTCCTAGCATTCTCCCTCAGTTCTATGGCAAAGTTGATTTTCAGAATGTCTCACTCTGATATTTTATTTATCCTTCATGGCATTTATTCTTTTTCATTTATGCTCTTCTGGATACTTCCACTACGGCATCCATTTGTCTGCAGAATTCTTATAAGCCAAATACCTTCCCATACATTTCAGAGCAAAGCAGCGGTATAGTGCTAAATTACCCATGATAAACAACAGATGGTTACGAGCATTATAAATTTTTATCCAAATTTCCATTGCGTTTGGTTCATTATACACGACTCTCCATCTTTTACCTTTAAAACCACCTCCTAAGATAGGCTGTAGTGCAGCTCTTTTAAGTAGATCTATTATTCTTGGTGCAGTACTGTTGTCATAGAAGCGTTTTCACTGTTTATGAAAAAGTTCTGCTGCCTAAGTTTCTTGCTGCACAACTTTTACTAGGAAGTTGATTATTTTGTTACTCTTAGGTGTTAAATCTGCCTCTCTTCTACTTCGAGAATGAATCCCACAAGGCTTTCTTTGCCACTACTCTTTTGTCTTCTTTTCATAACCCGAGCTACTTTATAGTCTGTATGATTATCAGGAAAACCTTATTTCTCGATTTTTTCTTTAACAAGGTAAAAGGCTATGCAAAATGCGTGGTTGTGTTAAACCCGACTTAGTTATAAAATTGCTATTCACTCATGCGTACTTCTCTTGTATAATGGAAACACATTAGGTTCCAAACTCCCAACGAGCACAGTGGAATGATTGATTGATTGACTGATTATGAAATTTAGGTCTTGAAGACCAAACGCCGGAACCCATCAGGATTATTCAGCGCAACAATGAAGATGAAATATACAAATTAATGATGTGATTGATAATGAAAAGGTGAATAACATACTCTACTAGTCGCCAAAGGCCATCAACCTATATTGCTATCAAATCAACTTGAAATGGAAAGACAACTGTGTTCTCTTCTAAATCTTATAAATCACAAACTCTTCTTGTCAAGAATTGGCTGCATCTTAACATCAAACATTAGAATCATCAGAAATTTAATATTCCTCTATCTTTTCCAGGTTTATTAGACTCCCACAATTTGGGACCAGAACTGGGTTTTTCTGCGCACATTTGCTTGCCAAGTATGCATCACCACATATCCAGCCACTCAGTCACCTTTGACTGATCTATGAGTACTTTAAAAGTAAACTCATGAAAAGTCATGCATATAAACCATAGCAGAGAAACCGAGGTATGATATAAGAAGATACCCGAAGTTCATTAGGGAGGTAGTAACTGATAAAGCTTGGGACACAGCCGACATAGCAAGGGAATGAGGTACGTAACATATTCTGCTGCTTGTAGTAACAAAATACTGTATAACTCATTCCAAAGGCAGTTTCTTGTAGCTTCCCAGGACGCAAAAGGTAACGTATCTATATTACTTTATTTTCAGCGCAACATTTTAACCTTATAATTTTGTTGTTTGCCCTTTCAAACTTAGTTCGGGAAAAAATAGTATTTAGCCTCAGACTGATCCCAACACCAGTATCCCGACAAGACAAGTAACTTTACATTTAGTGATTAAACAAAACTATATCAATTTTTTTGCATCTTTCTCCTTATGCTTTACTGAACCATAGCTGAAATAAATGGCAATAGATTTCATATTAGTGAAAAGACTATAGAACATAATTTTGTGTGTCACAAAAAAATAACATATCTGTTTTATCTCACATTTCGTCGTCATACAACTTCATCTTTTCATTTTTGTTGTTCTGCTTTTCGAACATACGAAGATAAAGTAAAGCTACTTGACGTCAAGACGGTAACAAACCCCGGAATCGGAGCAGGAAATATAATCTTAGATACAGCAAATTATCTGAAACATTCTACGTTCTTTCAACTCGAGAAAGTAAAATCAAAATTGTAACCTTTACCTTACATTTTATTGCTCACCAGCTGGAATAAGTAATTAAACTATGCAAAAATGAATGGTCAGTTTATCAAAATTTTGCTTTGCGTGAAAAAAAATACCGTGAATTAATTACTTTTTTTTTTTGGCAGTTTCCTATAAAAAAGTAGAAATGTCTATCTTTCAGCGTCAACGTAATTTTAACTTTTTAGTTTTGTTTGTTTGATTTTCTGAACAAAATAAACACATTCACAATAAAGTACAACCACTAAACTTGAAAATTCCTTCAAAGCCTGCATCCTAAGACGGGTTAGAACTTGGCAACTACGGAATGAAGTCAAAAGTTCGGGCGTCATAGGGCCCAGACTTCAAGAGCACAGTATTTGTCATTGAGGTGAAGAACAATTCTTACTATCATCATCATTATTATTATTGTCAATAATACTACTTCAAGGAATATGGAGTAGTCACTGAAAAAAAGTCTGACTTCCGCGACGCGTAATTTGCAAATATCATGAGAGAAGGGATCAAACTGTGTAAAACACATAATATACAATAAGTATCTATAACTACAGTTTTGGATGCACAAACCACTGATTCTCCGTGTTCTTGAATGTAAATTTATAGTTGTGCTGTTTTTAATTCATGAATTCGAGGTAAGAGAGGATGGCAAAAATAGACGGGGAAACTGAAGAATTAGATTTACATATAAGTATAATCCTAGACTGGACTGCGGAAAGTCCCTGAACATGGAGTTTATTATTGTTAGGTTATAGCTGATACACACAAAAAAAAAAAAAAAAAAATATTGTCCCACATTCGCAACATACGGACATCGCATGGACAAAGTGTGGGGCTTGCATCTTCATCCAAATGTAATGGCTGAAATCTGGAAGAAAAACAGTTCTGGTGCGCAATATTATATATGTATGTATGTATGTATGTATGTATATATATATATATATATATATATGCATATGTATATATATATGCATATGTATATATATATATATATATATATATATATATATATATATATATATTTATTTTTGTGGAAAGGGCCTAACACGGGAAAGTAACATGCCCACGTCTTTCACGTCCGTAGTTCGCTCACTGCCTGCTGCCGCCAGTCTGTTGGAGTCACGGAAGAGGACGTAGGGTTCTACACCCTCACCCCTAAAGATCTACTGAGATTATAGATGGCTGTCCCCTTCTGGCACCACCCCAGCCAAAGGCATTGGGCGGGCTTACAGATAACACATACAAATTAAGTTAAGTATATCTTAGTTTGACCAGACCACTGAGCTGATTAACAGCTCTCCTAGGGCTGGCCCGAAGGATTAGATTTATTGTACTTGGCTAAGAACCAACTGGTTACCTAGCAACGGGACCTACAGCTTATTGTGGAATCCGAACCACATTATGATGAGATATGAATTTCTATCACCAGACATAAATTCCTCTAATTCTTCATTGGGCGGTCGGAGAGCCGAACGCTGGGCCAACAGCGTGCTAGCCGAGAGCTCTACCCATCCCTCAAATGAAGAGCTAACACAAATATATATATATATATATATTATATATATATATAAGATATATATATATATATATATATATATATATATATATGACTCAGATTCTTATCAGATATGCCATGGATGTATATATATATGTGTGTATATATGTAATATATGTATATATACTGTATACATATGCATGGAAAATGCAAATACACAATTGGCATATATTTGAAACAAATATGTATGTATATGTATATATATATATATATATATATATATATATATATATATATATATATATATATGTGTGTGTGTGTGTGTGTGTGTGTGTGTGTGTGTGTGTGTGTGTGTGTGTGTGTGTGTGTGTGTGTGTGTAGAATCTGCTGGTCACTTTTACATTCTTCGCGCATTTTTGGATACGCTTGTCACTACAAAGCCTTTAGATCCAAGGGCAAGAAATATGAAGAAGTTATGTTGTGCGGTAGCGGGAAACGAACCCGGGTCGACCTGATCACGAGAAGGATAAAAGTCTATTGCCTCTCATACATGCATATACCTGTCGTTTTCAGATATATATATATATTAGGGCTGGAATAGACCCATCCTAACCATCGTAGCCATGTGGACAATCGATTTTTATTGCTTTTTTAAGCTGATTGGCGGACCCGGGTTCGTTTCCCGTTACCGCACATAAGAATTTCTTCATATTTCTTGCACTGGGATCTTAAGGCTTTGTAGTGGCAAGCGTATCCAAAAATGCGTGAAGAATTCGAGAAAGTTATAAGGGCATTGTGGCTATAGGGTACATGGAAAATGTAAATGCACAATTGGCATATATTTCAAACAGGAGTAATAGATTAGCTGCATCACTAGACGTCCTGTCAGAGAAAATTAATAACGTCGCTGTGGACAGTACTTGGATGGGTAACCAGCAAAAAATACTAGACGACATCACACAGCCCGTGAGCATCTGGCAACCCATTTCCAAAATCACTTTCTTTCAATCTTTAAACCTGAAGAATATTCGTATGAATGTGTTAATCAAGAATCATTAATGCACTCACAACCGTAGAATCCTAATGACAGTGACGAGGTAGCTTTACTGAGTCAACTTCCCAGTCCCACGAATCAACAAAGAAAGCGAACTTGATACTCTCATGCGCGATCTTTTTTTCCGGTCGTTCCAAAGACAGCGAAAGTGAGCGTCACCGTAGAATGGTATTGATACTTGGGGACATCATGCTCCCACGTCAAGAGACAGAGACAGAGTAAAAAATCCTTCACTGACCTGAAACGTACGTAATTCCTAAGCAAGCGTCTGAAGAGAACGGAGACGAGTGTTGGTCCGTACCGTCTGATTCACGTGAAGTTACAAACCCTACTACTTCCGCCGGTCGCGTCAATGCCTCGGGGCGACTGTGACCGACAACATGAGTTTCGCCTTTGAGTTTGGCCCGTGGGGAGGAGAGAGAGAGAGAGAGAGAGAGAGAGAGAGAGAGAGAGAGAGAGAGAGCGGGGGCTATGAAACGTAGTTCTTTGTTGCTACTGGCCGACAGGCCGAGGGTGGGAAGCTTCCTACGGCTTTAGGACCGATTTTCAGGCTCCTCGTACTGTCGAATTCAACCTTATAGTATCATGGAGGGGAAAACCAGTTTCATCCAGTCTCGTTTCGGTAATGGAGCTCAACGTTGATGTCTATACGGCTACATTTTAATGCACCGTAGGAACTGCCTTACAGTTAGCTATGATGAAAATACTGATAAAAACAATGTCAAGTTCAAATTTCATTGCATAGGAGACATGCGTACGATATAGGCACGTTGTTTTCCTGTCTGGGAAATTTGTGCTCCTTTGGAGAGGGTAAATTCTTCCGTGTAGGGTCTCTCTCTCTCTCTCTCTCTCTCTCTCTCTCTCTCTCTCTCTCTCTCTCTCTCTCTCAGGGCACAGAGAACGAGGAGAAGAAGGGGAAACAGGGGAAAAGACAATAGCTGGAAACTGGGGAGAACCCTGGTGAGAGAGAGGGAGAGAATGGTGGGGGGATTGGGGGCGAGTTTTAATTACATAACTCACAGTGAAGGTGCCTCTTCATTTTCAACTTCATTGTCCTTAGGAATAAAGAGGGCAAAGGACAGGGAGAAGGAGAGCACTCAGGATATTGAATGCTCTTAGCTGAAGAGAGGTGGGCAGTGATATCTTTTAAAAAAAAAAATTTCTAGACAAGAAGCGTAAAGTTTGTGTAATAGTTCAAGGGCAGAAAAAAAAACCATCTGATGGACTCAAGCTGAAAGCAATCTTTCATCTGAAAATAAACAGTAATAGTTGCAAAACTTCAAGGACAAAAATAAAAAAGCTATCACATAGACTAAGTTAATCAAAGGAAGTGCTTCCTCTTTTCATATTACATCTGGACAGACATATATATGTAGGGATGCTGTTTTAATATACTGTGGCAATGTTTTCAATGTGCTATATTTTTCTTGACACCGAAGACATTAAAAGAGCAGAACTATTGAACAAGAATGCTTCTAAAGTTATAAGAATAAGATGCAGTTTACACAACAGGAACTAAGTAAACTTTTGCGCAGAGAAACAAAAATAAAAAGTAAAACAAACATTCCAACTTCTTAAAAAGTTAAAAACTTAGACAGACGCTGGGTAAAGCTGTAAAGCCTAGACTTACCGGTAGAACACAAACGAAGCTTGACGAGGATATCACGTGTCAGTGTAATTATACTCATGCTTAGGAAATACGGAATAGCAAAGTCCAATGAAATTTTAATATGGTATACCTGATATCCTGAACGCGTCAAACCTGTCAGCAGATGTCTTTCTTTTAATTATAAATGTGCATTTAGCGTCGATTCCTTTTGACAGCAGTGTAAGCGACTATTTCAAGAACTCTAGTAAAGCAAGTACTGAATTAAATATAATAAGGGAGGCCAAGGGAGGGGAACCAGACTAAAACGAATGATCGCCAGGCACAGCTTTTTGTTTCTTTCCTTCGCTTAATCTCACCCGGTATTACTAATGGTGAAATGCTGGTTAAATAATAATGGCAAGATTTGCAGTGATAATAATTATAATTCTAAAGGGATGAAATTGCACCAAGCGTTAAAATAGACATAATATTATAGTATAATATCGAAATTGAGACTGTTAGCTCTAACACACCACCCCCAACCCCATAAATCAGAGGGGATCGCGTCCAGGTAGCCTAAAGACAAAATGAAAAATGTGTCTCAGGAACAGTAGAACTCTTCTTTTGGTAGCGCGGGCTTCGTCTTCGTAGGAACAGTTCGTTTGTTGCACTCGACCTGTGCTTAAATTGTGCGCTATCTTCGAGATTGACTAGGTTTAAAATGAAAAATATGTTTCCCCTAGTACTATTTTCTTACTTCTTAAAAGGGTCTATAAATGTTCTTCGACCAAAAGGGTAGCCGTAAATGACCGAGTCTTTATCTTAAGAAGGCACCTTGTAACTTTTGTAAGTCTGAAACTTAGTCTTAAGATTTATCTCTTATTAGTCTCTGGGCATTCACGAAATTTTATCAAAGTCCACAGACGCTTGAGATTCGCAGTGTCACTTCCACAGACCACTCACACTCCCTTCTTTACTTTGTGCCTTTTCTCCCTTTTCTCTCTTTTTCTGTCTCTCTGCTCTTTTGTTTTTGCTTATATTCGCTTACCCCTGTTTTTAGCACCTCCTCCTAGTTGTTCCATTTCGACTTTGGAGGTGTGTTCTTTAGAATCCCTGTTGATAATTGGCTGTGACCCCCATTGGAAACACCGTCGTCTGTTTTATTCAGCCCTTGGGGTATGCCTTAGGCATCTTGGTTTGGGCATTGGTCAAAGGCCTTCTTTAGCACGCCTTTGAAGGTTGGCACTGTTAAGCTTGGCTTCTCAGTTGGTCCAACTGTTAAGCCTGACCTCTTAGAGGAGGAGTCTTAAGTCCATAGCTTCTCCCTTCTCATTAATTCTAAGCACTCAAGGGTCAGCTTGTTTCAAATTAATTCTAGGCGCTCTCACGTGTCACTAGAGGTGTGAGACTATCATCAGTCTTGTCTGATGTTGTAAACATTGAGGGATCCCTCGCCAGCATCTGGGGTTTTTCATTGAACCACTGTACATACATCCCTTTTTCTACGGGATACTCGACCATAATTGATATGGGTCAAATTGATGGTCTCGCATAAGGGAATCATTCACATTCACGTTTATCACATCTTCCCTGTTCACTTTCACAAAGGGGATTTTCACTAAGTGCTGAAGGCACCCCTTTTCCGTGTGACACTCGACACTGAATTATGGTCGAACACGGTGGCCCTACAAACTGGGAGTCCATTCATAGTTCTCTCTTAACGCTTGCGTTTATCACTTTTCTCTGTTTATTAGACTTGATTTGTAATTCCATTATAAATGTATACAGCCTCTACTTGAACAAGATCCTAAATCATGTTGTACAGACTTCCAACCTAACAGCTTACGCCTCTAATACATTGTACAAACCATAACTACACATCAAAATAAATATATTAACATGTTTAAACCAAATGTTAAGTTTGAGGAGGTCAGGTCGTTACAAATACTGGTTTCTCATTCACAAATGTTGAAGGTCTAATTCTGAAACAACTCAACATCGTGGAGAGCAGTTTCTAATTCACGTTAGACAAACATTTGGTAACGGGTTTTTATTAGAGAAGACTCATCTTGATCTCTAAGGCACAGGCCTTTGAGCAACCAAGCAATTATTTATGTGTAATAACGTATATTCGTTGTCTCGGTTGTGTGTTGTAGCAGGAAAAATAGCATGTAAATCTGTCTAGCCTACAGTCTTTCAGTCAAAGGTGAGAACAATTGTTTTTTCAAGTGTTGTTGCTGCTAGCATGGCTGGCTGTATCAGAAGCCTGTTTACTGGTCTGTCTCGTGGTCTGGTTGGGGCATGTGCATACTCCTGCTGATAACTTTTGGTATTTAAGAAGGTTAGGTCTCTCAGGAGGTTGGTAATATACTGTAACCTATTTCCTTAGAGTTTCAGCTGCATTGTTATTGGCATAAGAGTGCCTATTGATCAAAACTTTGGCCAAAGCCATATCAGTCAGAAGATCCTGTAGGAGTTGCTCATTGTATGGCTTTTCAGATTTGTACCAAAGTCTTGCTGGAGCAGAAGCTACCATTTCATAGCGTGTGTGGGATGGCTCTAAAAGGCAGTGTACCGTCGACTTGTTTGTAGGCGTCCAAGTCGCTTTTTTTGAAGGCATGTGCATTTACCATGGAAGGGGTAATTTTTCACTTCCTCAAAAATTGAGGGAATGCCAAAAAGAATGAAATGTTTCAAAATGCATAATATATATTTCATAACTTAAGCCTTAACCATATGACCCAAGGCACTATGCTTTGGTGGTGAAGACAGATCTATTCGAGCTCTAACAATCTGAATCTGACAGATAAATATGATTACGCATCCTGCTTCAGCTTAACCTCACTCTTATCCCATGTGAGCTAGGTTGTTCTCCTTCCTGATTACTGGGGTTTCTTCATTTAATCTTCATTTCAGATGTAGGTAAATAGAAAGCTTCTCTTCTCGTGTTACTTTACAATCAAAAGATTGTCAAATAATGCTGTAAATTTACTATCATTGTTAAAATAATCCAGTCGCACCCCTTAAATATAGTTATGGGATATGCAAGGGCTAATCAAGGCACCCATTGTCAAGTCAATATTAGGGTGATTTCCTTGTGTAAAGTAACAGGGTCCAACTCCACCTCAAATGATCCAATACATCCAATGACTGGTGAGAAAGAAATCGTGAATGAGGGGCCAAGCAGCTGCAGGTCAGGAAATAGTGCTGATAGTTCAAGTCCTTACTTTCTTCATGGCAACGATATCATAAACTGGAACTGTCCAGCATTAACATGTTTACATACCCATAAAAAATACTCATATCTCACCAAATTTAGTTAACTGTTTATGGATATATTAAGATTATTTCAATGTAATTTGCATTCTGGTATCTGCAGCAACTGAGGTCGTATTGCATTTTTCATACAATTTTTATTTTAGTACATCTGTGAACTGCAGTTCATAATACTTAGATACTTAAGAAGTGTGTATCTCTTTCCTTCAATCTCCGTGATATTCATCTTTGTTAATTTTGTAGAAAGTGTTAATCTAAGAACTGATTTAGTAAGGTTAATGCACTTGCTTCCAATACCTTCGTCCTTATACAACTCAACTCATGACCAAGTTATGATTTCAAGGATGTTTTTTCTCCCAGTGGTCAATCCAGTGTGGAAACATTTTCCTCTACAGAATCGTATTCTCAGTCCTAGAGTAACTGTATCATCCTTATTGTTAGTGCAGTTGATTGTCTACACAGTAGTTGTACTGAGACTGAACAACTCTTATTTAACCCAGCTATATGCCCTCTCGTCTTATGGTTCTTCCCACAATGGAGTGAGCATCACCACCGAAACTGGTTAGGAAACAAGCACTACATAGATTGTTTACCCCTATTTTGTCTCCACGATTTTTCTCCTTATCTGCGTATTGAGAATTTTGACTTCTGAAGCCTGAACTTCACTCAACCTGTTAACAAATGAAGCCATTGTCACACCTCCCCACCTTTTTATAACCTTTGAAGTTGCCAAAGGTGGTAATCCTAACTTTTCATGCCGCAATTATTTATATTAAATATATTTTGAATTTGATGAAGAGTACACAATTGGTTGCTTGAAGGGAAAGACTTCCCGGGCAGTAATGGATCTCAACATCTAAGAAAAACGTACCCAACAGTAATCGACACACTAAAGGAATCTTGCACAAACGACAATTGCTTACAGTCCACCCATAATGTCGGTTATTGAGTCTATCTCATTGCTGGTACAATTTCATAGAATCGGATGTTCGCTGACCTTCATAGAATCATATGGCTAGCCAATATAAAGATTCATCCGATTCCACACTGGAACAAGAAACCATATTTAGAGGTCTATCACAGAAAAAGTCGACCCTTATCCATAACAATGACGGAATATGAAGGCTCACGGTGAGCCAAATTAAGGAAAGATTTAAACTCTTATGTTAAAATTCCAAATGCATTGCCACAAACAGATTACGTCGTGTTGAATAGGAAGACTTAGTACAGAATCTAGATTTGGAAGGGGGAAAATTCGGCATTGAAGAATTTTCCTCGATAGCTCAGTTTGAGACGAAAATCGTGCAGTCTGAAAAAAGTTTGAAGTGTATAGCCCAGGAGGTGTTGGGCAACTAGTTAACTTAGTAGCTAGGAATTGAAACTTACAATTTTTACAGAATCAACACCGATAAACTTCGAGGAGTAAGAAGGAAAGGGAGATACGCTTTAAAAAACTTTTTAATGCATAAGCAATTATACATTGAACTACTTTATATACAAATGCTACCTACAAAAGTTTGAGCCAACAGCAAAGATAAATCCAGTGCAAAAAGCTTTATGAACTCGGATGCTATAAACATGCCATAGGTCTCCTAATTAGGTAATGTAAATAACATAAAAATTTGGATTTATTTTTAAGAAGCAGTCTAAATTCTGTATGACAGCCACATTTCAATTTGATAAACCATCTGGCAATTGCAAATAGGAGTGGAATTTTCAGAACTTTGTTCCTTTCAGCCCATAAGGTACCTTAAGCATTTCTCTAAACAAAGCTATGATGTCTTAACCCAGATTTACCGGCCATTAAGTTTGACGCTGCCATTTTCCAAAACTAAAAGACTCTCTATGATTTACGCGAGGGGAGGAAAATGTTACTGCTCTACAAGAACAAAAACAGGGGAAAAGATAAGATGTTTTGATTATTTCGATAATATCCAACATTCTCTGTCAACAAATATGTTTGCAGGGCTATACAACGCGAAACACAGGTCAATCAAACTTCGATTACTAAGGCAATGCAGCCATATTTTCTTTTAACTGCTAATCCTAAAGAATCAACGAACAAAGGAATTGCGTAAACTACCAGGCACCATCAAGAGGTCTCAGGCCACACACATAAAACGAACAAACTACTTTGGAGAAATACGACGCAGAAGCAGCACACAAACGAGGGATTTTTTATCGCCCCGGGAAAATCAGTGGGTTCTTAAGCTCAAGTTACAGCAACGAACGGATGAATGTTTCTCAACTGACTCAAAGGCGTGCCTTGTGGGAAAAAGTTAAATCAACCCAAATAACAGGAAATATTAGTAGCGTATTATACCGTTAGAATGTTTCAATAGGGATAAATTTGGTGGAAACTACAAATTAATTAATCACAAACCTTATATGATGGGCTAATCATTCATATTAAATATGTTGTGCTATAAAGATTACAATTCTGTATCACTTACAATATTATAGCTTCGAAATGTATAAGAATGATAGATGAGGAGGAGAAAATCGGTACACTAATGAAAAGCAATGATTAAGCTCTTGAGGTGGTTTAGTTACGAATCGCAAAATACAAAAAAACTGTGAATTTGTTGTCAACTTAATGTAATCGAGTCTACCAAACATGAAAAGAAAATCTATAGTGAATTGTAATAAAAGAATCCGGACGACGTGAGAGCATATAGGCGATAAATGAATAACAGGTGAGAGAAAGGGAGGAAAGAGAATGAAAAGTATTATCACAATGCATGCAAGAAGTGAATTGCGTATGCGAAAAGGGTATCACAATGAGGAATTGCTCACCCCCATAGAGAACAAGTCTCAACAACATACTTAGGAGAGCACAAGAGGATAGGGAGAGCGAGGGGGAGGGAGAAGGGGAACAGAGCATAAGGCAGTTTATGCGAACACTCGAGGAACAAGAGCTAATCAATTACGAAGAGCTAACTGCGTCTGCAAAGGATGACGAACAACAAAGGAACGGACTGCTGCAGCATATACTAGTACACTAAAGGATGCAAGGATAGCGAGGGAGGGATTATGAAATGAAAACTTGTTATGCATAATAATGATTATTTCTAGTCCTTTGTAGAGGGCATATGGAGCTATTTCTAGTCCTTTGTAGAGGGCATATGGAGCAACCATATTAAGGAAGATCCCAATATATGGATTGGCTGTGAGGGTATCCATTTTGCATAGTTGCCGCATTATCGCGGGACTACTGTGATTTTTTTCCTTGGAATTTGTGTAAAAGTACCATGAAATTTGAGAATATCCTGACAATCACTTCAGATGGTGAGAAGAGGAACTTGTGTTTTCAGATGTCTCTCCCTCAGTTATGTCAAAGATTATGTCATCCTGGTCCTTCTGAATGTTCAAGGATACTTATCAAAAGATTGTAAATGTGACAAAGAACACCATATTCCTTGTGGTAAAACCCATCTGAGTCTCTTCCAATAGTTATAGGAGACTTATGGACTGCCTGTGAGCAATCCAGTAAGATAATGATCCATCTGGAATGTTTTCTCTTATAGTGGATTAAGGGTGATGTTTTTCCATTTGAACCACAACCATGGTAAGTGTGAGGAGGATGTTCTTTATGAATTGGGCCTATATAAAGTACAATACTGTAATTGTGATCTGTATGCCAAAAGACATACCCAACCAGAGGGTAGGGGCAAAGGGTTAGATCTGTTAAGAAATTGCAAACTTTGCCTTCTTTACCTTGAATTAAGAGGAATTTGTCAACAATGATGAGAATAGGGGTATTGTTAGACATAACAACAGATGAGGTTTGTAGTGAATAGCGAATTGTTTCATAATGGATGCATATTCAGAGAGCTAAGAATCATCCATTTGTAGTAAAATTCAGTTCCATTCATAAATCACTCCCGAGGCTGCGCTTGAGTATGTGATTATCAAACATCAAAAGTTGGTGCTATTTGTGAGCTGAGCATGAAAATCAGAGACACCTGTCAGGTATTGTTAAAGGTAGGCTCATTGTTACAAAAAGTTTGTGAATGAGGATTTAACAGTCACTCTTATAGTTGACTAGCTGACCAACCCAGCACTGCCCGAGAAAACTGAATGACAATCAATAAACTCTCTCTCTCTCTTTCTAAGAAAAATATAATGAAACAATGAAAAATAGTTTGTTTAATATAGGACATCATGGTTTTGTACCCGGAAAAAGCACACAAACCCAACTGTTAGTCCACCATGAAAATATACATAAAAATATGATAAACGAAAAAGATACAGATGTGGTTTACCTAGACTTTGCAAAAGCTTTTGACAAGGTAGACCATAATATATTAGCAAAAAAATTAGAAAACAATATTGTGGACAAAGTAGGAAGATGGATAAAAGAATTTTTGCAAAACAGAAAACATAATGATTGCAAACGATGAGAAACCGGATGAAGCTAAGGTAATATCCGGTGTGCTGTTGTTATTATGATTGCAGACATAGACAGTAGTGTTAAGGACTCGGTAATGAGAAGTTTCGCCGATAGACAAGAATAAGTAGAGAAATTACTTGTGATGAAGATAGGAACTTGCTACAAAGAGACCTAAACAAAATATGTGAATGGGCAGAGGTAAATAGGATGGCATTTAACTCTGATAAATTTGAATCACTAAATTATGGTGATAAAGAACGAATGATATATGCATATAGGGGACCTAATAACGAGACAATCACAAATAAGGAAGCAGTTAAAGACCTTGGTGTGATGTTGAAAAGGAATATGTTATGCAATGATCAAATAGCAATACTATTGGCAAAATGCAAAGCAAAAATGGGAATGTTGTTCCGGCACTTTAAAACAAGAAAAGCCGAACACATGATTATGCTTTATAAAACATATGTACGTAGCCCACTTGAATATTGCAATATGATATGGTACCCACACTACCAAAAGGATATTGCACAAATAGAGAGTGTACAAAGGTCCTTTATAGCTAGAATAGAAGTTAAGGACCTTGACTACTGGGAAAGACTACAATTCTTAAAATTATAGTCTCAAAAGGAGAAGAGAACGCTACATGATAATACAGGCATGGAAACAGAGAAGGAATTACTGAAAAAATCATGGAGCTAAAAATATCAGAAAGAGCAAGCAGAGGTAGATTAATAGTGCCCAAAACTATATTAGGAAAACTAAGGAAAACACACAGGACATTAATCCACTATGCACCAGTATCGATAATGCAGCGTCTATTCAATGCATTACTAGCTCATCTGAGGAACATAGGGGTGAGCGTAGATGTGTTTAAGAATAAGCTCGACAAATATCTAAGCTGCATCGCAGACCATCCAAGATTGGAAGATGCAGAATATACTGGAAGATGCATTAGCAGTTCTCTGGTAGACATCAAAGGTGCCTCACACTGAGGAACCTTGGGGAACCCGAACAAACTGTAAGGTCTGTAAGGTAAGGTAAGGTCTCCTGTTAAGATAGTTGCTTCAATTACATTGCCCAGCCTTTTTGAATTTTTATATTTCACCCCTATGAACTGGACTCAAGGGCATTGGAGCGTCACTATTCATCTCAGTGACCTCAAATACTATGGATTAGACACTGATATCTTGTTTTCAGTTATTTATTTTTACATGTCACCCCCTTCCCACCCCTTCCTGTTGGGCTGAACTTGAACTGAAGGGGTATTGGGAGTGTCACTATTCATCTGAGCAACTTGAAAACTGTGGATTAGACACTAATACCTGTTGTTTTCAGTTTTTTTTTTTTTTTTTTTTTTTTTTTTTACATGCCACCCCCTTCCCACCCCTTCTCATCCCCCCCCCCCCCTTAGGGCTGGATTTGGACTGAAAGGGCATCGGGAGTGTCACTATTCATCTCGGCAACCTAAAAACTATGGAATAGACACTGATATCTGTCAGTTTCATTTAATTTTACATGTCACCCCATTCCCACTCCTTCCCACCCCTCCTTTCTATTGGGGCTGAAATTTGACTTAAATGGCATTGGGAGTGTCACTACAGTATTCATCTCAGTGACCTCTAAAACTATGGATTAGACACTAATATCTGATGTTTTGGTTATTTTTGCATCACCCCCTTCCCACACCTCACCCCCTCTTCATATTGTGGCTGAGCTTGGACTTAAAGGACACCAGGAGTGTCACTGTTCATCGCAGCGACCTTGAAAACTAGGGATTAAACACTAATATCTGTCGTTGTCAGTTATTTTTTACATGTCACCCCCTCCCCATCCCACTTCCTATCAGGGCTGAGCTTGGACTGAAAGGGCATCGGGAGTGTCACTATTCATCTCAGCGACCTGAAAACTATGGATTAGACGCTAATATCTTGTTTTCGGTTATTTTACAAGTCACCCCCTTCCCACCCCTTCTCACCCCCTTCCTATTGGGGCTGAATTTGGACTTAGGGCATTGGGGGTGTAACTATTCATCTCAGCAACCTTGAAAACTTTTCTTTAAAGGACCCAGTTGATGATATTTATCCAATGCAAATGTTATCATTTTATTTATATGATTTTTAGTTTTTCAGCTTGACTCTCATTGTTAATTAAGCCTACAGCTTGTCAGTGAGAAATATGCCTGCATCAATATTTTTTAGCAAGCATAATAGAGATATTGAGAATGTTGCAATCTAATTTGCTTTACTTATCTAGGCACTCTCTGGCTTTCCTAGGGCACCAGAAGTCATAAAACCCTACTATCTCTCCATAACCTAGAGTTGTCAAACATAACTATTTTATCTGATTTCAGTACTGATATAAATCCTAAAAGTAATATTTTATTGTCAAAATGTTAAAAAATTTATGTTCATATAATTTTATTTGTTGCATATTTGTCATCTAGATGTTAAGACAATTCATTTCTAGATGCATGGATAGAATGCCTTAGATGATTGGTTTGCTTTGATTATGTTAACCTTGGAGCCTGGTCATGATCTTTTCTGCTCACACTTCCCAATCCATTGAGGTTTAAATACTTTTCTGTAGATAAATTCTCGTTTTCAATTACCTTGCTATATCCTCTCCACTTGAACCTGGAGTCATTATATTTAACCTATTGAGACCTGAATCAAGAAAGATGTCAAAAATTTTAGGGCCCTTCATTTTAGTGCAATATAAGTAAGGGCTATGGGCAAGTGGTGAGCGTAAAGTTATCTGAGCTTGCTTAAGTGGCTGCGTTAACAGCTATGTTTGAGAGTTGTCCAATGGGGAATTCTAAGAGGAATGAATTAGCAAACCCCCCTTTGAGTTAGATCCGGCCTTAAGTTTATTGGCCCACCATCAGTGAACCAATTTTCATCACAAAATCTCTGCAACCTCAGAGCATCCTTGTTTCAGTACAGGAGGTAAGGATTGTTCTGATCCAGTTACTGAGGAACTTCATGTTAAAGACAGATAGCACTGGCTCCAAAATTAGTTCTCAACCATTAGGGTGCTATGCAAAGCTTATCTAGAGAAATTGTGATTGTAATAGTTTTTCAGGCTTGTGCCAGTAAGTATGTTTACTTAAAGTCATGTGCATGCCCTGTCATTTTGAGATTTTATTTATATTTCATGTTTTTCTCATTTTGAATTGTCATTTGATATAAGTTGATATTTGTTTTACATAATTTTTGGTCTACATATGCATACATTTTATTATTGAATTATAAAGTTTAATGGAATAGTTATTTAACTCCAATGCTTTGAGTCAAACATTGCGCGAAGATATTTTCTTGTGAAGTAACCCTGAATTTCTCATTCTCTCTGAATCATAAACTAATTTGCCCTGCATCATATATTCTGTGGATTTTTCCTCTTTTCATTGGACTTGATAAGGTGATAAATCAGTGTCCGACACATTATCTTGTTGATTTGACCTCTGTTCATATTTATCAAGAATGACAGTAGAGAATATACATTTTTTTATGCAAAAAATGAAATTACGCAATCCCCCAGAAATCCAGTCACCAGTAAAAATAAAATCTGCCTTTTAGGTCATTTTCAAGGTCCCATAACTTGACCATGACTGACACACCCGAGCTCCTCACACTCACACAAGTGTTTGATGCCTCAAAGGTAGGGCAAAAGATATCACTCCTGGACTGACCATCAGGTTGCAATAATTTTATCTCTGTCACAGTTACTCAATCTTTGTCGCCCCCATCTTAATAATGAGGAGCTTAATAGTTCTAATCTATGCAGAACTTTAATCTCCCAGCATAGACTCGCCACAGGGACTACCTTTGATACAGCATTCAAGGTTGAGGTAATCATCAGCTGTCTGTCCCAGGAAACCCTTAGAAGAATCTACTACATCTAGGACATGTGCCATCCCATAGTATAACAACTATAGAAAAGTCTACAGTTTTTGCACCAAATCCACTGGCTATTGAATACATCAGATGACCTAAGTGACAATCAGTCAACAAGGCAACAGTGTGTCCTGTTCTCCTTATGTAGCCTAACACTCCCTGTCGGCCAGAACAAATAAAACAGAGTCCTGATAGAACCTTTTGGCCAAAACAATTACAGCTCTAGGAATAGTAAATCATCACACAAGAATGCCCCGAGCTATGGCTGTCTAAGACCTACAACCACAACCATCAGATCATCTCAGTGCCGGTTTTGCAAGGAGAGCCACAGCAAAAAACTATGCCCCATCTGCACCACCATGGAGGCATGGCACCAAAGACTGGTTTCCAAGAAACTAAGAGGATGTTTCTGTAGTGGTTACCAAATATCTTCAAGTGTAAACAATGCCTACATTAAAAACAAATAGTGGTCTAATGGCAATTCCATTACCCACAAATGGCCACACTAACTATCGAAAGAACCCAATTCACAGTGGAAAACAATGCATTTCATGAAAGCCAGTCGCAACTGAAGTTTGTCTAGCTGAGATTCATGCGATAGGTTGGACTGCACCTCACAAGATAGATAAGGATGCATGGCACTTTTCATCTTCAAACAACAAACGCCCTCCCAGAAATATGGCACACTTCACAGTTTCTTGCTGGTTCCATGTCCTCGTCTGCACTCACATATCAAACACAATCTCCAACCTTGTCCTGTTAAACCCTTTTACCCGTGTGTAAAAGAGGAAGTACCATGGTTAAACAGCCAGATCACTAGAACATCCTTAAAAACCCAGCTTATTATTATTAGCAGTTGCAGATTACACTCACCTTTTGGTACGAGGGCAGTAGAAAAGGGAAGAAATCACACTCCTGAAGATAGAGGCTTTTATTTTTGGACCTTTCGACCTACAGAGCTTATTTTCTTGCAAAATGAAAGAATGCATTGAACGTGGCCAAATCTACTTATGGACAAGGTTAAGTTCCAAACTACATTATTAGCGTAATTTGGGATGGATAACCTAAGATTTTGTTGAGTATTTAGTTCGGATTAATTTTATTTCATTCTTTATGACATGGACCATTTTTGAAAGCATTTTATGCGATATTCAATATTCTAAAAAAATGTGAAAACTCATATTTTCAGTATTAATCTGTACCATTCAATCCTAGAGTAACTTGGTATACTGGTTTCAAATCTTTATGAATGTTTTGATGCCCCTTCAAGGAATATATATTTAACTACATGGATTCTTCTCTTGTATTCACAAGCCTTACACAGTAAACCTTATTTAGAAGTAACATACCTTTTGCTGTAAACCTTTGCATAGGAAGTTTTCCTAGTACTTTATTATTCAACTATAATTGGTAATCAAAGGCGTAATGTACACTGATGTAAGTACATACAAAACTGGAAACGAAATCTTACATAAAGAATCCTATTTAATGCTTTTTTACAGTGTGGTCTGTTTCTTTCGCAGCTTGTTATAAAGCAGACTTTTGAGAGAGGAACTCAGAACGACTGCGGCCCACTGACCCAGATTCTCGTGGGTATCAAATATGGTCTTGATACCCAGCTTTTTTAATCCCTGTGAAGTATTTGTATCGGCTGCCGTGTATACAAAGAGCAGTAAGTAAAGTTCTCTGGTACTGTGGAAAGCATTCTTAATGTTGCACTTTTGAAACATTACTAAAAACACAGTAGCGTTTTTCTTGATTTGGTCACCTATAGTATCACACAATGATGCCATGCACCCCAGGATGTACTGTACAGTGGAGGTTTTTCTTTGTAGACCTAATAACTATCTAAACTTAGAAGACGTGTTCAGAACACTTATTCGTTCTCTTATTTCCGTTTCCTCATTAATTAGATGCAATATTTTTTTAATATACATCTTCATCAGTGTGGTGTGTTGCCCTTTCAGTGTGAAAATTGCTCATATACAGTACTACAGCAACGTTCATATCCGGTGAGTTTAATCGAGATATCCTGTAAGATAATGGAATATCCTGTCGGCTCTCAGTGACTCTGAAGTTCTTGTGGAAATGAACAGAGACGAAGGAATGGGGAGGAATTTAGGGAGACAAAATGTATTGTGACTACTTAAGGGCACAAATCGATTTACAGGGTAAAAACAACTTTCCAGACAAATCTCAAACGACGGAAAACATTGTCTAGAGTTGTTTAGGATTTTTGAAAGACTTACCTTAATTTAAAGATATAGGTTAATGGATTCGTGATAACTATAGCCGTCGGTATGTTTTCACTAATAAATGCACAACAGAGTTTCTTATAGTTTTGGCTCATAAATCGAACAACTGTTGAGTGTTATGACGTAAAATAATGTTTCCAGAATTAATGGCCTGACACGCCTTTACTGGATACGGCTTATTCATGTATTATTGCATGAGCAAACTTTGCTTTCAATTTTAATTATTTATCATACTAGAAAAGTAGTCAACTCCGGCTTCACAGTGTCCATTAAGCTGCGTCCGATATCCTTGGAAAGGTTGGAAGATTAAAAAGGTATAGGAGTGAAAAATATCTTTCTCATAACATTAAAAGAACCATATATACATACATATATATATATATATATATATATATATATATATATATATATATATATATATATATATATATATATTAGCTTCAACGCAGGCACCTAATCCTCAAATGCAAGCTGACTAATATGAAATCAGATGCAACCATTTTATATAAACATGATACGCGCAGAATTATTAGTATTTGCAAGTTACTTTTAGCTAAACTGGTTTTCCATTGTGGCTGCATGCCTAATGGCAATGACTTTTCATTCCACTAGCGTGGTATCGGGTAGAATGTGGCAATAATCCTCCAAAATATCGTTGATCAGCATTTATCGGCATATATAGGGATATGATCTGTATAACGTTCACATACCCAGGTGGCATAAATTAGTTTAAAACCGAGATTAAAAACACTTGATTTTACATATGTTCATTGGAGATTTAATTTATTTCACAAAAGACATTTTTCTCAAAGTTAATGAATGTACTTTATTATTGGTTCCGCTGTTTCTGCATATCGACAATCAAATGGTTTTTATACGCGATCTGCGCTCTCTCTCTCTCTCTCTCTCTCTCTCTCTCTCTCTCTCTCTCTCCAGAATAGCCTACATACCGATTTCGAAAGAAATTATAATAGTAGTCACCAAGTTATATAATTGTTTAAGAAATTCTAAGTGGCCAAACTAATGCGGTCTCCACGGCCTAATTTACATAAATCGATAGCAAAATAACAGCTTTCATGTGCCAGGACATGTAGATGATCAGTGGGTAACTACGAATTGTGGTCACCATGACACGTGATGCTAACGTCATTGACACCAGATAGTATTCATGGGGCATTCTCACCACACAACGTTGTTGGTTTTGTTAAATTATATATATATATATATATATATATATATATATATATATATATATATATATATATATATATATATATATATATATATATATATACATATATATATATATATATATATATATATATATATATATATGTGTGTGTGTGTACATATATGTGTATACATATATTATTGTAATGTGAACCACGTAAATAATTCTATGAGTCTTGCCGTTTATTTTGTGAGATTTAATATGGGCACAGTTTTCTAGAAGTTTCGATCATGGTAATCGTGTAGTTTAGTCATTGGACTTGAGGCGTTTGAACTGGGTGCCAATGCTTTTTGCGAGTATGCTCACAAAAGTGTCATTTCAAAGGTTATTTGTTTCATTGTTTTGGTTTCCATTTGCTATTAGTTTTACTTAAATGCATTCGTTACTCTTCACTTTTTCTTACTATGCTTTTATCATTATTATAAATGAATGATATTGTATGGCAAACGTGACTAGGTCATGTGGTATTTCTGAAAAGTATTTTGCCTTACTTACAGTAACCCACTTGTGGTATTTGAATAAAATCGCACTAATCTTCTTAGTTATATACATTATGGCCACAACATCACGTGACCTACGCCATTAAAGTTTTCGAAGGATAAATCTCAAATACACAGTATAACAGTGGCTTGAAATTTCATCAGATTCTATTCAGTCGTTTGTGGATCTGCCACAAAAGCAGGTCAGTATAATAATAATAATAATAATAATAATAATAATAATAATAATAATAATAATAATAATAATAATTATAGATTTTCTTGAGGTGTAGGAAGATTATCCCTCGATGGAAGATCTAACCTTTGTGCTGAATCAAAAACATAATAATCGCCGCTAGTTATGATGTGAATATGAGCTGAGATTTAAGTAATTAACATTGAAATCGAGATACAAAATGAGACTAAATTTAGGGCGGCAAGTAGTGTTTCCCATTTTACTTTCATACAAAGATGAATGCGAAAAGAGCGGCATGTGTCGTTTCTTGACGTAGAAATACTGCACATAGGTCAGGCATTGTTATGCCTTGGTCGTGCACTGGAAACCCACTCATCCACAGTTCGTACATTATATTTCCTCATCCCTCCACCCTGTAAAAAACAAAAAATGTCATTTTGGGCGCTTTTTTATCTGTGACCCTCAGTTGATCATTCATATTACACTTTAAGGAACTCAGGATCTCCTAAATAGTTCATATCTTCGTTCCTGACCGGTTCTAAAACTTCTTTCTTTCGCAGTGGAAAAAATACATTATTGATAGCAAAAATATCCCGAAATTACCATAATGCAGAGTAAATATCCAAGAAAAATGTAGCAAAAGTAGCTTATGACCAACAAAGCATCAACATCGATATATAGCGTAAATTTTGTAAGAATTCCCTGAAGATCGCTCACAGATTTATGTGCTCAGTAAGATTAACCGAACATCACACTTAAGTGGATTCGATGCATATAAGTGCAAAGTTTGTCAGAAGGTTTAATACATCAGCACAAAGCAAAATATTAAAGATGCCCTCAACAAAGCCTTCATCCATGTTAACATCGTCACCGATCGATTAGTATGTGAATAGGCCATGCACTTTTGAATACCATAAGGAAAATTTCTCCAATAGCCATGAAACAGTCAGTTACCTAACTACTAAAAGGCCTTCATGCTATCGATATTCTACCTTTTTACATTTCTTTCCATTAAATTCTACTGCAAACACTATAGCTGAATAGGACCTTAGGGGAGGTCAAAAGGTCTTGTAATTTTTTATAGCCTTCAAGCACACACACCCACAGTATGTATGTAAATAATATATATACATATATGTATATATATTTGTGTGTGGTTGTTTGCTTTTGTAGAACAGTTTGTATCGTAATATCTGTTTTTAATTACTTTGCTGAACTAAGAGTATACAGGGCTCTTTCATGTGTCACGGCTTGAAACTGATGTGAATAATGTTGTGTGCAAACAACATACAACAGTATTGCGGGCCATCCCCAACAAACGAGACTTCCGAAGTGATATTACAGTCTGATCATGCAAAGTGAACTAACTAGAACTCAGAGTTTTCTTACTTAAGTATTAATGTAGGTTTTTTATGATAAAACTGGAGCGGTATATATATTTTTAGAACTCAAAACAAGCACATGCCAACGTATATACATTCATACATTTGTACATAGGTGAACACGCGTGCAGAGGTGACCAGACACTCATAATACAAATGCGGTAGGGAGAAATCTTGTTTTTATCATGAATTAATGGGAACTCAGGAATATTCTTTAATACACTTTCTTTCCTTGGAAAAAAGTTACTGTGCCATCACAATTACACTTTCATTGATTTTTCAGACGGTCGTTATACAGTGAATGATTTAAAAAAAAATAAAGAAAAAACTTGTAACTCGATCTTGTTTCTCTTCATATAAAGTGGAATTGAAGGGCACAGACTCATTCATATGTGATTTGGTGATCTCAAATGACGTTTGAATCATGGACCTAGGTGATGGTGTTCTCTGCATATATTTACCTGAACTTATTTGCAAATTTATTGTCACTCAAATTCGAGCTCTAGAATTTTATGGTTTTCATAGCTCATGTAAATTTACTCCAGATTTTAAATGTAAGATAAATAATTAGTTATAATGGCTCTCGAGAACTACCAAAAGCTAACAATCATCTAATTGTTACCAGTTTCCCGTAAACTGTAAAACGAATTAGTCCAGATAAAAAATAAGTGTAGTTGTCACGCTCTCGCAAAATACTGAAAACCTAATGCGTTTCATAATACGCAATATGAAAATCATTGTAAGAATTAAGAGTCTTTTTAACTTTAAAAAAGCCATGAACATTTGCATACTGAGAGAGTCCTTCCCCTACAGGATATGAGCTAAAGGTCAAAAGAGTAGCTACTCGGATAACCGCCTGATGAACGACTGAGGCAGCAAAAAGTTGGAATCCACAGTTGCGTAACGCATTGAGCATCTGTCAAACCTTTGTGATTAAAAGCACACCCGTAATGGGTCTATTCGTTTCTTTGAATGTAAAGTATAACCAGTCTCTCTTTCTGAGAGAAGACCGTTTTGGCTCTTGTGTTCCATATTTAGCTTTTATTTTGGCTATAGATGAAACATCAGTAATCCTCACGGTGAATTAAAAAAAAAAAAATCTGCTCGGCCACTTCTAGCAGAATGCATAGGATATCCAGTACATACTCGCCTTTATCTGTATCTGTTTGCCTTGAAAGTTTGGATCTGCAGAATTTAAATGTGTTTCTAAGTAATTAGTATAAAACACTAAACTAGGGGGCCACATGAAGAGTATTGCGTTTGATGAACTAGTGTCTCTTTTAGTTGTTCTTTAAAGTCTTTTCTTTATCATAACTTATCCGGTCGATAAAGTATTTTCTTTATCATAACTTATCCGGTCGATAACGATTTAGTAGCTTGCTCACAAAGGAAAAGGACATCCTTTATACGTATCAGCCAAGTCGATGTCTCGCTAATGACGTCAGGAGCATCTTTGTTCAAGTGGACATGTTTGACATTCGGCAGGTCATCGCTGAAATAAACACGGGTAACCGTTGTCATGGGCAGTGACAAGGAAAATTAATAATAGAAATGAAAAGTTTCTGTTTAAATATATTTGAATAAATGGAAGTATATTTATGCTAGGTTCGCACTTTTTTTTTGCCACATGTCTTCCCCACTTTCAGAAGGGTGGGCATGAAACGTTGTTAATTTCAATTCTTTCGGGGCACACTGAGATAAACCCTCGGTAATGTTACTCATTACAGTAAGAAAAATTGCACAAGTACTTTACTCAAATATTCGGGACTTGAGGTCAGATTTTCTTGATCTCCAGAGTTGTGCCCACAACTACTATTTGATGTTTTTATCTGAGACGCTTGTAAGTAGTAACAAGTCAAAGGTTAAGTTTTTAATCCGAGGGTTTTATGGCCCTGACTTGATTTATCGTCGTAACATCCCACATGCCCAAGGTATGACTGTATAAATTAAGTCAGGACGACATATGTATCATCAGAAAAATGTGGAGTCTAGTTGCCATGAAGTTCTTTGTTTTAAAATTTTCAGTAAGTTCTACAATGTTTACATATTTTCTGTTTACCACACCACAATCCAAATATTGACAGTTGTATGTATGACTTCTCTTGAAAAAAGATTAGCATGGCTCAATCAGGATTCAAAAGCTTCATTCGTTATTCGTAGAGACTGTAATGCAAAGTACAGCGGGTGGCTAAATTCAGATTCCACAGATCAACAGGGTCGGTGTGCTCTTGACCTCTGTGTATCCTCCTATTTTGTCCAGCTAACTGAGGAATCAGTGCATATTTCTGGTAGTAGATTAGACTCATATTCAAGTCCACGGTCTCCGAATATATAGGCACTTCTGATCAATGTGCCATTGAGGTTGACATATCTGTTAATAAATATATTCCTAATGCCACCATTGGAAAAACAGTCTGGCTGAAGTCCAGAGCCAGTTGCATTATTGCTGCTTGTCATGCACTTAATATTTCAGATACTATATTGAACCTGATCTCAAGAAGAAGTTAAATGAAATGCTGATGGCTATTTTAATAAGTTACGTCCCAAGAAAGGTCATCAAATTCAGGACAAATGAATTGATGATACATGTAGAAGAGCTTACCTTGACAAACAGACCAAATTCAACACATGGAGACTAAATCGTTCACATGAAATTACACCAATTTTGTTGAGTCTCTTTGCGCTTCAAATTTAACTTACCACACAGCAGAGAGAAATTTCAATAATTCCTTGAAGAGGAAACTTGAAGGAATTACTCAGCCTCATCTGTAGTGGACCAAGCTGGCATCATCTATCTTTGGGTCAAGCTTGTCTTCCATTCCACAACTACTAACAGATGATGGTAGATTAGTTACTGGCCCTAGAGAAAAGGCTGAACTGCTTCACCGAGCTTTTGAAGCTAAACAATCAGCTGAAAATGTCCCACTCCATGATATTTGTCATCCTGAATCTATTCTTACAAAATTTGCATTTTGATTTAGGGATGTTAAGAAAATTTTGAATGAGCTTGACTGCTGGGGTGAAGAGGATCCTCAAGGTTTCTTCCCTTTGTTTTTTAAAAAGGTTTCTAGTGTGTTGTCTCCCAAGAGTAGTAGATTCTATAGATTTTTAGGTAGACGCAGTATCTTTGCAGATGAGCACAAGCTTAGTAATGCAGTGCCTGTTCCAAATAGTATCATATCTGCAGACTGCAGTTACTGCAGGCCAGCTTCTATTCTCCATGTGCTCTCCAAAGTTTCTGAAAAACTTATTTTTAAGCCTTTATATAAGTATGTGGAATCTAAAGGATTATTAGCTGATAGTCAGTATGCATATAGGAAGCAATTAGGTACCTTTGATGGTCTTTTAGACTTGACATGCAATTTGCAAGAGAATCTTGATAAGGGTTTTGAGTGCAGAGTAATTCAGAAAGATTTTAGCGCTGCTTCCGATGTAGCAAATCACAAGGCACTTATTTATAAACTTCAGAATATTGGGGTGGATATCTTTAGTGAATCAAGACCTATTGAGTCTGGAGCTCCACAGGGTAGTATTCTTGGGCCATTATTATTTTTAGTGTATACAAGTGATGATTGTTGGCGTGGAAAATAAGATTGTTCAATATGCCGATGATGCAACACTTGTGGGTGCAGTAAAGTCTCCACTTAGAGAAATGAAGCCTCCCTCAGCTTCAGTGGCACACGGACTGGACCAGTGAGTGGTGTAGTCGGTGGGGTATGAGGCTAAACTCCAGTGAAACAAAAACACTATTAATTAGCAGATCTCACAGATTATCCGCTCCATCATCCCATTCAGGTGGATGGGACTTTGCTGAATGAGTCTGAAGCGTTAACTATTCTAGGTATAACTTTTGACTCACATCTTACTTTTGAGAAACATGTAATGAAAGTTTCAGCAAATGCCGTACGAAAGTTAGGTATTGTTCTTAAGGCCTCATGTATTTATATAACAATGGTAAAATCAACGCAGCCTGTTTTAGGTCATTTGTGCTTCCTTTACTGTTCTCCGGTTTGGATGTCTGCTTCTGCCAGAGATTTATCTGTTTTAGATTGAGGGGTTCGTGGTGGTAGGTTTCTGTTTCCTAATAGTAGCAGTTATGACTTGAACCATCGACGGACGATCTCTTGTTAGACTCTTTTTCATAACTTGTATTTTAACAGAGATCTTTCACGTTCATTTTTGATCCCTGGTCCCCTTTTCCTGCCGAGAGCAGCCAGATTTGCTGAACAGCAGCACCGACATGCCTCATTGTTGAATTCCTCAGTTGCAGAGGTCCTTTACTCCTCACACTGTTGAAATGTGGAACATCCTCCCAGAGGATGTCGTGCCGCTGGAACTTGAGAAGTTCAAGCGAAGATGTAGTGCATTAGTACCCTAATACAATTCAACTTGTATTTGAATATTTTACTGACATTTTTATTTATTTATCTATTTGTTAATTTGTCTGTTTCTAATAACTGGTCTCCTCTTTCTGTCATTCTCATTACCTTCTGTTACTTCTTTCGAATGAACACCATATTCGTGGCCCGCGTGGGGTTTGTTCCATAAGAATAGGGTTCATCTTCTGAATAATAATAATAATAATAAATGAAAGTAATGAACATTAAAGTCAGATCATTAAAGTAATGATCATTAAATTCAGACCCTTAAAGTAATGATCACTAAAGTCATACAGATTATAAAAGTCATGATGATTAACGTCAGATCACTAGACTAGTGATCATTAAAGACAGGGTATTAAAGTCATGATCATTGAAGTCAGATGAAAGTAATGATCATTAGAGTCAGGTCATTAACATAATGATCATTAAAATCAGATAATTAAAGTCATAGGTATAGTAATCCTAGCCACAGGCGTGGTGGGGGTTGCGTGGGACAAACTGGCCTAAGTCAGTGCCGGTCCCATGCTGGGGTAAAAGGGGCCTCTGTTAATCGTCTCCCAAATCCGATTATGAAATGAACCATTCAAGTTAGAAGCAGTGGAGGAGGCTCATTTAATACATTGTCCCTGCGTAGAGATTAAGCCATGAAGAAAAGATCGTTAAAGTAAAATGATCAACATTATTAATAAAAATAACGAAAAAATGTTAATGAAATATCCTTTGCTAAACTAAGACAAAGACTGACAGACGCCAAACATCCTTGCGAGGTAAACGTTTGAAAGACTGGGAATTTTCCTTTAAATGCCAGATACGATCTAAAGGAATTTAATGGCAGAACTGGGTTTAGATTTGGTGTCCTCAATTTATTGTATGTTTCTAAAGCTTTCTTAAAACAATAAAAGAAAATCTGTGGTCAAGGAACCAAGTAACTTTATGAAAGTATTAATTTCACTGGATTTTCCTAATTTATTTCTAAGGCTAAAATCACATTATTTTCCTTAAAACAAATTCTTCAAGGATACAATAAACTGAGAGCGTAAATTTCCCCAAAATTGACTCCCAAATTATTTTTTTTATTGTATTAGTCGTCCAACAGTAAAAATTTCAATCTTTCCATGGCATTTAAGTCGGCCAACGAAGTATGATTGACGACCAGCTATATCTTTTTTTTCTCTCTCTCTGGTCTGTGTACTGTAGTGATACAGCTCTCGGCTCAGAGACGCCATTTCTCGAGTTTAATTCACGAGAAAGAAACGGAAGAGTGTGGGCGCTTTTTCTTAGAGACCCAGTATGTCTCAGTTCACCTAAGCAATGAGTTATGTACCTGGATGTTTGCTGACTGATTTAAGTCACACCTCGGGTGGGCTTGTGTGGGGTGGAGAGAGGGAGAGAGATGTCAGTAAAAGACGTGAACTTTCAGAACCCCTTCATTACATATCCTGCCATACAATTATAAAGGGGTGGCCCTCTACGAGGTAATCTTTTGACTGGTGGTAAACCGTCCATCATTGTTAACCGCCCCCCCCCCTCTCTCTCTGTTTCTATGTAACCTTTTTGAAACGTCATTTGCACTAAGTCCATTTCTGTAGTGGAAAATAAAATAAACAACCATTGGAAAACCGATCCCTGGACTAATTATGATACTAGTAATGATAATAGTAAATTGGTGAAATAGAGGTAGTATTTGAAAACTACTTCCGATTGCCTTCTTTGAGGGATGGACCAATAATGGTACACCGGAAGTCAAATTATTCCTCAAGACGAGGCTATCGACGGCCGCCAGTCGGAAATCGAACCCTTTATCAGATACATGAAACAAAGGTCTCCGAAACCAAGAGAGTATGGAGTCCGAACAACACAGGGCTGTCCTTCCCTCGAGACGCCGATGGTTGCAGTATGTTTCATGGGCCACTCATTAAGCAAAGGAGAGAAGTCCTCCACCAAAGCGTTTGACCATAATTCCATGGGAAAGCGAAAGCTACATTTTTGCAAAAGATACTTAAAGTGAAGTCGTGGAGTCTTTTTTTGGGAAAAATAAGTGGACGCCAACTGTAACTCTAAAAATGATATAAAGGAAAAAAGTAAATTTGAAAACAACAGCATAAAGCTTATATTTTTGTGAGAAAGACAAATGACATGGGATATGCATATCAGGACCAGAAGGATGTGAGTTTGGCCAGTATGTAAAGATTTATGAGTGTGCCAGTGTTGACGCACTTCCCTTGCCACAGCTGTTAACAGCGTTCCTTGCTTATTCCTTCAATGCTCGGCATTGCATATTAATTAATGAATGATTTGCGTATGTTAATGAATTTCTCTTCAGGGCATTTCAGTTCAGACTTTTCATAGTGTGTTTTATTGTCTTGAAATTTGTCTATTGGCATGAGGACAACTGAGAAAATATCGTAATCTATTTTCCATAATTGAGAGCAGTACGAGAGGGTACATGCGCGTTTAAAGATTTATGCCGCCCCACCATTTACATTTATTATATATATAACACCACACACACACTTATACACATTATATATATATATATATATATATATATATATATATATATATATATATATATATATATATAATGTGGGTGTGTGAGTGCATGTTATCTCTCTCTCTCTCTCTCTCTCTCTCTCTCTCTCTCTCTCTCTCTCTCTATATATATATATATATATATATATATATATATATATATATATATATAATGTACATATATATATATATATATTTTTTTTTTATATATATATATATATATATATATATATATAATTTTTTAATGTAAACTAAGGGAATTGTATAGAATGAAATGGTCAACAAAAACAATTACAATAAATAAAATTTCCTTTGACACTACTTTAGCTCTGATCGTTGGTGAATGTAGACAATTGGAAGGTAACGAGATTATATAAATGGAATAACCAGGCGTGGAGTAACGACTTTGGAGGTGGTCCTTTGAGGAGGGGGACAAAACTGGCGTTGTTTCAGTTTTCATCAGCTTCAACCCTGGCTCGAGTCCGGTGGGCGAATCCGCTGGTACCGATGTTTGAAAAAGGGTTTTACAATTAAGTCGTTCACGAAAGCTGATTCCTAGTTTTACTCTGACAGGTTCGTATTATTAGTTTTACTGATGATGGCGTATTCCAGAGTCATCCTTTTGTACAGCCGTTACTCCTGAAAAACAGATTAGCTTCACTCAGTATCTGGCTTGTGAACGAAAATTCTCGATCTCTCTAAAACACATCTATTGCGTTTCTGCTCTACGAGTGAGATTACTGCCAGTCTCCACGACAAATTTCATCGCGGTTATGGCGTGGTTTTTTGTAAACGCCGGCTTCAGATTGCTTTTCATTTAAATATTCATTAACAAGAAAACTACTGATGGTTATCTTGTTGTTAAAGTTTTTTTCCATGTCTGCAGAGCCTCGGTAGTATTCTGTTTGGTTTGTTGATAACCTTCTCGATAATAATCCTTTTTCCTAAGAAACAGATGCAGCCAACCATGATCTTTACTGACATATGATAACTTCATAAGTGGTGCAGGGATAATTTAGTGTATCTCCTCTTATGATTCTTAGGTGGCGCTAGCGTATTTACTCCGTTGAAACATTCACTGAAGCCCCCTCAGTTATCGTCCCAGAAAGCAAAGATACCATCTACGTATCTGAGCCGGATCATGCTTTGGGGTCTAATGTATGACAGTTTCTTTCAAAATATTCCATGTCAAAGCTTGCAACGGGGTGGGGGAAGAAGGGGCTGCCCAGGTTTCAGTCGATTTTTTGTTCCTAAATACCTGTTCTGAATTACTTTTGTTTTTGTCCATATCAATTTTAGTTTATGCTGTAGAGGGGGTCCTCTAATTTCGAAACACCCTGTATATATATATATATATATATATATATATATATATATATATATATATATATATATATATATATATATCTCACTCACTCTCTTTCTATGAACCTTAAAGCAGTATCAGTGTGCCCATCCCTTCAGCCTTTGAACCTGTAAAAGATAGCCTGAAGGCACAGTACATGCAAAGATAAGAAGATAGCTTAATGTTAACAAGAAGATTGGTCTTGGATTTGATTTGGCTCAGCTTGTTGCGGAATGGAGGAAGGTAGGTTGGTGAAGAGTGTGTCCAATTCAGAAGTTTTGGGAGCAGCATTACTGTGATATGTCTTTTTTTATAATGGCACTTCGATTACACTCAAAATTTATTCAGTCAGGTCACTTTTTAGTTAGGTGATATACATATGAAATTTATTCATTACGTAGCTATAAAAGCTAGTCACTTTAGTGTGCCACAGGTATTCATATCATGTTATACCAGTGATGTACAACTTTAAACACCATCAATTCCTCGAGATCAGCTTTTAAGACTAACCGCTTTAGTTTTAGAGGTCAAGGTTCCTTAATTCTCTCGGTACCTTGTGTGTACTTCAGAACCTTCATGAAGATGTTGTTTGAAGTGAAAATTTTACATATTTCTCATTTCCTTACATTCGCTGTGAAGCTATATAACTTCTTGACTGCCTTATCGATGTAGATACCCAAAAGTTCAAGAAAGAAAGCATCACCATAGAATGACAGAAAATGCCTATAATATAATTCGTTAAGATTTTTACTTTTGCTGCTAAGTTTTTATCTCTCACCTAAATTGCTTCCATTGCATTCAAATGCTTTTTTCTACCTTACTGTGACATCTTCCTACCGTCTTTTTCAGTACATTAGCTTGGTTCCTCTGTCATATTCTTAATTGTTTATAATAGATGACCGTATGTAAATAATAATAACTTATTGGTTTGTTTTTTTTCTTGTTTGGTCAAAATCTTATTCCTCTTTATTTATAAAGCCTTTTAGCCATGTTTTTACGTATCGATAACGGCTAAATAGTACATTGTAATGATTCGTTTCCTATATAACAGCATAATGATGAGATGATTGAAGTAGAAATTAGTAAATAACTGCTTGGGTATGTAATTCAACGACCTTTCTAAGTACCTGGCCACATTAGCGACATGCCTCGAGAAGAGGACAATGGAAGACCCCATTAAGAAGAGGCTGTCAGAAATGTCAAAACACAGCCACCGTCGGCTCCAATTGTGGTATCTATACAGGCTCTGATGGACCACTCTTTGCTAGTTCTTCCTAAGATGTCACCCTGCTGCTAGACACGCTGCTAGTTCTTCCTAAGACGTCACCCTGCTGGTACACACGCTGCTAGTTACCTTTGAGACGTCACCCTGCTAGTCTACTCTTATAACGTCAAGTTTCTAGATGCCCCTCTGCTGGTCACTCGTGAGGCACCACTCTGCTTGTTAGCCTGACAGCATCACTCTGTCCAGAAGTCTGCCTAGGGACTCTGATCGAGTCCTTCTTGACGTCCCCCTTACGCTGTCACGCTAGTGATTGTCTTATCCAGCTGCTTACCCTGTGCACGCTGATGTCTTGCTAGCCTGTCAGCGCCCCTTTACTTCATCTTTTTTCCTCTATGGTGGGGAACCTTGAGTGACAACGACTCCACTGATGCCCTACCACAGAATCCTGGTTCTACAAACCGAACGTCTTGTCCACAGACTAAGGTAATGTAATTAGAAGTTGTTTGTCGGCCTCACCAATTCTATCGTACCTGTTTTCCACCTGTTCTCGTATCCTCCGATATCCATAACCTTTTTACTCTCTCTCAGAGAGTGCTGTAATTTTTATTGTGGTGACTTTGTCATGAGTAGTGGAATACTAGTGTTAATTTTAGTATATGTGTGTTACCCTAATTATTACATAATCAGTGGTTGATATTTGCTTACGTTTTCCCAGTGCATTATTACTCGAGTTCCTTCGTGTGTTTCTACTTTCCTGTTATTGCAGATTCGTGGTTCGAGTACCTGTTATGTGACATCAACTGTAGATCAACGGTGCCATCTTCCTGCATACCCCAGGTGCCATATCCGGTCAAGATATCCAGACTATAAGTTTACCTTCATCTCTTGTATCATTGGTAATTTTGAGTATATTCACTTTTAACTTTTCTGTTCACCAGAGCACAGCCACCCTCAGTCAGGTGTTGTTATCAAAGGTCATAATTATAGCCATCTTTTTATCTCACGGCAGCACGAACGTGACAATATATATTTATATATACATATATATATATATATATATATATATATATATATATATATATATATATATATATATATATATATGCTGCCCCGAAGGATTAGACTTATCTTACGTGGCTAAGAACCAATTGGTTACCTAGCAACGGGACCTACAGCTTATTGTGGAATCCGAACCACATTATAGCGAGAAATGAATTTCTATTACCAGAAACGAATTCCTCTAATTCTTCAATGGCCGGCCGGAGAATCGAACCCTGGCCCAGCAGAGTGCTAGCTGAGAACTCTACCGACTCGTCCAACGAATAACTTATTTATATATATATATATATATATATATATATATATATATATATATATATATATATATATATATATATATATATATATATATATATATATATATATAATATATATATATATATATATATATATATATATATATATATATATATATATATATATATATATATATATATATATATATATATATATGTGTGTGTGTGTGTGTGTGTGTGTGTGTGTATGTATGTAATGAGATTGTGTTTATTGGTATTACACGACAATATTTTATCTTAAATTAAGCTTGCCGTCAGTGAAAGTATGACGGAGCTGTCGTCATACATCCTGTAGAATCCCGCGGTTAGAACTTCAGTATACAGATTTGGCATTTGCTCAGTTGGTGTCTCTTGTGGAACTCGTAATTGTCAACCGATCTCTTGAATTCGCGAATTCTTTCCGTGTTTGGAACTTTCTTTTGTGGAACTTCGTTGACCAGAACGGAACTGGATTCTACTGGTGAGTCATTATTCCCTAGTATTATATGCAGATTTTGATTCTGTCATCGAAAATACTGGATTTAACCAAATTTCACGAGATGGGCGTGTTCCTTACGTAGTTCGAGTGGCGCTCACACACATCAGCGGGAAATTTGTCTTAATTTCTTAATTTCATTATTTCTAAATGCGACATAGGCCAAGTAATGTATTTTGTTATTTAGGATATTTATCATGAAGCGCAGTCAAATGATCCTGATTAAGGAAAAATTGCAATTGCATAAGGAAAAACTGCAATTGCATAATGAATCGTTAATCTGTAAAGGAAATTATTGCCTGTTTTATGACTAGATGTCTTTCTTCCTAGCTTTAGACTCTGCAAATCATCCCTGTTGTTCAAAGATGATGAAAATCATAATAGTTTTGTTTGATACGCGACTGATTCTTAACAAGGACCTCTCCGCATGTTTGGAGATGAGAGAGAGAGAGAGAGGTGTCACTGTAGTCATGTTCCGTTGTCACAGCCCAAATTCTCACCCATAAACTCGGCAATAATCTCGTTGACTCTCAGTCTGGATAGAGGGCAAGATTCAGGTTAGTTTCTCTCTCTCTCTCTCTCTCTCTCTCTCTCTCTCTCTCTCTCTCTCTCTCTCTCTCTCTCTCTCTCTCTCTCAAGCAGATTTCATCTTTCAGTCACAAAACGTAAACAAATTTCATCTTTCAGTCACAAAACGTAAACAAATTACACGTGAAAATATTTTCAGTACTTCAGATAATTCTAAATACCTGTGGCATTTCTACATTTGTTCACGACCAATGTATGGAGTGAATTTTCAACGTTCAGTTCAAGATACTTTAACAACTCCAGTCCAGGTAATGATTCTTACAACATATTATCTATACTACCTACAGTTGCCTCAGCAAACTTGAAGTTGAAAAGCAGTCAAATGCTTTATACATGAATTTAACGCTTAGCATGACTGCAACAAGGATAGCTTATTTACGAAAATACAAAAGTCAGCGAGAACAGAGCTTTCAAATCGAAATCATTAATTTGATTAAGACAAAGTGAAGTTCGTAAATGACTTGAAACTGAAGACAAGAACTTAAATCTTTAGTGACTGTTTGAATAAAACGCGGGATTAAGATTTGTAGGGGAAATAAATTGCATTAAATATTCATATTATTAAACTTTTGTAAACAGGATTTTCGTCCGAGAGTTCGCAGGCTGAATAGGCTAGGATGAGGGAGAGATTTCACTTCTTGATGAAATTAGTCACCCATGATCATAAGCCTTCGCTTTCTAAACACTGGAAGAGTTTGCACGTTTTCTATAAAATAGTATCGGAGAAACTTAAGAAAATATTTCACCGCTCTTTTATATCTCTTGCATACCGTATCAGTCATATGAATGTTCTTCTGAATCCAGTCGACATGGGTGAAAAATTAGTAAACATTTTGTATTATGTTCTTTTAAGATATTTTGATCAAACCTGCAAGTAGACTAACTTAATATTCTCAAGTCTGTCAAGTTTTCCTCATTACTCCAACCTAAACCTTCACTTCCATCTTCGACCAACTTTTTCATAATGAAATCAATGAGGATGGTTAGCAGAAGTGAAATAGCATTCACTTGTAGCAACCCACTATTGAATATTGTAACTAAAGCATAATTTTCTTTTCTCGAAATTATTGATGTTTGATTGAACTGATTTATGAGAAGAGAATCGTATGAGCCTGGTGCCAACATGAAATTAAAAAAAAAAAGAATAATTTAGTTCAGTCTCTTCTCTTCTACTGGAGACAGCATACTTTGTGAGTGCCTTTCTGCGTCACTACTTTGAAAACTTATGCTCTGGACTCGGTAGCAGGCTTTGGCTCATTCACATCTTCGTTGTCTTGTTGGACAAGTTTCTTCGTCTAATAAAGGCTAGCAGACAAAAGATGAGAGGGAAGAGCTGAGCAACGTGCCTCTGAGGTACTGACTTTACTCAACTTGCTTGCTTTAGAAATAAAGCATTGCAGACCGCAATAACTACAGGCCAGTCTCCATTCTGGCCTTGCTCTCCAAAGTTACTGAAAAACTTATTTTTAGGCCACTATACAAGTATGTTGAATCTAAAGGATTGTTAGCTGATAGTCAATACGCATATAGGAAGCAGCTAGGTACCTGCGATGCTCTTTTGACTTGACATGCCATTTGAACTTCAGAATCTTGGAGTGAGTGGATATGTTTTAGGATTACTTCAAGATTTTCTTACAGGTAGGCAGCAGCGAGTTGTTGTGGACTGGATCTTTAGTGAGCCAAGACCTACTACGTGTGGAGTTCCACAGGGCAGTGTTCTTGGTCCACTGTTATTTTTAGTGTATACAAGTGACATGGGGTATGAGGCTGAACTCCGGTAAAACGAAAACACTGTTGACTAGCAAATCTCGTACAGATTTCCCACCCCACCCTCCCCTTCAGGTGGATGGAACTTTGCTGAACGAGTCTGAAGCTTTAACTATTCTAGGCGTAACCTTTGACTCGCATCTAACTTTTGAGAAACATGTAATGAAAGTTTCAGCTAATGCCGCACGAAAGCTGGGTATTGTTCGTAAGGCCTCATATATTTGTAACAGTGATAAAATCAGTGAAACCTGTTTTGGGTCATTTGTACCCCCTTTACTAGAATACTGTTCTCTGGTGTGGATGTCTGCTCTGCCAGAGATTTATGTCTTTTATACAGAGTGATTCGTGGTGGTAGGTTTCTGTTTCCTAATAGCAGTAGTTATGACTTGGGCCATCGACGGATGGTCTCTTGTTTATCACTTTTTCATAAGCTGTATTTCAACAGAGATCTTTCACATACACAATTGATCCCCGATCCCCTTTATCTGCCGAGAGCAACCAGATTCGCTGAACATCAGCACCAATATGCAGTAAATGTACCTCACTGTCGAACTTCTCAGTTCCAGAGGTCCTTTATTCCTCACACTGTTGGACCGTGGAACAGCCTCCCTTCAGAGGATTTCGTACATTTGGAACGTCAGAAGTTCAAGCGAAGGTGCAATGCTTTACCACCCTGGTACCATTCTCCTTGCATTTCATTACACTTTTATCTATTTGTTAATTAATTTATTTTTTTAATAGGTGGGATCTCTTCTTTCTGTATTTCTCTTTACCTCCTCTTACTTCTTCCTAATGAACACCATATTATTTGGAAGCTTGAATTTCAAGTCAATGGCCCTTTTGGGCTTGTTCCATATGAATAGGTTTCATTTTCTGAATAATAATAATGATAATAATAATAGCTACAGATGCTAACGCAGTTCTAGTCATTCCATCTAAATGGCTTTGAAACAGCAAACCCATTCAGTCAACAGATGGAAGGATGTGTGTTCTGGGCATAGAAATTAACTCAACTTACGCATTTCTTAGGAATACTTGTGTACAACTTACCAATGTACAATACAGCCATCATTAATGATTCTCAAATATCTGAGTTTTATATATGTATATGTATATGTATATGTATATATATATATATATATTTATATATATATATATATATATATATATATATATATATATATATATATATATATATATATACTGTATAATGCCTATTGAAGTCAATGGCATTATTTGCAGATCGGATAAGTCTATATTTCTTATTCTCTTCAGGCAAGCTTCTCAGGAATAGAGAAAAATTATTCACGTTTCTTTCCACTTATTTATTATAGTCGACGGACTGTTTCCTCGCTTATCAGTAACATCTCTAGGACTAAATTGCAAAATGACACACTTTTTATTACTACATGCGGGCTTGACGTCATTGGGTTCTGAATTTCTATTGGTCGGCAGGTCTCATTGCCTCACTGGCGGTCTGTGCAGCAGCAAGGTCCTTGCATTCTTGGTGCTCCATTTGGCATGCACTATACCGCAGCTTGCAGCAGAGGGTATGGGCAAGGGCGTGATTTCCGTCTCTGGCCGATAGTCTTGATTTGCTTCATTGTTGGTAGTCGTGTTCAGCTGTGTTCTATCGCTCGTGCCTCCCTTCGGATTCTCACAGGTGTCCTGTGTTTCCTTGAAGAGGGCCCCCTCGATTTGGGACCATCTTGACGTGGTGAGGGGGGCTCTTGAACCCCAGGAATCTGTTGCCGGGTTTGAGTCCAAGAGTCCCATAGACCATTATATATTTCTTTGAATTAATTTTTTTGGAATTTTCCACATTTGCTAAAATTTATCGGACCTGATAAACAGGAAAAGATATCATAACTGGGATTGGGTTTATATCCGAAGCTAAATAGTGGGAACTGTGGTAGGACCATCAGCTGCCTGATAATGTTCGGACCTGAGAGATATCAGATGGAACTATTCTTTAGGGCTGGACCACAGATTCCAGGGGGTCCGGTTCTGGGGATAGGACACTCGGCATTCTATCTGGTTTTCCCATAACACGATTAGAGTGGGGATGATAGTATTCTCGTAACACCTTCGGTCCTAGCAAGCAGGCATGGCTTACACTTGGGCCACTATAATCGTGTTGGGCCATATCCTGTGGGGTAGGGTAGGGACGCGGACATTTTGGAGTCAGTTCTCACTTGTGCCATTGGTGGAAGAATAATCCCATGAAAGGCTGATGATATCTTTTTAAGGTTTCCAGGTTTATTATTATTTTTTTTCTGTTACCCCTCTCAAATCTTTATGTCTAGCATTTATAAGGATTCGAGTACCCCTGGACCCTCTAATGGTGTTGTTCTGGCACAGATGACAACCTCTGCACCCACCTTGGAGATTGAAATTTTTCCAAATGTTGATGACTTCTCGAAAAATAAATTGACAAAAGCGGTAATAACAAATATCCTGATCCCCCTCCTGACTTCCCCTCCCATGGACCCTCTAGCCATGCTTCATTTATGACGACTTCAAGCAAGGACACGGACTTCTCTAAGAAATCTTCATCCAAAGTTAAATCCTCAACACAGCCAGGTTGTGTGAAAACTTTGAGAATGCTCCATATCGAAGACTTACTAGTCTGTTGTGATTATGAAATGATCTCAACAGCTCTGAAATCATCTGGAACTGTTGTAGAAATCAGGATGAACTTTATTGATATTGAATCTAAATTGGAAGCGTGAGTTACCTTTAGTAGCCATGATGAGGCTCTAAAGGCAAGTAGTATGATAAGTGCCATACAAATAGGTCAAGCTACAGTATGGGGAGCCTTAACAGACAAAGTTCCCAAAGACATAGACGTTTATGTGCCATCTAAATGGACTCAGGATAAACCAGAGAGAAAGCAGAATGCAGAAATATGGACTCCTAAACCTCCTTCAGCCAAGGAGGAAAATTATAACTTACTATAAATTTTGCGGGTTTCTTAAGAAAAAGGTGGGAGGAATAAAGAGCGGTGATATTTCTCGTTTTGGGAAGAATACCGTTCGTATTCATGCCAAATCCACAACGCAAGCATATATGCCGACCTTGTTGGACATAAAAAATGATGGATTACGAAAATCAAGCCCCACTTAAGCTTTAGTTATGATGAGGAGTACTATTTGATAAAGACCTTTATGACATGACAGAAGAAGAAATTCTAGAAATGAGTCCCACTTCAGTATGGAGACTGAAAAAGGCAGCTATTGCCAACATGATCATTTTAACCTTTGTAGACTCCGAAGTACCTTCTCATGTCATATTTGAAAATGAAAGGGTAGGAGTACGTCCTTTCCAGCAAAGATCAATGCAGTGCTATCATTGCTTTGAGTTTGGCCACCCATCAAAAAAGTGCAAAAATGCTAAAATTTGAATAAACGGCTCTGGAGTCCATCACGATGATGAATGTAATAGAAAAGCAAAATGTGTTAATTGTCAACTGGAACATAAATCCAATAACAAAAATTGTGAAATTTATAAATTTGAACTGTCTCCACTAAGTAAAGCCAATGCAGAGCATATAAGTATTTGTATTGGTTTTGCAAAAAGACAATTAGGACAACAACCTAGGAGCTTTGCTCAAGTTCTTAAGCCACTACCCTAATCTGCCATTAGGGGTGCAGTGGCAGCACCCTCCAATGTAGTAGGTGTGTCAACCCCTGTGGTAGTGGCCCAGCCATCTGGGTCAGGTGCTCGGCCTGTTGAGGCTAGAGCACAAGCCTCCAAGGAGGATAAGATGGCACTTAACCCAACCACCTTGGAATTGTCTCAGGCAGAGTCTCTGCCCGAATTAATGGAGACTGAGGAGCAAAAGCACCAAAAGAGGAGACGTTCCCCCTCATCCTCTCCTCCAATTAAACATGCATCTCTTAGTAATAGATACGAAGTACTAAGCTCGATGCAAGAACCCTAGCCTGAATTTAAACAAATGGACAAGAAAGGGAAACAAAATGACACTAGTAAATCAACAGATAATAAACCAAACCTGTCAAGACCAGTCCTGTCCAAACCACCTCTTGATAATACTCATAAACAAAAGAGAGTAAATGAGATGGCTCCATTCAAAGGGCCTTCCACCAAGCCCAAAATATAGTTTTCACGTCAATACTACAATGGAACTATAGAGGTCTTATGGCTCGAAGTGAAGAGCAGAAGGTACTGCTCCATGACCATAGCCCAGGTATTGTGTCTCCACGAAACTAAGCTTGGAAGCACACAATATAATCCTGGGTTAAATTACATTACAGCATAAATAATTCTCCACCACCAATCAGAGATAGAGCTAAGGGAGGTGCAGCAATTATTGCACATAAGTCGTTGCAACATTCCTTGCTATGAATTAATACTCATCTCCAAGCTGTAGCAGTAACTTTCATTTTAGACAAGCAAATTACAGTTTGCTCCATCTATCTTCCTCCTGGTTTGGATTTCACTTACAATGATATTCATTTACTGATCAATCAGCTTCCTACTCCTTTCCTCCTCCTTGGTGATTTTGATGCTCACAACCCCATATGGGGTGGGAACACGACAGATGCCAAGGGTAAGATGTTGGAGTATATTATAGATGATCATAATATCACTATACTCAATAATGGAGCCATGACTTACCATAACATCTACTCCAATACTTACTGTATTTGGCTATCGATCTGAGCTTTTGCTCATCTAGTGCTCACATTGATTATGAATGGTCAATAAATAAATATCCAAATGGGAGTGACCACTTCCCAATTCATATGAAAAACAGTTAAGAATCAGCCCTCTGAGTCACCTCCCAAATGGAAGGTAGATGAAGCAGACTGGAAGAAATTTAGTGAGTCTGTTCTCATGGACAAGAATGTAAAATCATTTCCATCCATCTTGGAGGCATATAATTACTTCAGTGACACCACCACCAACAGTGCAATTACCTCTGTTCCAACAACAAAAGGGAAGCCCTATAGACTAGCAGTTCCATGGTGGAACAAAACCTGCAGTAGTATGAGAAAGATCACTAGAAAATGCTACAAAAAGTATAAGAGGAGTGGAAATGCCCAAGCCAAAGTTATTTACCGTGCTGTGGCAAAGCAAAATAAATATTTAAAAAAAATAAAAAGAGAGTCATGGATGTACTACATTAATGGCATTAGCTCAAAAACACCATCCAAAATATTTGGAAGAATATTAAAAAACTGAATGGCAAGTTTGTTCCTGAACCTCTGCCTACCCGTAGGATAAATTGTGACCTAATCACCCAACCAGCGAGGGTCGCAGAAAAATTATGGGAACATTTTTCGAGAATATCGAGTAGTGACAACTATTCTGTAGAATTCCAAGACATTAGAAATGCCCAGATTTCTCTCGATTTAAGTGAAAGTAATTTTGAACCATATAATGTAAAATTTACACTGCAGGAACTCAAAGATGCCTTGCAGAATACCAAACCATCAGCCCCTGGTGAAGATAAAATACTCTATGAAATGCTGAAACATCTCCTAGAAAAGTCAAAGAAATTTCTTTTAGATATAATAAATGAAATCTGGGAAACTGGTATTATTCCTCAGAGCTGGAAATTATCACTAATCCTCCCTATGAAGAAACCAAACAAGGATCCTACTTTACTTTGCAATTACAGACCAATAGCTCTCACCAGTTGTGTGTGTAAACTGATGGAAAAGGTGATTAACACCAGACTTGTATGGCATTTAGAAACAAATAAATTTCTTTCTTCATTCCAGTTTGGCTTTAGGAAAAGTAGATCTACTTTAGATCCCTTGCTCAGGCTCTCAAACCAAATACAACAAGGTTTTTCTAAGCAGTACCAAACAATACGAGTTTTCTGTGATTTGGTATTATAAAAAAAGTTGTATAAGATGGACATTAAAGGAAAAATGATCAGATATATTAATTCGGTTTAATCAGAAAGATATATGTAAGTAAGAGTTGGGAATCATGTATCACGACCTTTCTTACAAGAAGAGGGAGTTCCTCAGGGTAGTGTCGTTAGTGTCACCCTTTTTACTATTGCCATTAATGGAGTATTAGAAAAGATATCATCACCAGTAAAAGGCTCTATATTTGTAGATGATTTGGCTCTGTACTGCACAGGATATGATGCAGCATCTACTAGCAGGTTCATGCAAAGAGCCATCGATAAAGTAAGCAATTGGGCTAATGAGCAAGGGTTTTGATTTTCCGAATCTAAAACTGTCTCTGTTCGGTTCTGCAGATGCCGAACCAAGGAAACCATACCAACTCTTACCTTAAATGGAATTATTTTTCCTTACTCTACTGAAGTAAAATTTTTAGGAATGGCCTTTGATGAAAAGCTCACTTGGAATAATCATATTGACAAGTTAAAAGTGAAAGTGAAGAGATCACTAAATATTTTAAAAGTATTATCTAACTTTAATTGGGGTGCTGATAAGTAATCATTGTTAAGGCTTTATAATGCAGTATGTTTATCTAAGTTAGACTATGGCTGCCAAGTATACTCGTCTGCTTCAAAGACTAAACTTAGGGAATTGGACACTGTGCATAACATGGGACTAAGGATCTGCACTGAAGCTTTTGGAACTTCAACCATTGTAGACTCCCATCAGCTACCACTGGACTTGAGAAGGCATGAGCTAGGTCTGAGACACACCATGCGGCTGAAAAGCTCAAAGGAGAATCCTTCTTTTGAGATCTTAAAACAGTGTGACTCAAGTCTTTTTGGATCTAGATCTTCAATACCATTTCAAATCAGACAGCTGGGTGAACTGGAGGATGAAAATATAAATGCAGAAGATCCTACAAGTGCAACATCCTGCTATCCCTACATGGTTTATCCCAGCAATTGATGTCTGCATTAAAGAGACAAAGAAGAAAGATCGTCCGGCAGAAGAAGTCAGAAACAAGTTTTTGGAACATGATTAGAGGTATACAAATGACAGGGAAATCTATAATGATGGATCAAAACCGGAAGATGGAGCAGGATGTGCAGTGGTGTGTGAGGGGGGAATTATATATAAAAAAGTTATCAGACTCCTCATCCATATTCACTGCTGAAGCAACATGGTCTAGAAAGGAACGAACTGGCTGATAGTAAAGCAAAGGATGCTGCAAGATGTGATTTCTTAACTAATAAGGTACGACATTTGGATATGCATCCAGTTATCAGGCGATACATTCTTACAAAATGGCAGCAGAGATGGACTTCCCCCATTTTATCCACAAATAGGAAGTACAGAAACATTAAGTATCGATTTTTGGAGTTTGGGTTTTAATCGTAGCAGAAGATTTCACTCATAGCTGTATTTTAGATGGAGCCAGTGCCCCAGTTTGTGCTCACTGTGGTGGTCAGCTATCCGTTGAGCACATGCTGGTGCACTGTCCTAAATTTAATCGCCTTAGGGCAAAGTACAGTCCTAAGTGGGATGACTATTTTAGAAATTTTAAATGATGACGTTGAAGTAAATAAACTTATGAATTATCTGAAAGAATCTGGTTATTTTAATGAGATATGATTTCAGTTTATTTAATAAAGATTTTAGTCATATTTATTCTTATACTAAGCATATATTTTGAATATAAAAGTTTAATATGTACTTATTTTATTTTGGTATTGTCTAATATCATTCTTCATTTTTACGTTCATATTTTAACACTGAATTTTACTAGGATATCATCATTCACCTATTCATTATCAATCATATCATTAATTTATATATTTCTGCTATATTACAGCACTGAATAATCCTGATGGGTTCCAGCGCTTGGTCTTCAAGACCTAAATTTCATAATCAGTCAGTCAGTTGAGTGTAATCTGTATATTTAACCTATAAGTACCTGTAAAAGAAATGTGCTCAATTGTTATTTTTTCTGATAGATGTAGTACATGCAACTGTAATGATAAAATATCTACGTTTTCTGTCCATCTGCAGGATTAGGCGTTATCTTCCCGATCAGAGACGATGTCTTTCAAACTGAAGGATATTTTTTTCCTCTTGGGTAAGTATTGTCTCTTTTTTCCCGTTTTGTAATGTTACTGAAAGTGAGAAATTCTGTGCATTTCATGTTGCAGTCGTTGGTAAATTACTGTGTTCGTGAAATCGGCTGCAAATCAGGCTCGTTTACTGAGGTTCATAATTTCCTTTTGCTATCAGAGTTCTCCTAAATAGTCAAGTGTTTACAAATTCCCAGACGTTTTAAATCTAGCCTTATTCATCACAAGACAACCCAGGCCTTGTAAGTGAATCACCGTCTCGCGTCAAGTGACCCAAATATTGCACAGCTCAGAAAATATCAGGAAACTCACCCACCCGACCTTCTCACTCTTGCAGGCATTCTATGGGCAACGACTCTTCCCCCTGGGACTACAGCGTAAGTACTGTCACAGCGCTAATTGCTTCTAGAATTAATAGAGTACAGGGTTAGTCCTTCCCGGCGTTACTGTCGCATCATTGAGACTTAGGCTGGATACTTGGAGGCTTATCATAGAAGAAAACAAGGAAATGAAGGGTCACTGTGTTAGACGTTTGCCCACACTCATTCTTTCTCTCTTTCGTGACCTTAGATGAGAGCAGTCCCGTTATTCTCCAGGTGCTGCTGAGCTAAAGGGTATGACTAATCCTCCATATGTCTTTTAATTGCCATTTGGCTAACGCAAAAGCCATGGAAGCGGTCAGGTCGAGATTACTAGGACCGGCCAGGTGAAGAGCGTTTTAATCCGGGTAAGAGCTTCCGTGTTCTTCACTCTGGCAAGGTCAAGAACTGACTGATGACTTTTCTTTATCTTCACCTCGACTAAGAGCAGCCTGCCTACGTCATGCGCGAGATTGTACTTATATTTTCAGAGGCGGACTGACCCTGTGCTCTATTAATATATTGCCAGAGGCGGACTGACCCTGTGCTCTGTTAATATATGGTCAGAGGCGGACTGACCCTGTGCTCTATTAATATACAGTATTGTCAGAGGCGGACTAACCCTGTGCTCTGTTAATACCGATTCCATGTACGGTGTTAGTCTCGGTAGGGGTTCTTCTTCGTCTCAGACTTCCTGATTTGATATGCCCTTTTCTCTTTCAATATTCCTTCCTTTAACTGTTCTTTCCTTTGTTGACACTCCATCAGTCCTTTCGTTTTATTCGTAATGTTAGTTGTAGCTTGTATTGTTTAGTCATCAAAGTTGTCCTTGTTAATTTTCTTAACGAAGTTTGAATTTTATTTTACACTGAAATTTTCTTTTGCTTTTCACATGAAAATGCACTTAGAAATAATATGTATTTTTCATGCATGCCTCAGTATTCTAATACAATTAGTAATGATTCTTTATTGACAGAGGTATCTACTTTGTTTTAATAATATTCCTTTTCATCATTAATGCGTACGATTCCATTTCTTTAGTTACTCTTTAAACTGTAATATACTCGAGGCTTCATATGTTATATATCATTATCAATTATATCCTTAAAATTTATTGGCTGTTGCCTTCCGTTGTGATTGCTTTTTCTTCCATTTTCAGTCGTTCCACTCGATATGCCTCTTGCTATAGATATCTTCAGTTTTGTTGAGAATCATTACCTTGGTGCTGAATTGTCAACAGCACGAAGTTTTTCCGGTAGAAATGTCTCTATTTAGTGTACCAATGAATAAACACCGTTTTGAAATAGCTATAAAAATAATAAAGATCGTATAAGATGTGGTACTTTATTTCAAGTCTGTTCAGTCTTTTCAATTAAAAGATCTTGATTCTTGCAGTGCTTTATTTGCCTCTAGAAACTGCTATGGTCACTCATCAAGGAATATTCTTCTAATAACATTATTTATGCCTCTGTTCTTATCGTCTCTCATTAGGAGCCTCTCACAGGATCACACAGGTAACCTTCATCATGTCCTCTACGGCATGTCTGAAGGTCCTCCCAGTATTAAGGACCTTCATTGTTTTGGAACAGAGGTTCTGATGCCGCCGGGAAAGCGGGAGAAAGGTAATTCTGTTTATGTTTTTAATATCACGGATAAAGAGGGAGACTTGAGCAAGTTTCGTTAGGTTTTTTGCACCAAAGACAAAGTAGGTAAAAAGAGCTGTATGTATCTAGAATCCTTTTCTTATTTTGGAGATCAACAGTACAAACTAGTGTCTAGGTACTTCGATACCTAAGACATAAGAGAGGGTGAAGATAATTCTATGACAAGTTTCGATATTCCAAAATGAGATATATATCGTGATCTTGTTACAAATTTACTTACTCTTCCTTCATAAAAATGCATGAATATTAATTCTTCTAGTGTAATCGACGAACACTGCAGTCGTATTTAGTTCTACCCAGATAACAGTAGTCTCTCTCTCTCTCTCTCTCTCTCTCTCTCTCTCTCTCTCTCTCTCTCTCTCTCTCTCTCTCTCTCTCTCTCTGTATATATATATATATATATATATATATATATATATATATATATATATATATATATATATATATATATATATATATATATATATATATATATATATATATATATATATATATATATATATATATATATTATCACGATGCGTATCAAGTACCTGGTTATTACACAACTAATCTCAAGATTCAAAAATATACCTCACTTCAGCCAGATACCTGAACTCTCATAACATTAATTGTTACGACTGAGTACTCTAAAGGTAACAGTGATCCCTTAAGTAAAAACTTATTTATCAATCACTTGAAAAATCAAACTAAGACTATCAGAATATGTGTGAGGTATCAAAAATTAAACTAGAAATATTCTAGAGTAGAAGGGCATCACTCCATCAAAAAACTCTAACTGTTTCCCTGGTCTTAATTCACTTTAGCAAAACTAAAAGAACAAAACATGTTTATCACTTTGCTTTATGCACACACAATCAATCCTATTCACTGGTGATCAATAAATGAAACACTGTTTTCTAAAAATGTTAAATACAAAAATTTATTTTCAAATTCAAAGTTTATAATTAGAATTCACAATTAATTAGAATTCACAATCTGAAAAATTTATTGTTACTTGTAAATAACAACACTCAATTAATTCTTGAATTAAATTATGAAACAAAACTAATTCACAAAAACTTTATCTGGAATTTAAATTAATCAAGCAAAATTTAAACTATCAAGAATTACTCAAGATTTTAAAAGAAAATCTTAAATAAATGAAGTATTAAATCAATTATGCAATGTTAAATTATGTATGCAATGTTAAATTATACCACAAAATATTTAAAATGCTATGTAAATAAATGTTACATCACAAAAAAAAATGTGAAAATATAAAGAGATTGTAAATAGAAAAACACACAAAAACACACAAGATTTATCAATAATGAGTTCACTTGTTCAAAATTTCTTAACTTATCATACCATGGTATCAATAAGTAAAATTTCACGTTACCTTACACAACTTGTGAAAACCCTGTAAATCACTTGCTGCAGCTGCGTTACACAATACACACTTTTTTTACCAGGCGCCGTTACGAACTAAACAACTTTGCTAAATTCAGATCTCAAAAGTTAATGTTAATATGTGACCACAAAATACTACGTTAAAAGTGATCTCTTCCTAAGAACGAGAGAGAGAGAGAGAGAGAGAGAGAGAGAGAGAGAGAGAGAGAGAGAGAGAGAGAGAGAGAGAGAGAGAGAGAGACAAATCGACTGGTCTCAGAAATCAGAATGAAACAAATTTTAGGATTCCAGTAACACGTGAAACAATTACATGATGTCATTAAAGCATTTTGGGTAAGAGATACAAAAGGGAAGTTCTAGAAGCAGGGAGGTGACGTCACTAAAGCGTTTTGGGTGCGAGATACAATGGAGAAGCTTCTAGAAGGAAGTTACATCATCCCAGCAAAACGTTTTGAATGCAGTCTTACAAAACATGACGTAATTGATCAGGACACGTATTCTTTCTCTCCATGTGGCGTACGTGACTTGAACATGCAACAACGTGAAATCACTCGTCTCGAGCCCGTATGGGACGAATCGGCGTTTGTTTTCAAAAGCTGTCATCATTAACCCAAAACAAAGCGCTCGCTCTTATCTGAACTGATGACAATTGAAATGAAACAAGCCCTTCCTGGACACACACACACACACACACACGTGTTCAAATACTACGCTTTTACCAAGAAAGATATTCGTTCTACGTTACTATTAAAATTGTATTAACAAGTCTAAATTACGCTATCAAGTAATCATTAGTACTTTTGAGATCTGATGTCAAACTAAATATGACACTTCAACAACCATTATCCTTAAACATAACACATGAAAAAAGTAAATATGTCAAAATTATAGGAGGATATACGTATTACAAGGCAATATCATGAAAATATATAAATATATATATATATTTATATATATATATATATATATATATATATATATATATATATATATATATAATGTACATATGTATATAATATATATGTATGTATTATAATGAGCAAGCTATAGATACATTTAAATTCTTTCTCTCCAACTAAAACTTGTATTTATTTTCACGCTTGTTTCATGCAGACAATGATCAGATATATTTCCAACCACTCATTATTACATCAGTCAACTTTGTTCTTCCATCTGTTCCATACTAATATATAATCTGGCAAACTCCCCACTGTTTTCTTTTTCCAACTGTATTTAGGAATAATCTTTGGAAACCATGTATTTCCAGCAATCCAGCCCCTTTCCAAACAATTCCACAAGACTCTCTCCTTTCTCATTATTCCAGGCCCTCCAAAACTACCAACTATTGCATTAAAATTTCCTAGCACAGTCATTATCCAAACTCATATGTGATACAGATTCATTCTCCCAGAACCCGTTCTTTCAGTCTTATTTTTTCCAGTGCTGTGCCACACTCAGTCTTAACTCTACATTCCTCAGACTAACATTTGCGCTTTTTGACCAGTCCCCACAGTCTTCCCGACACAACGAGTGCTACTGCTTCCTGGTTCTTCAGTTCTTGCCCCTTACCTTTTGTCACACTAAGCGCCATAGCATTTAGATTTCTCTCAGGAAGTAAAAGAAACCATCATACTTTATCATTTTCTATTTTGTATTAAATCTACATAGATTCAAAGCATTGTGACTAAATTTGATTTTTATCTGATACTCTGAAATAATTGTTCGGGATGTAAGGATGAAGTCTTTACATCCCCGGCTGTTTGGTGATTTTTACACCTGGGAGAGCAGCTGAAGGCTATATCATAAAGTAAATATGTACATATGTGTACATATATATATATATATATATATATATATATATATATATATATATATATATATATATATATATATATATATATATATATATATATTGTACATTATTATGATATGATATTATGATATGTGAATATTCTGTGAAAGTAATATGTGTTTGTATTTTTTATATGATTTTTTCTTTCAGCTATTTCATGTGTTGTGAAGTGTAATGAGGTGTATTCTATAGAAACATAATTCTGTATTCTGTTTATTCTGGTGTAGATAGAGGAAGTCAGTTTATTCTAAGATTCTGTCAGTGTAACGTCTGTCTTTAATTGACTAACTGGTAACCCAGATTTGGAGTCATAACAGGCTTTGGTGGAACAGAGTAGTTAGTTAGAATAGGAAGTTGGTAGGATAAGATGGCAATTTCTCTCTCTCTCTCAACCCATCCTTATACAGAAGGTTGTAAAATTGTGGTCACTCTCCCACAATACATATAAACTTTGTGAGTGGTTAAAAATACTTGCATTACACAGGCATTGTAAAGTGTATTTACTGAGGAATAAGGAATGGTGTAATGGAGTAGAAAGAGGAGTAAGGTAATGTGTTATTTGCTTGTTTTTTACCATGGTAAAAACTGGAGTGGTTTTGGTAAAAATTTAATTTATGATTTTGGTAAGAAGTGAATATGATCTTTTAAAAAGTGGATGTAATCTTTTTGAGAGACAGATATAATCTTTAAACAGATTTTGTCATAGTAAAATTGCTGTTGGTGTATTTTCTGCTGCATATTAATTTTTAATATGTCCTTGTTTTCATATTATTCATATATGCTCATGTGTTTATAATTTCACAGTGTTACCCAAAATTATGTGTTGATACTTTAACACTGAGTACTTGTGCTGATTTCCATTTCTTGAGATTTCTTTTTTAAATTTGGAATAAATCTTAATAGTTTGAATTTTGCTCAGTTAACTTAATTTCTTGATAAATTAAAGTATCGTAAATTAAACTTGTTTAAGAATTATTTAAATTGTATATTGTTATCAAGTAATAGTAAACCTTTTTGAGATTGTGAAATCTAATTATAACTTTTGAATTTAGAAATAAATTTGTTTGTTTAAAGTTTGAAAAGCACAGTGTTTCATTTTGACCACCAGTGATTAAAGATATTTGTGTGTGTGTACAAGGTAAGTGATATATCTGTAAGGTTCTCCTTTGATTTTATCAAAGTGAATTAGAACCAGGGAAATATTTATAATGTTTGATGGAGTGATGCCCTTTTTCCCCCTAGTTTGTTTATTTGTTTATTAACAGTTGTTACCTCACCGATAACTTAATAAACTTAGGTTGAATTTTCAAGTGTTAAGCAAGTTTTAAGGGATCACTGTTACCTTTAGAGTGTCATTCGTAAGATCATTGTTATAAGGTTTCAGGTATCTGGCTGAAGTGAGGCAAATTTTTGGTTTTAATGTTTGTGTGATAACCAGGTACTTGATCACTTCAGACAATGACAATATATATATATATATATATATATATATATATATATATATATATATATATATATATATATATATATATATATATGTGTGTGTGTGTAAAGATACGTATGTATGCTGCTATATAGGCGTGATACATTTATGCACAACAAATAAAAAAAAAAAGGAGGTTACAGAGTGAACGTAGAAAGACTCAGGAATAGAAACAGATTGCCTTTGTGTAGTAAAGGTGAATTCAGACAAAATATATACTCGTATATTATGTAAAGCTCTAGTAAGGAATAGACTTTTTTTTGTTTAGGTTTCTGGGAGAAACCTCCGAGTGAGGTTGGTAAAACTCAGCGAGCAGTTTTCGTGAATGTCTGAGAGTGAACGACAGAAGTTATGTCGGGGATGTAATAAATCTAAAATATAGATTTATGAGCACTGAAAGGAAGATCAGATAATTTCAGGAAGATATGTAAAGAGGTAAAGCATGGGCTTTGGTTTTGGGAGAGAAGGCGGCGGGAGCTAGGCTTTCAGGTGGTCCATCCACACTGGCAAATGCATGGCTTGCAGCTTCCAGGAAGAAAGCTTCTGCCTAGACAGAAATTTTGACTAGAAAATAAAAAGGATTGTTACTAGAATGTCGAGAAATAGAAGAAATTCCAAAAAACGACGAGATTTAGGCAGAATAGAATATAAATATCACTTCAGAGTCTGGTGTTCTTTTTAATCAAAATCAAGACTACTGAAGCCAAATGCACCAGTGTAGCTGACCATCCCACACTTACTTGAGAGAGAGAGAGAGAGAAGGGTTCATTGGAGAGCGTAATGGAGAGATTATTGCGGGGAGTAGAATTAAAGGCAGAATTAGATGATGAGTTCAGAGTCTACGAGCAGCTGTTATGACTGATTAAAGTGTTTTACTTATCTTCAGTTTTCAGTTGCACTATATCTTCAGTTTTCAGTTACACTATCTTTTGTGTGTGTGTGTTCCTTGCCGAATTGACTGTTTTCTCCTTTCCGTAATGAGATGACCCCTCACCAAAGAGAATTTCTCATCATCATTTTTAATTAGCAATTTTTCTTTTTCATCCCGGGGACTATATCAGCTAACTCATTTATTTATTTCTTCTTTTCATACAGCAAGAGGTTTGACATGCACAGGAGAAAATAATGTCTCAGTTCCAATATACTCCCGCCAGTGTAAGTAGTTTCATGTCACTACTACTGCTACTACTATTATTAATAATACTATTATTCCTGCTGTTATAGTCATTGATGGATACTGCATCAGTCATATATAAAATCCTTTGTGTTGTGGCCCTTCCTACCATGCATTGAAATATAAGTTTCCGTATAGCATCAAAAGCCTCTCCTAAATTAAAGAATAAAAAGTGCCCCAAACAAAAATTGCGTATTTTTTTTACTGTCGAAGGTGTGCTACTGCCGAAAAAACTGACGATCACTGTGAACAGCGACGAAGACGTCATCGTCGAATTTAGAGAGAACCCGCCCAAGAATGAAGTGAAATGGCAAAAAGAACCATTAAGCAGGGACACGCAAGGTGAGATTTCCAACCTGACTGGTGACCGAAAACTCATCTTACCTCGGGATAAATCCAAGGAATCCGGATTCTATTCATTCAAGATAAATGATACTAACCCAAGTCCCAAGCATGGAATGTACTGTACAGTTGCGGTCTTCAGGAGAGGTAAGAATTCCCCATAATCTATTGATCTTTTCTGCTTAAATGTTGTTGCAATACAATTTAGCAGTATCATCATTTACATATGTGCAGATTAATGTGCAGGATCAATATACTGCAGTCTTCATGGACACGAAGAAATGATTATGTAAAAATCAATCTACATGAAGGAAGGCCTAAAAAAGTGTATTAGTAAGAGGTTTACAAAGCATAGACGAAAGATTGCAATAGTTCAAAGAAATTCAACAGACGACATTTAAAATTAAAAAAACTAGTTAAAAGGTATTTCAACCAAAAGAATAGTTAAAGGATACATTTCAGCACCAGCCAATAATGTCTTTAAAAGATGTTTAGGGAGCAGTAATGCCAGTGAAATTAAATTATACAGCAGTGATGTGAATAATATAAAACTATAAAAATGTACAAGTACACGAAAGCAGAAACAAAGGTTTTAAAAAGTCTAAATGAATGTGTGTTGATACTAACGCACGTCAGCAAGAATACCGGAAACTTGTTCCACAGTGCTATGCGTCATTGCGAGAGAAATCTAAAACTGCTAAGTCATAATGCTGTCCTCTTGAGTGACAATCAAGAGAGAATATCTTGAACAGATGTGTACAGCAGAAAGTTCCTTGGCACAATATCACGAAACCCATTCTGAGCCCTCGCAGAATGGCTGAGTTTCAGCGTTTGCGCCTCTGCAATTCTGCAATGCGATATGGGACCTGAGAGACGGGGTTGCTCAGTGACGGATTCGTTGGTGGTAAGATCGCCTTCCCTGAAGCAGTTACTGCCTCTGGAACAGGCAGTAACGACCGTTTCATGAGCTCTTAACTCGATCTTCAATCTGTTTGACAGAGACTGATGCCCAGTTGAGGGTTGTAGTAACCAAATCCCCATGGATCGAGTGGAATCTCCATTAGGGTCATTCACCCCCTTTAGATTTCATTTTCAAATGAAGATAAAACATACATCCACACTTAGGCCATATCTGTACTTTGTAAGTATTTATGCCTATGTATATATGTATTATGTTTCAGAACTTTCTTTTATTGCCTTGCAGGATGCCCAGCAAACAAGCATGGTGATAAATGCCAAACCTGGTGCCCTGATTGCATGTATGGGGGCATTTGTCATGACAAGACAGGAACTTGCATCTGTCCTCCAGGAAGGAAGGGGACGCTTTGCGAGGAAGGTGAGATTCCAGGTGTCTCACGCAGCCTCCCTTGAGGGCGAAGGGTTACAATAACATCTCGTAAATGAACGACGTCAGCTTAGTTGGAGAGAGAGATTTACTGATGAGATTATTTTTCATTTTGCCCTTTCTTTCTTTATTGTACTACCTACCAAGACTCCATGAAACAGATATTTTGGTACATTCATGATTATCAGAAGAAATGCAGTTTCAAATTTCTTTTCCTTTCTGACAGCCTGTTTATCAGAGGAAACTGGCAACTCCTGTTCAATAAAACCGCCCGTTGAGATGAAACTACAGGTCTGCCTGCCGTTTCCATACGGATGCTCCTGCCTTCCAGGCTGGAAAGGCTATGACTGCAGTCAAGGTAATTGATGTTGTATTTGTTTTATTCACTCGCAGTAACTTCATATTTACGATATGTATATAGTAAATACTAGCATCCAATATAAACATGCGTTACTATCAAATACTACGTTCATATATATAATTATATATATATATATATATATATATATATATATATATATATATATATATATATATATATATATATATATATATATATATATATATATATTTGTGTGTGCACTCGGCAAGAAAAGTGAGGATACAGTTTTCATTAGATTTCGTTCATCGAATTTTAATTTTTTTCTTACAGAAAACACATAATCTCGGTAAATTTACTCTAGAATTTGAAAATACAATGCAAATTATATCATATATGTTAAATCTGCAAAACAAAAACGTTCAGATACTTAAAAACACCATGCATATCCGAAGTAATAAGAATTTCTCAGATGACTTCGTTCATAGAGATCTAAAAGATAGTGTATGGATATTTCGGTGTAGTACTGTGTATCAGAACGGCAATATTTACTCGTTTTCTGTTATGACCAGGCTTATTATTGCATCATCATACGAGGTAATGATAATCTCTTTAATTTTTACACATTCATATTTGTATATCACGGTGTTAAAGGTCAGCTGGAATTAATGGCAGTAAATGTTGTGACAGCTAGGGTAGGTTGACCAAATCTATTTAAATCTGCAAGAGCGTTCTCTATGATGTGCGGAGTAGTGCGATAACTTCGGCAGGAAAACACAATTAACTGGATGTTTCTTGACGTTGCCATAGTTTCTCTCTCTCTCTCTCTCTCTCTCTCTCTCTCTCTCTCTCTCTCTCTCTACTATACAAATACAGTAGCCTATCGTTCAGTCTCTAAAAAAAAAAAAATCTGTACATGTATTGCTAAAACATACTATACAAATACAGTATCGTTCAGTCTCTAAAAGAAAAAAAAATAAAATGAGTGGCTGTACATGTAGGCCTAGGCTTACACAACAGCAACTCTCTCTCTCTCTCTCTCTCTCTCTCTCTCTCTCTCTCTCTCATCATAACATTGCATTCGTTCCTTTATTGTTCCCCAGGTTTTTCGTTGGACATTGCTCAAATTTAACTCTTGATTTCATTATGGAAGATCGCGTTTCCGATTATGCAAGCATTCCATTCATTGTGGTGTCATAAATTCATTTGTGTAAGGTTACTTGGTAGGTTATGTCGAAAAATGTTTATTTTGCTCAGAACTGTCGCTGCAAATTACAACTTGAACGAATACTGTTGAGCTTACTACTGCATTTAAGTATCAATGATTTCAGAACGTAGAATATGATTGAAAGTTATAGGAGGTCAAGCAAAAAGCAAACACAATAAGACTGAAGTTCCTCCCCTTTCTAAAGTTGCCAGATGTCTCATTATTGAGCAATATATGTCCGAAGATTTTAAAAAACTGTATCCTCACTTTCCTTGACGAGTGTACATTAATATATATATATATATATATATATGTATATATATTGTTACGAGTGCGTCTTGGCTGATCAGTTTATTACTTGCTTTATGTAATTTTTTCACGGCCCTGCATGCCAAGGACACACGTAACCTGTCACTTGCAGCCACGAATTAACCTCAAAGACCGTTGTTATATTAACCAAAGGTCGCCAGTTAAGGGTAATTAACCTTAACAAAGAATATTCAAGGAATAAAGACTTTATGATAAACGTCACCAACTGCGGATGCAGAAAAAATCTCTACTCATTAAGATGGTATTAAATACAAAACCGCAACGGTTCTTCCAGACAATGGACCCGAGACACAAAGAGTGCATAGAGAATTAAAATGCCTTGCTTACCCTAAGTCCTAGTTACTTTTACTGGAATAAAGTGGATGAAGCTAACAATATAATAACTTGGCTTAATCTAGACTTCGTAAAAGCATATACCGTAAGTGGTGGCTGGAGGATGAAACAAAGGAAGTTGGAAATACAGACGAAGATAAGTAATTGACGAAGTTTTGAACAAAAACACAGACTTTAACTTGGACGAAGCGTTGCTGTGCATACAACGGACGATCGTAACTTCTCGAGAATAATTCTTCACTTCACCATTCACTAATAGAAGATGATAGACAAAGGGCGGAGAGACCAAAAAGATGTCTGATCTCTGCGACAGTTCAAATCTCTCTCCTCTTGTCTGACCGGCGCTGGGTCAAACAGGGCATGCATTCATGTCCTGGGGGAGTCTACACTTTGTCAAAAACATTCACCAAGGAAGACATGGTAGAAAAGCTTTAAGACCGCCTATCTTAAGGTCGGATATGGAAAGTTTTCCTTATGGGGCTACGTCCCTAATGCTACCTATCCTGGCATACGTGCTGACGCCAAGCTGTTCGCCTCTATTAGGTTACTCTTCTTCCCCTGAGCAGTTTAGTCCTGTGTAGCCTACCTAGCTACAGAACTACCTAACCCTAGATAGGATATGAGTTATAATCACTACTTTACCTAATTCTAACAGTACTAGAAGGTGCTTACGGTTATTTTATGCTACCTCCTATAATCATGATGTTTTTAGACCTAGCCTAGTGGTACGTTCTATGGTCGTCCCTAGCCTAACCTATACTAACCCGACCGTAGCACCAACATAAGAGTGAATGTTCTAACTAAATTACAAAGTGGTTTATGTTTAATACAATTAATAATCACTAGTTATTTCATGAGGGTTGCCTCATATGATAAATGGGTGCCTCACTGAGGTCTTAGGCCATGCATGTCATGAGCATCGTGGCTTGTTTTACAATAGTTAAGATTATTGAAGTTAGTTATGCTACTTACGTGATTACTGCGGCTCGGTGGTAAGTGGAAGGAACAAGGCTACTAATTTGATGTACCGTACTTAAGGCGGTCTAGGCTATGTACAAGAAAAAGAGATCACACTGGCTACCTTCTCTGGGCAAGGGGCCAGGATCACTCTAAGATGGTAGAGCACTGTGCTGAGAGGGCACTAGTGCCAGGATGAGCTTATGGCTCGGCAACTACTGGGCTCTCTTCCACCCCTTCTTCTTCTTCTTCTTCTTCAGGTTCCTCCAAGGCCTATCAGTATCAGGCTTAGGAGGTGATGAGGGCACCGACTCTGGGGTCAGGCCAGAAGGGCTAGCGGGTGCGAAGTCAGGGGCAACTTCATAAGCTACAGGAGGGCTCCCTACTCCGGCTGCTGCGACAACCGGAGCGAGAGCGATCTCGACTTCTGTGTCCGAGGCCAGTTCATGGTCTTCCAGAGATGGGGTAACATTTCGATCCTCCAGGGATTCATCCTCTGGAGTCAGATTTGGCAAAGAAGAAGTCTCGGGTGCTGGAGGCTCTCTGGTTGCGGTAATCAAAAGCACAGGGAATCCTGAATCTCCCGGAGGAGGATTCGCCTCATGATTTAGACCCGGCATAGGGGCCTTCTTAATTGGTAGCTCAACGTCCGTGGCGGAAGGAGCGTGGCACTGCTCAGTGCTCGCAAGTGGCACTGGCAGCAGTTGAGGGTCAGGCATGCCTGACAAGGGGCCCGGAGGTGCAATACCTCGCGGACACCTTGAATTTGGTTGCTGTAGAGATTCATGCCCCAGCAGGAGATCGTAGCCTCTCCGAGAGTCTTGTTCGGGGGCGTCCGCTGGGCGTTGCTTACTTGGGCAGCCCTCCCAATTTGTGGAGTGGTCTGTTCGCTTGCACATCCTGCAGCGGTACTGCTCCTCCTGAATATCTCTTCGGGGAGAGGGAGGACCTCTTGGTGGGCCAGCCCTTCGCGACTGGAGAGGGCTAGGCCTAGAATAGTTTGGTTTGTGCCCCTTCCGCTGACCACTTCGGTGGAGGAGGTAACATGGCTGCGAAGTGGCGTTGGTAATGGGCTTCCCCAGAGAAGATCCCGACCCAACAAGAAGGCCACTCCGGGCCGAATTCCACCCACCACGCCAAGGCGGTGGGGTAGCGTGTCCCAAGGTGTCGTAACCTGGAGCTGGACCGTGGGAACAGTAATGGTGTGGCCCTCTATCCACTTCATTTCCCACCGGGTTTTTTTGTCAACCATGGCACCGGCTGGCACTTGGGCCCTGGCGATCAGGCTAATGTCTGCTGCAGTGTCTACTGTGACCGGAAGGGTCACGGGCAGGCTAGTGCTCTGAAGAGGGGCCACCGAGATGAACTGGGTTTCCAGTCTCTCGGGGTAAAGGATCCGGTGCGGACCGGCCGCAGAAAATGAAGTGCTAATTAGGTTGACAAATTTTGTGGTGGGGACATGATGTGGACAGGCCGGAGATCCAGCATTGTAGTGGCTGGCAGCACGACAGGATTTGCACGGGCCTCTTGGATGGGCTTGGTGGCCTGCAGTAATTGTTGGAGGATAGGGCTGAGCGGCTGAATCGGGAGAGGAGTTCTGGCTGGCAGGGGTAGGCTGCTTATTAGTGCCGAGTTTGTATTGGCACTCAGCTTCAGCATGACCCACCTTCTTGCAATAGGTGCACGTAGTCTTGCTCGGCAGTCCATTCTTCGGGCGAGTGGAGTTCGAGAGGTAGGCCGGAGGAACGATTCGCTTTTGAGAGGTGCTATGCGACTGATTAAAAGTTTCCCATGAACCAGCCATGCGACAGGCTTCCATAAGTGTGGGGGGGCTGTTTATCGTTAAGATACACAACAAGGGGCCCAGGCACACATTGGTAAAGGTCTTCTAGCATGGTCCGATTGAAAAGATCCTCAAACGTCGTGCAGGCCAAGGAGTCGAACCAGCGCGTACCGGACTGGATCTTGTGACAAACCCATTCCGTCCAAGACCAGCAGACTTCCTTGGCAAGACCTCAGAACCGCTGTCTCCATTTTTCTGGGGTTATTTCGTAGGCCTTTGTAATGACTCTACGAACTTCCGCCATGTTGCCTCTCTGGCTCTTCTCCAGTGAGCAAGCGCTGCCTTGGCTTTTCCCTCCATATGCTTGGCTAGTATTAAGGCTCTCTCCGTCTCCGTGGTGCTGTAGTTATCGAAAAGAGCCTCGATCTCCTCCAGCCATGCTTCGGGCTCATCCTCAGTCCACTTGGGGACTAGGGAATTGATACTCGAAATTGGAGCGTTTGATGCAGCAGGTGTAGGGCTGGAGGCTTGCTGTCTGGCCATAGCTTCGGCATTCTCCATTTTCGCTCTTTCCAGCTCGAGCTCCTTCTCCTTGAGGGCTAGCTCACTTTCCTTGCAGGCTAACTCATGCTGTCGTCTCCTTTCTTCTCTGTCTTCTTTTAGCTGCCTCTGCTCGGCTTCATACACCCTCCGTTCTTCTTCATACTTCCTCTGCTCGGCTTCATACGCCTTCCGTTCTTCTTCATACTTCCTCTGTTCAAGTCTTTCTTCCTTCTCCCGCTTGGCCAAGTCGTCCACTTGCTCCTTGACCCAGGTGGTAAGTTCCGAGCCGGTGAGAACTGCCGCCTTCCCCAGCCCCAGGAAGGTTTTATAATTCTTTGCTGCCATGGTTCTGGTGGGGAAGGGCATCTAACTGGGTTGACTGGGCGTACTTGGGCAGCGAGGAAGTGTCTCTTCAGTAACGTGGCACCCTTTCAAAAGGTGGCACTGTGGTTGGGTGTGCCGTGTACAGGTCACACTGGTGGCACTCAGTATTCCTAGGCACTGGTACAGGTTACGTTCCAGAAGGACTTTCTCTTCTGTGATCCCTTTTGTTTGGTTTTATTTATTTTGCTATTTGCTTGTTTGGTGGCACTATGGTGCCAATGTGTTCCTCGGAACCCTTTATTTAAGCCCAACTAGGCTATATGGGAGGAAAGGCACTCTACACCAGCAGAGTGTAACAATTGAATGAAAGAGAAAGGGAAGGTAAAAGAGAGAGAGATAGAGAAGTAGGCCATTCAACTGATGACAGTGCAGGAAACTATTGGCACTGTGGAATAAAGTGATTTATTTATTTATTTATTTTTTTTTTTTTTTTTTTAAAGATCCTCGTGAGTGGCTGGTCCCAGTGCTAACCGCTCTTCTTTCAGAAGGTGAAAACTATTGTTTTGCTTCGGTATGGGTAGCAGGCCTCACTTGTGACCGACAATTTATCACTGTAAAAAGCTTAACTTTCCCTCATCAACTTGTGGGACAGAGGTGTTGCTTTTACTTAATTTAATTAAATTAATTTCTCGGGGTCAGCCCTTCTTTCTTTGAAGAGGGTCACGTACACTCGATTAGGTTATGACGGCTTACTTGAAGGAAGAGAGAGAGAGAGAGATTTTCAATCAGCTAATTTTCTTGCTGGTTGAGAACACGTCATGCAAAGATTTTATAAGTGCACAATTGCATGGTTCCTAATAAATGCAGATACGTCGTCTTGGCTTCCTTAAGGGATTGTTGTATTATCCTAACTTCCCAGGAGCCGATGCGACGTCACAAAAATTTAGCGTAAAATTATTTAATTTTTTTTTTTTTCTTTATATGATTTGCTTTACGTCGGGTATTTGTATAGGAACCTGTGTTGTATATTAATCCTAACTAAGGCCTATCTTTCCCTGACTAAATTATATCTTGTTTTTTTTTTTTCTACCGAAACCTGTCTAGCTCAAATATTTTGCGAGGTATAACTACTGCCGAAGAAGTAGCCCCAAAGTGGCTGAAAGCAAAGCTTGGTTACACAATGTGTGACAATAACAGGGTCTTAAGACGGCAGCCAAATCCCGTTAGGCCTAAATTCAAAACAACCTCGCGGCGGAGGAATGCCAAAATGGCGGGTCCCTTTAGCACATAATTAACCTGCCCCGATTTCGCCCCGCTTTTTTTTTTTTTTTTTTTTTTTTTTTATTTCTCTCAAATCGATTACACAAAGCACTCGACTTCCTCTTCCAACAAACCAATCAAATGCAGACACCCAGATTTATTCTAAATATACCAACACTGAAAAGGCTTTTACGTTACGGATGGGAAACGAAAATACTAGGCGTCTTTTGTTAACGTATTTTCCGCGCTGAACTTAAACAAGAGAATTATCCCTGCCGATTCGACCCGCGTCAATTCACGTTGCTGAAAAATGTATTTTATGGTAAAATTACTATTTCCGTTCGTTTGCTATTTCAATGACACGGTGTTTCGAATGATTCCCGCTATATGAAAACAATAACGATCAGAATTTCCGACGCGATTACTAAATTACTTTGTGTAAATGAAATGGACTCCGCGAAATTCGGTCTTTAGAACGAGTGGTTTGAACGACTTGACTCGAACACTCCGAACGCGGTAAAATGCCCTTTCTTAAAACGTTACAAATTTTGACTCGCTCTGCTTTCAATGCACACTTTCCTACCTACGCTAATTCTCAATTATGCCTTGCTCCTTGTTTGGAATTAATCGTAATTAATTTCCTTTTCTCCAGATTCTTTCTCTAAAATTTACTTAGATCCTATGCAAGCTCGCCAATGTTACGAGTGCGTCTTGGCTGATCAGTTTATTACTTGATTTACGTAATTTTTTCACGGCCCTGCATGCCAAGGACACACGTAACCTGTCACTTGAAGCCACGAATTAACCTCAAAGACAGTCGTTATATTAACCAAAGGTCGCCAGTTAAGGGTAATTAACCTTAACAAAGAATATTCAAGGAATAAAGACTTTATGATAAACGTCACCAACTGCATACACAGAAAAAATCTCTACTCATTAAGATGGTATTAAATACAAAACCGCAACGGTTCTTCCAAACAATGGACCCGAGACACAAAGAGTGCATAGAGAATTAAAATGCCTTGCTTACCCTAAGTTCTAGTTACTTTTACTGGAATAAAGTGGATGAAGCTAACAATATAATAACTTGGCTTAATCTAGACTTCGTAAAAGCATATACCGTAAGTGGTGGCTGGAGGATGAAACAAAGGAAGTTGGAAATACAGACGAAGATAAGTAATTGACGAAGTTTTGAACAAAAACACAGACTTTACCTTGGACGAAGCGTTGCTGCGCCTACAACGGACGATCGGAAGTTCTGGAGAATAATTCTTCACTTCACCATTCACTAATAGAAGATGATAGACAAAGGGCGGAGAGACCAAAAAGATGTCTGATCTCTGCGACTTTCAAATCTCTCTCCTCTTGTCTGACCGGCGCTGGGTCAAACAGGGCATGCATTCATGTCCTGGGGGAGTCTACGCTTTGTCAAAAACATTCACCAAGGAAGACAGGTAGAAAAGCTTTAAGACCACCTATCTTAAGGTCGGATATGGAAAGTTTTCCTTATGGGGCTACGTCCCTAATGCTACCTATCCTGGCATACGTGCTGACGCCGTGTCTGCCATGAACGTTATTTTGAATTTCCTGGTCTCCCTGCAGGACAAAAGGCTGTTCCCTGTCTTCCAGGCTGATATTACTACAGACAAATGTTACGAGGGCAAACAGCAGTAATATTTATAAATATATATATATATATATATATATATATATATATATATATATATATATGTGTGTGTGTGTGTGTGTGTGTGTGTGTGCATGACGTTTTAGAATTTCGTGGCTCTGGTTCCCTTCTGAACGGCCATTTCTGTCAAGCTTGATTTTGTGGCACTGGCACTGTATACTGCTGTTAAGCTTATATGTATTTGCATAAATCCATGTTTATAGAATAGTGCTGTGCAGGCACATGCACAGACACACACATGTTTATATATATATATATATAACAACTTTTCCTTCACATTTCAGGTTGTGATGAAAACCAGTGGGGCGTGAACTGCTTACAGACATGTAACCATTGTGAAAGTAGCAAGTGCGACAAAGTAACAGGAGTCTGTGAAGGTCAAATGAAACCCTGCGCTGGAAGTAAGCTTAATTTTAGTTTTGACCATATTCCCCTGCTAAGAAAAATGTTGAATGTAATTTTAGATGAATTGTAGGTATTTTGGATCACTTGAAAGAGGCTGACTGAGAAATACAGAGAATTTTGATGAGGGAATTACTCAGATTCCAACACAGGCTCTCTATGTTTCAAGGGTTGTCTTCAGTGAAAGGAGCAAATAAGAAGCTATCATTAGCTAAGACATCTCTTAATTAAGAGTAACAGGCTTGTGAGGAAAAATCTTCATTGTTTTGAATAAATATTCCTGTACTATAATGTGATTGTCGCTGATGATATCGTGTGTTGCAAGGTATGGTAAGGAATTACCGATCCCCTGAGAGACATTGTGCATAACATCGACTTTGTTTAATTCATGGAAAACCAAATAGTCGTGCTTTTTTGTTCCAGTAGGAGGGATAAACTAAACAAATGGTTTTCTCTTTGTGGTCACTGATTTGGAATGCCTGCACTTGGCATAACTTTTGTAGGCAGACACAATCTCATGTCAGCACTCGAACATCTAAGCATCCACAGATCTTTAATTAGAAGTTCAACCTTCCTGAATGAATATTCTTTATATATATTTCCTTACTTTCAGTTTCGTTCTTTTGGTTGTAGTGAATCGTACGTACCATATGTCGTATCATTTTAGTCGAGTTTCATAGGGCAGAAAGAGAAAATGCTGCAGGAGATGATTTGTTGAATATTATGGCAGATTATGAACTAAAATCCTATGAAAGGTTTACATCACATTATCTGGGCTTATCTTTTACCAACTATGATTTTTTCTTCTCATTCTCCTTGTACGTAAAACCCAAACTATTCCCTATCTTTCAGAATCCAAAGGATACTACCGTTTTCGAGAGCTACCAGAAGTTCAAGCTGACAAGTATTATGCAAAAGTGTCTTTTTCGTCGGAAAATTTTGATGGTGAAATGCCTGAGTCGGACGATTTACAATATCGAGTGATTGTTTGGGTAAGTCATGTAAAGAACTCAAGGGCTTGTAGGTTTTTCTTTAGGTGAACCTCTTGTGTATTCTTGCTTCTAGTTTTTAGTCCAGTAAGAGTTCGTGTGCTTGCAACTCTTTGATGAATCAGTTTATGAAAGGTGGCAAGAAATCAACTTGACTGCTTGATAAGTTACTTGATAACAATTTAAAAACAGTCTACTTGCCTCATAAGTAATAATAATAATAATAATATGAAGGGAGTAGACCCTCTTTTAAACAGGTCTTATTAAAAAGGATGGCTGTATTATGCGAATTTATCTTATATAGTGTCTTTTCTATCCTCCTTATGATTCGCTTTTCAGGCTCTAGAATAGAACCTGAACCCAGACGAACGATTTCTGATTGGATATTTTAATAAAAGACTTCCCAAATTCCGCACACTGTCCTTTTCCAACATGAATATCGGCCAGTTACTGACTAACATCGCTGAGCCTGAAAAGCGAATCATAAGGAGGATAGAAAAGACACTATATAAGATAAATTTGCATAATACAGCCATCCTTTTTAATAATAATAATAATAATAATAATAATAATAATAATGAAATTAAAATGTGTATAGTGTATAATTTAGAGAATGTAATTAATAAGGGATAAATAAATAATGGATTTCATTGGATTTCGCTTAAATGCTTCAAAATCTGTCAAGAAATTATCTTGCTCCTCGTTAGTGGAAGATTTGAGTTTGTCTGAGAAATGCATTCAATTACCTTTGATGCCCCGATCATTTGACCAAATTGTAAAGCTTTAAGAATGTAATCCTAGTAGATGGTTCCTCTGAAAGAAATGTGAAACTTCTGAATAAAAGAGCATTCCTGCTGGACCTAATCGTACCTCGCATTTGGAATGCAGTCGAACATGCTTTGAAAGTAAATGCTTACTGAGGCGTTTACCTTTTTTCTCGTAAATAATAGGTATGTAGGGATATCTAATACAGATATTCCGAGTAAGGGATTTTTTCTATGATTGACTGTCATTGAATGGTTGCAAGATTCTGAGTACATTTTTATTTTTTAATTCATTTTCAAACCGTCTTTCCCCTTCCCATCGAGGAATTCAGTGACATGGCGTGATCGATAAGATCACTGAAAAAATTAAGCTCTTTTGAATCGTCATTATATCATGACAGTTTCGACTCAAAAAAATACTTGAAGAAGTGCAGCTTAGACCTTCAGAAAGTTCAGACTACCAAATCTTTATTAATCAAGTCACACGGATGCTATCTGGATTAGTAGGAAGGCAAGCTATTCATGTTTACAATCTGCTAGATGGAAACATTTAAAGTGACTTTTTATATGAGAATATGTGGCTTAACAGGAATTTTTAGTTGTGTTTATCATAGATATGGATGGTTTCCATCTTAAGATAACCTCTCCCATTCGATTGTTAATAGAAGGGATCAACATTGCTATGTGTTGAGTTTCTGTCATAAGAAATAACGACAAATAAAAGGTCCCATCTTAAGTACCCGTGGGAGGAAGTGAGTGGTGGAATCCCAGTTTATCTCGAAGACCCCTCCTAATCTTAATTCCACCTGCCAGGGAGGGAGGCTTGAAGTCAGTCTCACTCAAGAATCCTACAAGCTAAAGTCCTCTACCAGGAAGCGAGTGTTTCTAATAAGGTCTCTAGCCCCAAGCCTTATTACAATTCAGAAACCTCCGGAAACCTATTTCACTGTTTAATTGGCAGGAGCATAGAGGGTAGAACGTGTCCATATCGTTTCGTTCTCCCACGGGAAGTGGACGAGGGTCTTGCTTGCTACTGATGAGAGAGACATAGTCTATTTTCGAAACCATCTAAACATATTAGGGTCAATACCAGTGTTTTATCATCTACGTCCAATACAATCATTTGTTTCATTCTAGCGACCGAATAAACAATGTTCTCAATCATTAATGGAAGGAAAGGAAATATTATTATTATTATTATTATTATTATTATTATTATTATTATTATTATTATTATTATTATTATTATTATTATTCTGAAACATTCCACTTTAGGACAAACTCCATCAAAGAGTTCGCAATACACGAAACTTGTTTCAAATGGCATTGTCGAATCTTCTAAGCTTTCTTCTTCCAAGGGATGTTTCTCAAAACCAAAACGATGTTCATGGAAAATGAAAGCAGAAGTACTCATGACTCGAATTCTACTGAATATCTGTTATGCCTTAATAATCCGATGCGTTTCGCCTTGGTAGGCATGTAACTAATTTTTGCGGAGAGAAAATTGAATTAGGTTAAAGGAGCGGTCGAGGATTCTGGACGAATTTGCCAGCCAGACCCCAGGAAGCTAATCCATAATCATGTGGGATTGTCGTGTTTTCTTACAACAGTATTAGGCAATGAAAATAATTCGGTATTTTACTTAGAGATGGGTAGGACATTTTAACAGAAATTCTTTCTATTATAATTTTTAACCTGGAAATAATGTTGGTTTCCTGTGATTTCTCTCCTATTCATCAGGGTTATTCTATCGAATTTTACTTTGTGGTCTTTTTAAAAATGCTGTTAGATGGCTCCTTCTTGAACATGTCCAGAAGTGATGTGGCCTGAAGGACGGGGAAGCACACGCGGAGGTTGCATCCAGCACTCTATCTGTAGGCCTTCTTTTTCTCATTTGTCAAAACACCTGACCGTCCATGTTAGAGAAGGAGCCATCTTCCACGACTTAGCAATAATACTTAATTAGCAAGACAGAAATCGGAAGTAGGTGTAACAGTATTTCTAGGTTTTAAATTGAACCATTACAGGGATCTCTCATCGCTCCAGTATGGTTTTGGGTCAGCCTGCTGGTCTTCTTTGGCCCACAGTGCCTGAACCCTGACTGGTTAACATATCAGTTAATGACCTGGTATTTCATGTTGCAACCATTGCTATTCGGTCGCCCCGAAAATGCCTTGATGAGGAGCTAATCACGGCAAAACAGAATGATCCTTTGTAAATGGTAAATAAAGAGTAAGATCTTTTCTTCGGTACATCTGTCATTCTTCTTGAGCGCCGGGAGATCTCGGGTAACATTCCCGTGGAAGAAAGAAGGAAACTGAAGAACTGCAATAAAGTAACCTAAATAGTAAATGCTGAATTTATTGCAGTCACTGTTAATGAGGTAATTACATTTATTAGAGACATTCAGATTTCCTAAATACTAGCAGACTTGTAGATTAATAGAGCTTATAAATGTTCCGGCCATGGCAGTTTTGTTGTCGTCTTGTGTAACATATAATTGTTAAGAAAATCATATAATTGTTAAGAAAATCATTCAAATCTCTGTTCACACTCACCTGATAACAATCTCCCTTCCTATGGTTAGAAAACAGCTGGCTTTTATCATCTGTGTATGCAAGTATGTGTGTTTGTATGTAAATGAATTTATGCTTTTATAATAGGAGAAGGACCAAGACATGAGCAAATCAACGACCTTCGAGGATGTCGCTAGGACTGAAACTACTTTCACAATAAAGAACCTGAAACCTGCCACCGACTACTATGCTGCCGTTTTGGCGAATTTTACTCTAAAAAACCCAAACACTTCCTGCCTGATTGACGGCACTCTCAGAGGAGAAAGGATTCAGAAAACGCCGTTCACTACCAAATGTCCTAAAGGTAGGAGCAATTTTACTCGTGTATTAATCGTGCAGTCTTTATCTAATAAAAAAATTCAAAATTAAGGTGTTCATTAGGAGAACCAAGTCTGAAAGTCCTGATTTACATATTAACATCAGTGTAGATTCCTGATCTTCAAATTCTATCTTCATAAGCAACTTTTTGTTCCAATATTGAAAGAATAAAGACATCTGAATTTTAAAATATTTTGTTCGTTGACGGCCATGACCTTGAGACAGCGGTACTTGAAAGTCTTTGTGTTTTCATTCAATGAAAATTTATCCTGTATATTTAATTGTAAAGTGGACCGTGACGAACAATTGCTGCATTAATTATTCAACAGGAATAAGAAGTTTTTTGACCCCTGTATCTAAGCAAATAATTTGCATTATTAATACTTTGAGTTTTAGTTTTTGGAAAAAAAAATTATTTCTATATTTGGTAATCTGGTTATAAAACATGCCTGGGGAATATCTCCGTCTTGTTTATTTTACAAAAGACAAGAAGAAGCACTTGAAACTATTTTGTGAACGACAGCATTCGAACGATGAAGGAAAGAAACCATTACATCGACTTACTCACGTTCGTAAGTCACAGGTAATTCCACTTAGCCGATGAGGCCACGATGACTGAACCTGTCTGACTCGGTAAACTCCTGTCGACGTTTTTTGTCACCCTCCATAATATAAGACAGGCATGGTGGAATAGATCTGAATAATTTCATAAAAGAGCTGCCTAAACGTTTATCATTCCCTTCAGGTGTAATTGACCAAGGCCAAGAGGTGGTAAGTGTTATCAATTGTGCTCTCTCACTATGATGAGAAATGACGTTAAACACCTACTTCTTCGTAGTTCTTTTTGATGAGTCTAAGCATGTTGGAAAATATATATCGCAAATATTTCAAGAGGATAAGGATGGCCTTAGTTTTTTGCTGTGGGGGTCAAGTCTTGCGTCTAATTACTCGTGTGCTGTCGTTCTGTGAAATAAAATATACTGAAAAAATTAACAGTCTAAAGATTCATTGTATTTTCGGGGTGCTCATAGTTCAGTAAACTTTTTTCAGATTTAATTTGTAGTTACGATAAAGTCTTTCCTTATAACAGTATAATCCATTTTTGAAGAAAGTCATTCAGATACTTCGAGTATCTTGTTTCTTAAAATTTTCAAGAAATTTTTAATAAAAAAAAAAGGCTTTCAGAATGGGATGCAGCGATGCTCTAAGAATCACTGGTACACAGTCAGAATATAACTTTTTGTTAGTTCGGTTCATCAAAAGTCACAAAATTACAAATTATTTGACACATTTCCCAAATTGTCTAATTTTAGTGTCTAATTTTATAGTATATATGTATATATATAATATATATATATATATATATATATATATATATATATATATATATATATATATTTCTAGCATGTTCTTGATTCACAGCTGCTACCAGTCTAGATAGTTTTTAGCACACAAACAACTACACACTTATGCATACATACACACATACATATGTATATGTATATATATGTACATATATACACATTTATATTACACACGTTGGGATCCCAAAGGAGTGTAAGGCGTGAATGTTACCGGCCCCGGGGTAGAGGCTATGCCATTCAGGGAGCATTTTCTTCCCTTTGTGAAGCACTCTGGCGCTATTCTGACTTGAAGTGCATATATATATGTATATATATATATATATATATATATATATATGTGTGTGTGTGTGTGTGTGTGTGTGTTTGTGTATCTGTATGCGCGCGCGCACACGCATATAAATCTATATGCACTTTAAGTCAGAATAGCGCCAAAATGGTTGTTGTAGCCTTTTGCTTGGGGCCAGTAACATTCGTGCTTTACACTCCTGTAGGATCCCAGGAAAAAAAATAGTATCCTCGCTGCTCTGCATGTCGTTAGTGTCAGGTCGATTGTTTTGCTGGTAGGATGGTAGGTATGGAATTCCTGAAATAAAGCGAGATTCTGTGTTGTGACTGACTGTGTAACTTCCTGGGCCAAGACAAGAGTCCTAGTCCACACCATCTGAAGGCAAGGTTGATAATGCAATTGTGCAGTCACATGTCGCCCTAAAAATACGTCATACTACATCTTTCAGATAGAGATATAAGATATAGTTACGTTAATTGGCCAGTTGCCAGTTAGTATGCAATAAATTAAAGTCGCAGAAGACACAATATTGTATAACAATACACCAACAAATTATCTGAAGCCGAAAACTTGGACGTCATGCTGTATGCAGATGCAGTGAGCCTAAAGATAAAAACTAGGTTTCTACATACAGCTATGATTTACTACTAAAAAAAGTCGGAGATAACGCCAATTATTATATACACTGTCCCCAAACACTCCTCTTGAGAACGTTCTCCAGATCCCTCATAAGACAGAAATTTAATTTCCTTTCAAGGGAGAATGATTATTGCTGCAAAGTTACCTTACCTGCTGTGACTGCTTCACTCTTGTTATCAGTCCCAGCTGGCACGTCAACATAATAGCTGGAAAATTCGCTTGAACGATGTTCATGAACAGTTACACATAGAACCTGTGCAGGGCGGCTTTAGACTCACTCAAATCACCATCAGTGACCACTCTCTTCCTTAAACCATCTGAAAATAAAACCCTTCAAGATCAGGCAGTTAACCGGAATGCTTTCCTTGTTCCATTCTATAAAGATTATCCTAGTGTTCTTGTAATAGCATCTATTGGCCATAAGGGGACCAGTGTTTAAAAAAGAACAAAAACATTGACTTGGGCCTTGCGAACCCGGAGGCTGAATGGCTGGAAGAAATTATTCTGCTGTTTCATTTTCAAGGAATGTGCTCCTACATGTGAGAAACTCCTTATTACAAAGACCATAAAGGTATTTCACTTAAGAGATAATACTGAGAGATCAAAATTTTTGTAAAACTCAAACCTGACAAATAAAAAGACAGAATAAAGCAAGAAATTTCTCTGTGAAATTAAAACAAAAGTCTTATTCAAGAGATCTTAGTATTATCGATTTGCATTTTATGTCATCACATGAATAAACTTTACCAACAGCTGACACATGGATTAGTGTGAACTTTTGACTGCCTATCTGTGCAGTTTGTTTATTGCAGTATTTTCTTTTGTTTTCAGGACGGAAAGTGAATATCACAGTCAACGGGATATCATCTGACGGGTTTAATATCTCCTGGAACGTGAGTGAAAGATGTTTCGTTGCATTGCGTTCATGGTGACTAAATATATTTAAAATAAATTTAAATTTCAAAAAGATAAGGTGAAAATAACAGGTGGTTTACATCCTTGAGAAGCTTTTTATCAAGTTTATTATGAATCCTTCATCCGTCTCTATATACTACTATATATATATATATATATATATATATATATATATATATATATATATATATATATATATATATATATATATATATATATATATATATATATATATATATATATATATATATATATATATATATATATATATATATATATATATATGTATATGTGATGTAATATAAATAGCAAAGGGCATCAGAGGGAGAAGTTTTGCCGTATTTCATCTATTTATTTGGCAACGTTTCGAGGCCAAGCCTCATCATCAAACTGAAACATACAGACATTAAATAATACAAAATTGACTCAAATAATTAGGAAAGGTAGTTTATTTAAAAAGAAACTAAAAAAAATTAAAAGAGAAATGCTAAGTACCTGTCAAGGAATAGGAGGGAAGACGAGTGACAGTCACAAGATACGTAGGTTAAAAGTAAGCTCATGTCAAGAAGAGAGGGGTGCCGGTCGTTTGACTGTTTAACTCTGGAACTGCTCGTTTCATAAAAAGTTATTCAAAGATCGCAAGCTCTTGTGAGGAAGAGGCCCTGGTAAGAATCTTGAATTGCTCATGTTGGATGTTGAATTTACACTTATTGGCACGGTTCCGAATATTAGAGGGTTCTGGAGACGCCTATCGAACTCCAGTACGATAACTCACACCCCTATGGCAATCAGTGCGAACTTTGAGGAGCCTGCGAGAAGACCCAACATATTTTCCCCGATTACATCGGGGACAATAAATAAATAGACTGTATTTGATGCCAATAGGGGATCAAGTTTATCTTTATATTTGAAGAGACACCCGAGTGGCATGGGGTTTGCTGTTATTTGTTGGCATTTTAGGGCAGGGGAATGTTGATGCATTAGCTGTCTAATTTTGTTAAATAAAGAATTACTTTGAATAAAAGGGAGACTGGCATAAAATGGTTTCCGAGGAACAGTAGGGAAGTTACATTTAGGTATAATTTTGCCATTAAGGAACTTATATGTTTAAAAAACAGTTGGTTTGGAAAATAACTGTCTAAAAAATATTTTTGTAAAAACATAACTTCCTTATGAAATTCCGCCCAACTCGACGTTAAAGTAAAGGCCCTGTGGAAGAGGGTATTAAATGAAATTGATGTAAAAATAAAACAGCAACAACAACTATAAAAATTAGTACGTAAGCCGGTAAGTGTCCTTTTCCTAAAAATAGATGTAAAAAACCCTTCAGTTTTACATGAAACCGCAATATCTAAACATTCCAATTTATTTTCTTTTTCATAATCAACAGTAAATTTTGTTTCGATGAGCATTATTGGCAAACTGTAGGAAAGCTTCTGCCTGATCTTTGTTTCTGAATAAAATGAAGGTATTGTCCACGTACGACTGTAAAAGAGTGGGTGATAGGCCAGAGGGCAATTGTCCAGCAATGGCTCCTCTAAGTGACACATGAAAATATTAGCAAAGACTGGGCCTAAAGGACTTGCCCATTGCCATTCCGTCAATTTGAGAATAAGCATTCCCATTAAAAGCAAAGGCAGTGTCCTGCACTGCCAAGTATAACAGTTTTCTAAAATTATCAAAACTAAAACCACGAAATAGAATACCGTCATCAGTAAAACTTACTTAAAATAACTGGGTAGTTGCTTCCACAGTGACGTTGGTATTACTTAATAAAAATTAATAAATTAACAAGGTAGAAAACATTTTAAATGATAATACTAAGTTTAAATATCTGTGTAAACCAGACTTTTCTACTATTTTTAAAAATGAAGACAAAAATAACAGGTTTTTAAAGTCTTTATTAGACCATAAAATTATTTCTTATGCATCAATCTTTACTAAGAACTGATGGTTCCTATGGAGTTTTATATGGGCTACCAAAAGTCCACAAAGATGGGGATCCCATCAGACCAATGTTAACATCATACGAAACACCCAGCCATAAACTAGCAAAATTTTTAGTACCTCTTAAGTGAGTTTCCTTTTAATAACCACGCAGTGAGAAATTCACAAGATGTTAAGGGAAAAATACTGGCTCAAGATTCTGACCTTTATTTACCAACGTCACTGTGGAAGAAACTATCCAGTTATTTTAAGTAAGATTTTTACTGATGACGATATTCTATTTCATTGTTTTAGCTTAGATAATTTTAGAAAATTGTTATACTTGGCAGTGCAGGAAATTGCCTTGTTTTTTAATGGGAATGCTTATTCTCAAATTGACGGAATGGCAATGGGCAGTCCTTTAGGCCCAGTCTTTGCTAATATTTTCATGTGTCACTTAGAGGAGCCATTGCTGGACAATTGCCCTCTGGCCTATCACCCACTCTTTTACAGTCGTTACGTGGACGATACCTTCATTTTATTCAGAAACAAAGATCAAGCAGATGCTTTCCTACAGTTTGCCAATAATGCTCATCGAAACAAAATTTACTATTGATTATGAAAAAGAAAATAAATTGGAATGTTTAGATATTGAGGTTTCATGTAACACTGAAGGGTTTTTTACATCTATTTTTAGGAAAAGGACATTTATCGGATTAGGTACTAATTTTTATAGTTGTTGTTTTAATTTTAAATCAGTTTCTCTTAATACCCTCTTCCACAGGGCCTTTACTTTAACGTCGAGCTGGGCGGAATTTCATAAAGAAGTTGTGTTTTTACAAAAATATTTTTTAGACAATTATTTTCCAAACAAACTGTTTTTTAAATATTTAAATAAGTTACTTAATGGTAAAACTATACCCAAAATTAGCTTCCCTACTGTTCCTAGGAAAACATTTTATGCCAGTCTCCCTTTTATTCAAAATAATTCTTTATTTAACAAAATTAGACAGCTAATGCATCAACATTTCCCTGCCCAAACATGCCAACAAATAACAGCAAACCCCATGCCACTCGGGTGTCTCTTCAAATATAAAGATAAACTTGATCCCCTATTGGCATCAAATACAGTCTATTTATTTATTGTCCCCGATGTAATCGGGGAAAACATGTTGGGTCCTCTCGCAGGCTCCTCAAAGTTCGCACTGATTGCCATAGGGGTGTGAGTTATCGCACTGGAGTTCGATAGGCGTCTCCAGAACCCTCTAATATTCGGAACCGTGCCAATAAGTGTAAATTCAGCATCCAACATGAGCAATTCAAGATTCTTACCAGGGCCTCTTCCTCACAAGAGCTTGCGATCTTTGAATAACTTTTTATGAAACGAGCAGTTCCAGAGTTAAACAGTCAAACGACCGGCACCCCTCTCTTCTTGACATGAGCTTACTTTTAACTTACGTATCTTGTGACTGTCACTCGTCTTCCCTCCTATTCCTTGAAAGGTACTCAGCATTTCCCTTTTTAATTTTTTTAGTTTCTTTTTAAATAGATTACCTTTTAGAATTATTCGAGTCAATTTTGTATTATTTAATGTTTGTATGTTTCAGTTTGATGATGAGGCTTGGCCTCGAAACGTTGCCAAATAAATAGATGAAATACTGCAAAACGTCTCCCTCTGGTGCCCTTTGCTGTATATTCTGCCAATGGCTGGTGTTCTGAAGTTTATATTATATATATATATATATATATATATATATATATATATATATATATATATATATATATATATATATATATATATATATATTACTAAAAGGACCTCATTCAAACTGGATGGTATCTAATGGAGTTTTTATTCAAAAAGTTACAAGCGTTCTTGGACAAACAGTCCACATTATCAAGTATCCGTACAATGAGCAAACGCATAGTCCGGCTGTATTTATATCTGTGTGCTGGGTACTTTTAATCCTATAATCGCCTAGCTCTTCCTGTGTGACCTCCACCCTCTCTTGACCTTGGTCTTTCTCTGATCCCTGGTTCCAGATGTCCGTTTTCCGTGCGTTCTCTTGCGTTTTTCTTCGTTTCCTTGCTACTGTGGAGTATACGATTTTTTCTAGATATGCTGTCTTCAAAGCCGTTTCCGGTGTTCCCTGCCATCGTGTTGTTGGCGCAAGTTATGAAGGCGTTCTCTACAACCAGTCTAGATGTTTTGTTGGTGTTCCTGTACAGAAAACTCATATTTTCCCAGTCTATTCTGTGATCATTTTCCCAACAGTGTTTGGCAACTGCCGACGTCTGATTATAATGCCTTATGTTCTGCAGATGTTGTTTGCTTCGCTCTTTACATGATTTGCCAGTTTCGCCATAGTACCCTTCTTCACAGTCTAGACACGCTGCCATATAAACCCCCTCTAATCTCTTCCCCCTCTACCGACTTTTTGTTTCTAACTATTTTATTCTAATGGTGTTTTTGTAGCTGCCTATCAATTTGAAATTATTTAGCTTCCTGTTGATGGGTGCAATAGAGTTGTTGTCCGGAACTGTAATTATTTTCTTTCCTACCAAATGTTCCTTTTCAATCCTTTCCCTCTCCCAAAATAGTTTTCCTTGCTTTGATATGTGCCCACTCCCACCAATACTTAGGGTAGCCTAATCTCCTAAAACTCTCCCTCAGGTAATCCAACTCTTCGTCTAAAAATTCAGGACTGCAAATCCTATAAGCCCTGATGGCCAACCCTGTCATTAATCCTATTTTTATTTCTTTCCTATGACTGGAGAACCTATGTATGTATGAATTGGTGTGTGTCTTCTTCCTATATACCTTGAATTTTAAATTCTCCCCTACCCTCTTGACCAGGACATCCAAGAAAGGAATTTCTCCTTCCTTCTCTTCTTCTAATGTGAACTTGATGTGTTCATTTAGTTTATTTATGTTTTCTAGAAACTTGTGTAGATCTTCCCTTTCTCCCTTGTAAATGATCAAGATGTCATCCACGTATCTTACCCATTTTACGATATTTAAGTTCCCTTTATTTACTTTGCCCACCTCTTCCTTTTCAAACCATTCCATAAAGATATTGGCTAGAATTGGTGAAAGACTTGAACCCATGGCCACGCCATTTTTTTGTATATAATGGTTTTCGCCCCACTTGAAAACATTAACGCTGAGGGCCGCTGTTAGCAGTTTTATTAAAACGTCATGATCTATGTCGCATGTATAGACCCCTCCTCCATATTCTTTTTTATTATTTCCATCGTCGTCTTTACTGGTACGTTAGTGAACAGGGAAGTTACATCCAAACTTGCAAATTTGCAGTCTTTTACGTTAATTTTGGACAACAAAATCCGGTTCCTTAAGAATTGCATAGCAGACTGTGTGGCACCGAAATCGTTGGACAAGATACGAGAGAGAGACACTGATGAACATCCGTTTCCTGGTTTTGTAGAAGAGATCATGAAGGAAGACATAAGGAAGAAAAAGATCGAATTGGAAGAACTAAGGATGAAAAGCAGAAAAATCAGGAGAGAACTGACGGAGAAATACTGAGGCCCCAGCTTAGACAACGTTTTCAAAGGAATTGCCAGTTATGTAAAGGTATGTGCCGCCGTAGTTCTCAGCTACACGAGAATAGACTCGTTGCCATTTTCGATAGGTCAGGGTGGGTAAAAAAAGGGAACTTTGATTTAGTCAAGAATATTTCTAAGAGACTCCTAAGTAGGGATGAAGTGCTAGTGTTAGGATATGGCCTTAATTTTTGCATGGGGAACGAAAGTCAAGATTTCATCGAAATGTGTAGAAGCTTAAGGGAACTAGATAAGAACAAAAATGGGGATGAAGCAGCTTTTTGCAGGGGGGCCATGTGGGCGGGGATTAGGTCGAACAGATTCGTGTTTCCGGAGAGGTTACGTAAGGCCCTTGATAGGTTAGGAAAATACAAGGACATAAAGATTTGTAAGGCAGACAAAGGGGGGGGGGCGGTTGCAGTAATGGACGCCGCAGAATACGAGAATAAGTTAGAACAGCTGTTAAACGATGAAAACACATATGAGGCTTGCAACAAAAAACCGGACATTAGGGGGGTACAGTGCAATTTTAACAAAGAAGTAAGGGAAGCGTTGACAAAAATCCACGACAAAACCAAAAGAAAAGAATTAGAACATAGAGTAAAATCAGTGGAAAGTCCAGAGATCCCATATATTTATGGTAGCCCTAAGATCCACAAGGAAGGGTGCCCGCTAAGACCGATCGTGGCATCAAAGAGATCACCGCAGAGGAGGCTGGAGAAATTTCTTTCCAACAAAATGGGAAAATGGGTAGGCTTAGTATCCGAAGGGCATTTAAAACATAACATGAACCTGATAGACGAATTATCCAAAATTAACGTAAAAGACTGCAAATTTGCAAGTTTGGATGTAACTTCCCTGTTCACTAACGTACCAGTAAAGACGACGATGGAAATAATAAAAAAGAATATGGAGGAGGGGGTCTATACATGCGACATAGATCATGACGTTTTAATAAAACTGCTAACAGCGGCCCTCAGCGTTAATGTTTTCAAGTGGGGCGAAAACCATTATATACAAAAAAATGGCGTGGCCATGGGTTCAAGTCTTTCACCAATTCTAGCCAATATCTTTATGGAATGGTTTGAAAAGGAAGAGGTGGGCAAAGTAAATAAAGGGAACTTAAATATCGTAAAATGGGTAAGATACGTGGATGACATCTTGATCATTTACAAGGGAGAAAGGGAAGATCTACACAAGTTTCTAGAAAACATAAATAAACTAAATGAACACATCAAGTTCACATTAGAAGAAGAGAAGGAAGGAGAAATTCCTTTCTTGGATGTCCTGGTCAAGAGGGTAGGGAGAATTTAAAATTCAAGGTATATAGGAAGAAGACACACACCAATTCATACATACATAGGTTCTCCAGTCATAGGAAAGAAATAAAAATAGGATTAATGACAGGGTTGGCCATCAGGGCTTATAGGATTTGCAGTCCCGAATTTTTAGACGAAGAGTTGGATTACCTGAGGGAGAGTTTTAGGAGATTAGGCTACCCTAAGTATTGGTGGGAGTGGGCACATATCAAAGCAAGGAAAAACTATTTTGGGGAGAGGGAAAGGATTGAAAAGGAACATTTGGTAGGAAAGAAAATAATTACAGTTCCGGACAACAACTCTATTGCACCCATCAACAGGAAGCTAAATAATTTCAAATTGATAGGCAGCTACAAAAACACCATTAGGAATAAAATAGTTAGAAACAAAAAGTCGGTAGAGGGGAAGAGATTAGAGGGGGGTTTATATGGCAGCGTGTCTAGACTGTGAAGAAGGGTACTATGGCGAAACTGGCAAATCATGTAAAGAGCGAAGCAAACAACATCTGCAGAACATAAGGCATTATAATCAGACGTCGGCAGTTGCCAAACACTGTTGGGAAAATGATCACAGAATAGACTGGGAAAATATGAGTTTTCTGTACAGGAACACCAACAAAACATCTAGACTGGTTGTAGAGAACGCCTTCATAACTTGCGCCAACAACACGATGGCAGGGAACACCGGAAACGGCTTTGAAGACAGCATATCTAGAAAAATCGTATACTCCACAGTAGCAAGGAAACGAAGAAAAAACGCAAGAGAACGCACGGAAAACGGACATCTGGAACCAGGGATCAGAGAAAGACCAAGGTCAAGAGAGGGTGGAGGTCACACAGGAAGAGCTAGGCGATTATAGGATTAAAAGTACCCAGCACACAGATATAAACACAGCCGGACTCTGCGTTTGCTCATTGTACGGATACTTGATAATGTGGACTGTTTGTCCAAGAAAGCTTGTAACTTTTTGAATAAAAACTCCATTAGATACCATCCAGTTTGAATGAGGTCCTTTTAGTAATTCTACTAATGCACAGAACAATTGTGTATGTGATAAAGTTAATATATATATATATATATATATATATATATATATATATATATATATATATATATATATATATATATATATATATATATATATATATATAATATAATACAATATATATATATACTGTATATATATAATATATATAAATATATATATATATATATATATATATAATAATCTCCTGGTAACATTTTACCAGATGTATCTGTAATTGTAATGTCCATTAGTGCCCTCTTAACTTTTTGAATTCTTTCACTACAAAACCTTAGATCTGAATACAAAGAAATGTCCGGTAGCAGGCTTCCGACATCTGACCTGCTTCATATTTCTTTGCATTTTGACCTAAGGCTTTGTAGTGACAGGCGTATCCAAAAAGTGAAGAATTCGAGAAGTTAAGAGAGCATTGTGGCTATTATAATAAGATATATATATATATATATATATAATATATATATATATATATATATGTGTGTGTGTGTGTGTGTGTGTGTGTGTATGTGTATGTATACATAAGGAGGATTTGAAATTAAGTGTTATATTAAATTTCCGATTTATTTCATCAGGAAGAGGCATATGCTAGAAAATGTAACTTTACGTACAGACTCAGAATTAAAGAAACTTCAAAGGAAGAAATATTTAACGACGAAGTAGAGACAACTTTCCACGTACAAAAAGGCCTGAATACCTACACAGAACACACAGTCATGGTACTAACAGGCTCCGATGAAGGATATTCAAGTCCTGTTATCGTAACCATTCAAACCCTTCCGAAAAGTGAGTATACTTAGTGTTCAGTGACTGTTTTGTGAGAGAATGGGAGGTTTTATGGAACACTTATTTTTCTATATCTACCTTTGTCTTTGTTTTTCATACCATACACACAAACATATATATACATATATATATACACATGTTTGCATGTGTAGTTATGTATGTATATAAATGTGTGTGAATTTATGTATTATATATATATATATATATATATATATATATATATATATATATATATATATATATATATATATGTATATATATATATTTATTTATTTATTTATTTATACACACACACACACACACACACACACACACACACACACACATATATATATATATATATATATATATATATATATATATATATATTTATATACATACATACATACATACATACATACATACATACATACATACATACATACATACATACATACATACATACATACATACACATAGTATATATGGTGTCCACAAAGTCTTGGTGCAATTTAAAATACTTGTGACTTCGAAAATACATGATAGTGTGAGGGTGAGGTGTAAGCAAAAGCGTAGGTCAGGTTACATCTGATTTATTCATCTGTTGTTGAAGATTAAGCCAGCACAATGCCAGCACAGGCTCTTGCTCTCAGAGCAGCCCATAACAGTAGATGTGTTATGTAAAGAGATTAAAGATGGTGGTTATAAAAGGAAGGAAGAAAAGGACAGGCAGGGTTATAAACCCTTTTAAGCCTTGTGGTGCCCATCAGCAGGAGAAAAAGTTCAACAGCAGAAAGTCATGGTTGAGTTGTAGAGGACCAGGAAGGAAAATGGAAAAATTGCAGATCGACAGAAAGTATGAAAATCTAAGGAGGATACTCCGAAGATTTTACTTACTCAGGAAAAATGAACATTTTTGTTGTGAGATTCAAAAGAGCAGTTGTCGTTCAAAGTGAACAGCACCTGCTTTTGGCCGAGGATTTTGGATGAGGTGTGGTTGTATACATTCCAGCAGTGTTCCTCTGTCGACAGGCTTTCATGTCAGTTTCTCGAAGAGAATGAAAATTCCTTCAATTGTGACAGTTATGCAACTGTCATTGCCTGTTATGTCACTCTCTCGGCTGGCACTGGCTGGAATATCGGAGGAGGAGGGAAAGTTAAGTATACCTTAGTTTAACCAGACCACTGAGGAGCTGATTAACAGCTCTCCTAGAGAGGGCTGGCCCGAAGGATTAGATTTATTTTACGTGGCTAAGAACCAACTGGTTACCCGTTGGGAACAGGACCTGCAGCTTATTGTAGAATCCGAACCACATTATAGCGAGAAATGAATTTCTATCACCAGAAATAAATTCCTCTAATTCTTCATTGGCCGGTCGGAGAACCGAACGCTGGGCCAACCGCATGCTAGCCGAGAGCTCCATCCACCCCTCCAATGAAGAACTAGGTTGGGAAAAGGGATTAACTATAGGCCTCTGTGTTTCTTCACGGAGGCAAACGTACAATTATACAAGTGTAAAACATAAGAATGTGCAATACATGTACAGAGCTGAATGAACGGTATTCTGATACATAGACTGGTACAATATCAAGAAGGTGACTCTAACATCTGACACATTCGCTGAAAACATCGTCTCAAGATTTTGTGTTTTCTTCTGACCTCGTGTCAACCGTATGGTCCGCATGCGGTACTTTCTCCGTGGTGCGCGGTGAGTCATCGGCGGGTAGGCCGTATGGTTGAACACGTGTGCCTACAATAGAATTAATCTGTAAAAACTATAAGAAAGAATGACTTAAATTCTACATTCGTCTTGTTAATTTTCAGCATGTACACTAACATTACTAATACAAAGAAAAATACGATTCTATAGTTCTCGGAAAACATTTTCCAGCTGATTTTCAGCAATACCTTCAATCACATCAGTTATCCTTTCTGTCAAGCCTTCTGAAGGTCGAGGCTTAGTTGAATAAACAATACTTTTCACATGTCCCCATAAAAAGAAATCCAATGGAGTCAGATCGGGTGAACGTTGAGGCCAAAATAATGGTCCACCTCTTCCAATCCATCACTCAGGGAATTTCTCATTTAAAAACTGCCTAACTTGCAGAGTAAAGTGACAAGGTGCACCATCTTGTTGAAAAATTATATCTTTATAAGTTCGAATTGTACAAGCTTAGGAATAAAGTAATTTTGTAGCATTTTTAAATAGTTATCGCCATTAACAATATGTCCTTCAAAAAAGAATGGCCCTATGATTCGATTCCTTTCCAAAGCACACCAGACATTAATTTTGAAAGAATTTCATTCATGTTCAACAGATTCACGTGGCTTTTCGGTTCCCCAGATACGGCAATTATGCCTGCTGACATTGCCACTGATGTGGAATGTTGCTTCGTCAGAGAACATTAATTTTTTCAAAATTGCATAATCAATATTATTTAATTCATTGAACTGATGACAGAAAGTAAGTGACGTATGATAATCCTCTTTTAACAACATTAGGTGCATTTGGATTCTGTACACTTTCATTTTAAGTTTTTCATACATGAAAGTTTATTTCACAAATATGAAATGATATATAAAAAACCAAATATTGATGTATATTCTTTAAAACGTTTTACTATGTGCAAATTAATTTTCTAGAAGTACTTGCACAGCAGATTTTGAAAGCATCATTTCCAAAGATGTTCATCTTAGACTTTTTATCCGACTTCTTTCAAAGGATTGTTCTACAAATGGTACAGTTCCTTCATCAACACATAGTCTACCAGACAGTGGTTTATCAATAACAGAACCTGTTTCCTTAAGTTTCTTCATCCACCTGGCTATGCAATTCCTGTGTGGTTGTAAACCTTCTTTGGACAGCGACAATGCATTTCAGCTCAGCCAACCAAAGAACTCAGTTTACTTTCTCTTCTAGTGAAGTCATGGGTCAACAGCAGTTCTGAAAAAGAAGTCATTTTTAAGTTTCAGAAATTGTGAAAATCTTTGATAAAACGAATAATAATTAAAACTGCAGAAGAAAAAAACCTAGACTCATCAAGTTTTCTTATCCTTTATACAGATTAATTCGATCATGTATAGTTATGAAGCCACAAGTATTTTAAATTTCACCATAACTTTATGGACACCCTGTATGTATATATATATATATATATATATATATATATATATATATATATATATATATATATATATATATATATATATATATATATATATATATATATATATATATATATATATATATATATATATATATACAAAAACACACACATATACGTGTGTGTGTGTGTCTGTGAGTTTAGAATATACTGGTCTCGTTTTACCAATTACATATGTAATTTTTATTAACCACGATGCGCCCTTAACTTCTTGATTTCTTCGCATTTTGAGATCACTTTTCAACTACTAGGCCTAGTTAATAGAAGTTATTTACGTATCTGGTAAAAAGTGACCAGTAGATTCTAAATATATATTTCATCCTAAAAAGCAATTAAAACGACTAAATACTTTGCTATGATGGTGAAGGTGGGTCTACTCTAGCTTGGTAAATGGAGCTGAATTCGACAGATACAAATACGTATTAGTGGGGAAGACTGAGGCCTTTCCTCGTGTCCAGGTAATTATCGTTACAGCGTTCTGATACCCCGGACTCGAAATCGAATCTCGGCTGATCATCAGTACAACTTCATTTCTTTCTTAATTTGGTTCTACAGTAGGCTTAGTTTTGACAAGCGTTTCCAGATTGTGAAGAAATCGAAGTTAAAAGGGCATTGTGGCTAATAAAAATTACTCTCACATATATATGCATACATATATAGATATGTGTGCGTGTGTGCATTCATTTCCTTAACTGAGCCGTTCTTTGCTTTTCACAGTACCGGACCCCCCTGAAGCAAAGCATAAGGAAAGCCGTGATTCAGTGATGTTTTACTGGGAGAGACCCCTTGGCGCGCAGGGAAAAATAAAGTACAGTTATTCATATGAGGTATGAGTTTTGTTTGCTTGCTTATTTATAAATTTTACTCCCATTTTGCGTAAGGACCGGCTCACGCCTGATTTCTTCTCGATGGTTTTTACTTTTATTTTTTTTTTTCTGTAACAATCTTTTTGCAAATTTTATAACTTGTTCTGAGATCACTTCTGTTTGTGAAAAGTTAGTACCCACTGAAAAGGTCAGTTATTGCAATAGTTGGAGCAGAACTCACTCAGACATATTCAAGAAGTATTGTATATGAGATGGATTACAGCATCCTCTGATATTGATCGATTTCCAATGGCTAACACAGAACTAGGTAACACTAAACGTTTGTATAATGTCATGCTATAGAACGTTGGTCTTTATATGACTGTTCTTGGAAGTGTTTTGTTATTTACTTTGTAAATATAAAGACCTCCGTTTGAGTTTTGTGAATGGCTTTTAGAGGTACTTAATATTTTAATTCAAATTTTATGTTGTATTATTATAGCTTCCTTTCTCTTACAAGATTTCATTGATTTTCAGATGGCTATGGTTGATTGTGAGAAAGTAGAAAAATAACAAAGAAACAGCTTTTACAAAATTAATCTCGAAGTCAAAATGTGTTCAGCCGCTGGCAAGAGTCCTTGTAGTCCTACTTTAGATATCTTTGAGATGTATTAGTTGTTCATTGGCGTGCAAGTTATTTCATCAGGAAGCATTGCTGTAGGGGCATAGGTTAAGGTCTATGAAGTTCTTGTGTTTATGTGCAAGGCACGCAAAGACACTTTCCCAACCAGGAAATTACTCCGTCTTTTTTAATTATTTTACGGTTCTCTGGGTTCATTTCTGAAACAACGCACGACTGCATTAAAAGTCAGAAAACACATTTTTTAGAGGAAATTTAACCGTGGATCAGAAAAAGCCATAACTACTAAATCAGAGGAAAGTAATCGCAATGTGGTCATTCAGTTTCTTTAACCAAAACCTTTCATTGTATCACGGCTCCTGGCGTCCTGTATTCAGAGGCTGCTAAACATTTTCCATAAATTATTCAAGATTTAACTTTTTAAAACGGATATTTTATTTGAGGAAACAAAAGTCTTGTTTAATGGCATATCCTCACAGAATTTTTGTGTTTGTAGGGTAGTTGGGTGATATAAACTTGCCACAGGTTTATAAAAGGTTTTTACTTCAAGAATAAGTAGACAACAAAAACTGAGGAACAGGAAGTCATAAACATTTTCCTCAAAAGAAATAAAAAATTTTATTAACTAGTAACAATGATTTCTTTAGTCCTGAGAGGGAAAAGAAAAGTATAGAATACATGTAAAGATTTATCCGCAGCATTATCATCCAAAAAAGAGGATTGAAAACAGTCTTTGAAGTATTTGGAATATTTATTTACACACATTTCGGAATGTTCAGTACCGATAGTCATGCCATTTTTTATTTTATCGGAAGAGCCAGCCGTATGGCATTCCCCTCCCACTTCAGTCCTCCGTACAGTCTTCCTTACTCGCGACCAGGACTCCTGCTGTTGCATTTCATGTGCACATTATGGGATCACTGTGTTACGAAAGTGCCCTAAATTCCTACCAACCCTGTTTCAGTGCATGAATCAAGTGCAGGGGCGCGCTTCACGCCGCCTGCACCACTGAGTGATTGCTGTCACATGGATCTATTTCGGATAGAGTTCCTCTGTCCTGGATAAGGACGTCACACAGGATCCAGGCCGTTACTCGCAGAAGTTCAGCAGCCGGCACCGAAACATAGTATTATCTAGGAAGAGTTGGGGCCTTCCTAATCTTGTCTGTTCATCCAGTTCTTGGGCTTATCAGGTATTTATCTTTTTACTTCAGGTGAAACCTTTTGCATGTGATCAAAAGACGGACATCTGGCTTAGAAATTCCACAGAAAAGACTTTTGTCTCTTTCCCAAAGCCATTGCACTATGCCAATGTTACGTTCCGGTTGGCTATCGGCAACGAAGCTGGATTCAGTGGAGAAAAAGAATATATCATGACAAGTAATTCTAAAGGTATTTTCTTCTAATTATATTTGCCGGGTTGTAATTTACAGCACAGTTTATGTGCAGTATTTCCTTATATATATATATATATATATATATATATATATATATATATATATATTTATATATATATATATATATATATATATATATACACATATATATATATATATATATATATATATATATATATATATATATATATATATATATATATATATATATATATATTCAGATGTGTGTAAAAATGTAAACTAAGATGCAGAGATACGTGCCTCTGAATAAATGTGTTGTTTATAATGGCATGGTAGGATGCATGCAAAGGAACTTGCTCGTTCAGTTAACCCGTTTCTTTTGGCAGTTCCAGAAATCGAGGTCAGAGAAATTCGTTGTGAGAAAAGCGCCCAACCTCGATATTGCCTCGTTACCTTGGAGGACAACTGTAACAAAGTCAATGGAAAGGATTTGGACATCGATGCCGTACTAGAGTACACCAGTAATTCCGCCAAAAACCCCAGAACTGGCAATCAAAGTACAGGAGTGCACGGGACTGTGAATAACCGTTATGAGTTTAACGTGACGTTTCCCGAAGAGCTGTACAATCACACCAGCTATCGACTCGAAGTGTTTGTGAAAAATGATGAAGGAAGGAGTAATGCTTCAATGCCCAGTTCATACAATTTCTCAACGCCTGCAGTCGGTAAGTCATTTGGACCTCTTTTACCTCCATAATGCTCATGTAGACACACTGCAGAGCAGGAGTACGCATACACACAATGTCAACACACACAAACATATGTATACATATGTATTATATATATATATATATATATATATATATATATATATATATATATATATATATATATATATATATATGTATGTATGTATGTATGTGTGTGTGTTTGTGGATTTTTAATTTTCATATGATAACAGCTACTATTTTTCTTCAAAGATCCTAGAAAAGAAAAAGAAAATTGAATAGACCACTCTATTTCGACCACTGTACATCGGCCCTCGTTTCGTCAGGAAAAAAAAGAGCCTGTGTGTATTGGTCGACATGCAGCAGTTAAGCAAGTTTGATTTTTGAAGCATTTTAACACATATATATACATATGTATGTATTTTATACATGTATATTATATATATCATATATATATATATATATAGTATACCACAAGGGAAATGAAACCAATTTATTCGAAATGTTGTTTGAACATACGTATCATTTATTCGAAAACATTTATTCTATTACGATAAAAGAAGTTATAATTGTTCAAATAAGCAATTGGGCAAATAACTGTTTGAATGTTTGTTTGAACGTTATCCGATTTTCTTAGTTCAAATGTTTGTTTGAACGTTATCCGATTTTCTTAGTTAGTCGGAAACATAATAAACGTCTTGATTAATCATGGCATTTCAATGGACTGAAAAAGGAAATTCATCATATGGTTTCACAAGGAACAAGATTATTCGAAAACAATTATTCGCATTTATTGCGGAAAAACAGATATGGTGAGCCCTTAACCAGTGATGCTGCAATACGAATACATTTTTATGAACGTGAAAATTATACGAAATGATATGTCATTAAAATCGATGGTTTTAACCTAAGCTTCGTGAAAGACAAGCAATTTGGTAACAAGATATAACTTGTTTGAATGTTTGTTTGAACGTAAGTTTTCGTATTGCAAAAGCCGAATTTTCCGATTGTTTTATGGTATAAACGATGGTGAAGGAAAAGTGATTAAAGTTCAAATAGTTTTAAACAAAAAGGCAAAAATAAACAACAGCAGGCAGAAAAAAAACAAACATTCCTCCATCAGTGATGCTGAAACAATACAAACCAGAAGTGCGCAGTTTTATGAACAAAATCGATGGTTTGTGCTCCACTTCGTGAAAGACTCAAAAACTCGACCAACGGAAAAGATTCTTCAAGTGCATGTCAAAACAAAAAAAACTTGCATCGCAATCCACAAAAAGGAACGAAAGCCAGCAGTTCCCGCAAAACAATTAACCACATGGTGCCTCAATGCCGTAACAACCCCGCCAGCGAGCCATTCCGCCATTGTGATGCTAACATACTCAGGACAGGGCTGTCATGACTGACAGTTTTGCAACAAACAAAGAACGAAAAAACAATATAATGTGAAATTTACAAGTGAGTCAGGTCTGGTAAAAGTGAAACCATAAGCATAAAAAAAACCAAGAGCAGCCGCAAGTTAAACAAATAGTAGCTTTAAACAAAAAGTAAACAACAGCAGGCAGAAAAAAACAAACATTCCTCCATCGCACCAAGACAGCCCTCAGCTGCACAACAGGACAAGACCCCACAAACCAGAATACCCGATGGAGACAACAGCCTCACGCTGTCATCAAAGATGAGCAGCTCTATAAAAAGAACTATTCACAACGTAAGACAAAAAGAAAGAGCAGGCTTAAAACTAAAAAAAAAAACTCCAATTCATAGACGGGAAATTGTTTTAACAACTGACCAAACTAAAACTCATAAAGGGGAGCAGTTTTTGCTATATGATTCCGGCCATTACGATGATAGAATGTTTATATTTGCAACTCAGAATAATTTGAGTCTACTTGAGAAGAGTGCAAATTTACAAGTGGACGGAACATTTAAAACTGTACCTCAGTTATTTGAACAATTATATACTGTACATGCTGTGAAGAATAATTACACCATTCCTGTGGTCTACGCCTTACTTCCAGATAAAAGGGCTGAAACTTATAGAAGATTATTTGCTCAAATTAAGTCTATGGTTCCAAATTTACAAGTTTCAACCATAACTTCAGACTTTGAACTTGCAGCTATAACTGCCGTTAAAGAAGAATTCAGCACAGCTTCTCATTATGGATGCCTTTTCCACTTAGGCCAGTGCTTGTATCGAAAGATATGTGATTGTGGTCTGAAAGTGAGATACGATACAGATTCCGAATTTGCTTTAAAAATTCGAATGCTGTTAGTCCTAGCCTTTGTCCCCGTTGACAAAGTTACTGAATCATTTGAAGCTTTACTAGATTCAGATATATATCCTCAAGATGTAAATCCTATTTTAGATTATTTTGAAGATTCATGGATTGGTCGTCCTTCAAGACATCGACGTAGTCCTATGTTTGAAATAAGTATGTGGTCTTGTTTTGAGAGAGTCAATACTGATTTGCCTAGGACTAACAACGCACTTGAAGGATGGCACAGAGCTTTTTTACAGCAAATGTCATCTCATCATCCAACAATATGGAAGTTCCTAGATGCTTTAAAAAGAGAGCAGGGTTTACAAGAAATTCACATTGCAAAAGTAAGAGCAGGAAGCACAAATATGAAGAGTTCAAGAAATATCGTGACTTGAATGAAAGGATAAAAAAGTTAGTGGCAACCTTTGAAGAGTACTCAGTATTAGAGTATTTGCGCGCTGTAGCGCATAACTTGCATTTATAAGTAAATCTGTTTTATCATGAATCTATTTTAATAGTTTTAGTAATAACATTCATACTTAAAAGATTTCATCCTTTTTGGTATTTTTACACATTTGTTTAAATAAAGAATTTTACATTTCGAATAATTACCATTTCGTATAATTGTCCGTTCGAATAACTTTCTTTCGAACCATTTTCCATTCGAATAATTGTTTTTCGAATAACTGTTTTCGAATAATTGTTTTCGATTAATTGTTTCGAACAATGTTCACATAATCATATACATATATATTCTACCATGACCGTACATACAAATGGTTGGAAAAGAAGTATTTGAACCTGACAAATGTTTGTTGGATGGGTCCTACCTTAGAAGCATCCGTCAGGTGCAAATGTTTGTTTTTTAACCGTTTGTAAGTTCGTATGTACTGTCCTGCTAGCATATATATTACGAATTTCAACCACTTTGCATCAGTCCTTCGAAGGTGTCTTATCCGACACCGATCAGGATCTACAACCGTGTTTCACCTTTTTCCTGTGATGTTTGACACATAAATTCACGTGTAAGAGTATATATATATATATATATATATATATATATATATATATATATATATATATATATATATATATATATATATGAAGGAATTTTATCACATAACCGTGATTCATATACAAGCATTAAGCTACAAACGTCCTTTAATATCCAATTTGCTGTACCACGTAAATAATATATTTTCATCTATGTTACCAGAAGCGGAATTTTTTTAGTTGATAATAAGTTCGTCATCTCGTGGGCTCGAACCACGGAAGGCAAGAACTCAGGACTATAGTGACGCGCCTTTAACCACACGGCCAACAAGTGAGGTATAAGTTGATACCGACCCCCACCTACAAATCACTGCCGAACTCACTTGTTGGCCGTGTGGTTAACATGGCAAGGGTGGGTTGATATCGATTGTAATTACAAATACGTGAGTTCGACAGTGATATGTAGGTGGGGGTCGGTATCAATTTATACCTTACTTGTTGGCCGTGTGGTTAAATGCGCGTCACTGTAATCCTGAGTTCTTGTCTTCCGTGGTTCGATCCCACGAGACGACGAACTAATTATCAACTAAAAAATTCCCCTCCGGGTAACATATATGAAAATACATTATTTCCGAGGTAGAGCGAATTGGATATTAAAGGACGTCTGTGGCTTAATGCTTGTGTATGTGTATATATATATATATATATATATATATATATATATATATATATATATATATATATATATATATATATTTTATATACATTATATATATATACACCCACTTTCTCTGAAAACCTTAATATTAGTAGAATTATGTTTCCAGAAACGTTTTTTACATTTAATGCAGTTCTAGCAAATATATACATGGAGTATTTCGACATGTAATAATAAACCTAATGAAACCTGATAAAAATATGATCCGGTTGAGGTTATATGAAACTCTGAATTTAAGATGCATAGGAAAAGGATGAAATATTTCCTTCTGTGGATGTATTAATAATTAGGACCATCACAAACAACAAATTCGCAGTGTTTAGAAAATCCACTTTCTTGATATCTTACATCCATTTCTTTAGTTATCATAACATTTCAACAAAGGTTGGACTGACAAGTAACTTATTTTTATGGGCCCATAGAGTTTGTTCCCCTGAATATAAGGATGCAGAATTTCAAATAATTCGTGAATGTCGTCCCTTATAATACCATGCCCACGTCATTGAAGAAGCAGTTTGTAAAGCGTATTGTATTTTCTTGCGTCGCTGAATGAGAGGTCAAAAGAAACTGACAACTGTGAAATAGAATCTCATATATGGAGAGCATCTGGAAGATAGAGAGATAAACCTTTTGCTTTCACCTACCCTAATATGGTCAGATCTTCGGTCACAAGCGTTTACGGGGAAAAGGAAACTCCCATAGATATTAGTGATTACTTTATATATTTTGGAAAATAAGGTAAATCGTATGCGGGTTTCTCAAGAAAAAGTTTCTACCAGGGAAAAATAAAACCAGCGATAAGTCAGTAACAGTAACCACACTATACTGTATATCACAGGCCAAAAAGTGATGAAATCACGAAAGGGGTAATAAAGCCCAGCCACAAGAAACAGATACAGAGGTCAGGGGGTACAAAGGAAGGGGAGGGCGCGGGGCTTTACTCCGCAACCGATAAACTGTGATGAAAGCGAAAAGTCGAAGCAGGAGCCTTTTCTCAATCAGTATAGAAAGCGAGTGTCATTATAATACGCACAACGCTAATCCTACCTGAAGAGATAGACTCTGGCACTTTTTCAATTTGAAGACATATAGCAAATGTATCCACTCGGAAGAGGCGCGATCATATAAACGCAGCTCTTCTTTGTGGTTAACAATTTTTTTTCTTCTTTGTCGTCGAGAATAATACGGTGAACTCATCCCGATTGTTGCTGTTGGGAGACTAGAGTAATGTTCAACAAAAACCTGGGCCAGGTCAGTGTTGGGTGGTACTAGAATCAGGCACTCTTGCTTAATTTTCACATCATCAGCAGTGGTTCGTCCAAACCGTAGCCCTTTCAATGTGCGTATTATAGTGGCACTCGCTTTCTATACTGATTGAGAGAAGACTCCTACGACATTTCGCTTACATCATAATTCATCGGGTTACGGAGTAAAGCCCTACGCCCTACCCATTCCTTTGTATCCCCTGACCTCCCCATATCTGTCTCTTGTGGTTGGGCTTTACTACCCCTTTTGTGATTTCATCAATTTATTGCCTATGATTTCAGTCCTTTTTTGCAATGGCAACGCCCTAGATCGAGAAAAATGTGATAACAAAGGAATGGGTTGTTTAGCTTTTAGATATAGTTTTCTTAGACCTGTGTGGTTTCTCCTTGATAATGATCAGCTCAGCTCGTTTGCTGCATAATTAACACTTGATCTTGTGCCTGGGGAGGGGAGGGAAAGGGAAGGGGAGGGGAGGGGAGGACACGGCTAAATTAACACTTGATCTTGTTCTTGGGGAGGGGAGGGAAAGGGAAGGGGAGGGGAGGACACAGCTAAATTAACACTTGACCTTGTGCTTGGGGAGGGGGGGAAAGGGAAGGGGAGTGGAGGGGAGGGGGATGGAAGATGAAATGGAGGGGGAGGACACAGCTAAATTAACACTTGATGGTGTGGAACAGTGTGCGAACAAACAAACGTTTCAGAGTTTTAGTGTTATATAGATAGATAGATAGAGAGATAATTAACAGAAAGTCAGCCAGCTTCTCCTAACACCACTTGTTATTCACACACATTAAGAAAACTGCATTTCTTCTAATGTGAGCAGTCCGTACCTGAGCATCAGGAAATTTGAATTTTGGTGGGCAATTTGAATGGCCCACTGTTCCTTTAAAATTTCATTATTTCAAAAAACAAACCCGAAAAGCACCCCTCCAGAATACGAGCTTTCAGAAAAAACTAAGTATCACGGCTGTATCTTTTACTGTTACTGCTGTAAGATATGTGTGTGTGGTCCTTCACCCACCCGCCAACCCACCTAACCACCCTGAACGCCAAAAATCAATATCTGGATCTCCAGAACGGCTTAATGGATTTTGATCAAATTTGGCACGATTATAGACCTTAGTGTGAAACCTCTAAAGCCAGAGTTTCATCCCGGCCAGTTGAATATTTTCAGAGTTATAGAGGGCCAAAATCGGGGTTTTTATGTACACCAAGTTGCTGGGCTTTACTAACCACCAACTACCGTATGTGGCGGTTGATATACTGAGACCACAGTGCAGATTGTTGACAGATGTAAGGGTCGTTTCAAGTCAGTTACTCGAAGAGTCTTTAATTAAGCAGAAAGACAACATAGTCTGTCGCAGGGGTCATGGAAACTAGGTTAGATCCTAAAAACTAGAAACTAAATTGGATTCTATTTTATAGAAGATGACCTTACCCTCCAGAACATCACGTACTCTATGTATCTTAATAGCCTTTCATTTAGACGTGCGTGTCAATAGTCCTCCTTTGTACTAACGAAACCGTTATTGCTCAAGGGCTGGAGATACCATACAATACTTAACACGTTGCCATTCTCCCTTTTGTTTTATTTATAGGGGCATTTCCCTTTATATTAATATATATATATATATATATATATATATATATATATATATATATATATATATATATACTATGAGCAACTTAAATTCACACGTGAACACATATTCACAAGCATTAAGCCACAAATGTCGTTTAATATGCAATTCACTCTACCTCGGGAATAACCATGAGGTATCTCTTGATAGCTCGGTGGTAAAAATCGCCTCTGCAAGCCACCGGTTCCTAACCAGTTGGGAGTTCGAATCTCCTTAATGACCAGCCCAAGCGCTTATCACTTATGACATTTGTAGCTTAATGTTTGTGAATATAAAGTCCCAGTGTTTGTGACACACACACACACACATATATATATATATATATATATATATATATATATATATATATATATATATATATATATATATATATATATATATATATATATATTATATATATATATTATTAAGAATATTCCCTCCTTTCATGGAATAATTCAAACTAAAAGACTAAGTAATTCAATAAGGTCAATTTAGTATATTCACTGTAGGCAAATTCACCTCTAAAACCTGTCTCACACACTGGCTTTTTTGGGGAAAACCCCTTTCTTGTCCAAAATGCTGTTGGAAATTCCTTAATCCCAGGTTCGGACCCGACCAGAGCTAATCATCACCCGAGGCAGGTCAGCTGGCGGGCTGAACACGTGAGTTCCGCCATTTTGAAATGGAGCCACGCTCCCTTCATTTCCATGTGGACAGAGTGATCACAACACCATCTTGGAAGGGAAACCCTTAACTTCTGAAGCTATAAAGGGCCTTGGAGAGAGGAGCTTGGTCCCAGAATTGATATCGGCGGCACAGAAACCAGAGCTCCATCCCTTGCTCCATTGCACTGCCTATTTTCGACATGTGCATGGCAGTATCCAAAAGTAACTTTTGTTGTGAATTAATGCATTTGCCCTCCCTCTCGCTGGCCCTCATCAGAAGAGAACTTCAGCTCCTAAAGAAAGGTAAAGTACCAGGATTTAAGGTTTTTCGTCAGCCACGTTCCCTATTCTCCTCCAGATAAGTTCCTTTCTTTTCATATTGCGATATACTTACAGTGAGACCTGTATTGCTGTATATTTTGTGCTGTTAAATTTACAAAGCATTTATGAGAAGTGTAACGTAAGCGTATGATATTCGAGTCACTGGAATCGAGTTCAGTCTAGGCATCTTCAGTGCATTTCCTCGATTCCCTCATTACAGTGCTAGTTTCGGTTGAGTAACCGTAAGTGTTTTGACTGTAGATTTAGGAGTTTTCAGCTGTGGATCTGTGTATCATCTTGTGTTCATAGCGGCACACGCTACTTCGTTATCAACAACTTTTGAAGTAGGTAACCCATTTGTATTCCCTCCTGGAAATTCCCCATCATTTACTCTCGCCTCATTACCCCAGAATTACGCTACCATTCTTCTGATGTGTATTCTTGGTCTAATTACTCCCCTTTTGAAGTATGCTTTCAGCCGTATTTTGTTGTTTGTAATTTTAGGTGTCCTCAAGGCCAGAGTCCAGATTTTTGTGATAATTAAGGTAAGTTGCGTATCATCCAAATATACCCCATTTATCTAGTAAGACCCCAGCTTTAAAATTACAACACTGGCGACCAAATTGCGAGATCTCGCAATCTAAAATGTCACAGATTGAGTCCTTACCCCTTTTGGCAACGTTTTCTGACAATTCTTAACTCCATTTCGGCCATGATTTTGTTCGTGCCTAACAAAAAATAAACATAATAACACGATATTTACTGTGGAAATGGATCACTTGTGCTTTTATAGGGGAATTTATGCTAATTAAGAAGGTTTTCGTTTCATGTTTTGCATTCAGCTCTTAGGGAGGCTATTTAGGGGTAAGGACTCAATCTGTCACATTTTAGATTGCGTGATCTCGCAATTTGGTCGCCAGTGTTGTCATTTTAAAGCTGGGGCCTTACTAGATAAGTGGGGTATATTTGGATGATACACAACTAACCTTAATTATAAAGAAGAGAGAGTTATTAACCTTTACACAAGATTTTGTGCTGTTGCATGCTAGCTGCATGTTTTAAAACTAGGAGGGTAGGGAGCGACACTCAGTGAAGTGTTAATAAAAGGAATAGTGCCCTTGTTCCTTCGTCCACGTGATAAGGACAATTTGAACGTCCCGAAATACTAGCTAGGTGTACATTACAGCCACGTGGGCTAACCCAATCCAGCAATTTTCGTATCGCTGGAGATAGGATATTTTTACTCTCTCTCACTCTCTCTCTCTCTCGTAGAGGTTAGGAATTCGCTAGACAAAAATATTATTCTTCCTTATTGAATGAATCTCATGAATCCATAAAAATTTGTTCAGGCCATGCAAGCTGAAAATCGTGGTTAGTACTTGCATTTGTTTAAATTCTCCATAAAAGATATGCACATGGTAAATTCCATTCAGTCTTTCCAGTAAACATACCGTGAGAAAAAAGGAAACATCCATTCATTCATTCCTCCCCAGAAGAGAGAAAATCCTCCGAAATTTATTGGTCGTCTCATATTAATTTGCCAAAGCTTCAATCAGCCAGGTGTCAGCTAAGCAAAGACTTCGTTGTGTTTGTTTGCTGTATTTGTTGGTTGTTTCTTTTCACACGCATGTGCTGAACTGTCCCCTGTCCCATGGGATCTCTAAAGTAAACAAAATCAGGTCTCTAGAATAACGTAAATATTTCTTTTCTTTTTCCTTAAGCACGTGAGATATCATTGGCAGAAAATTTGCCTGTGACATAAAATCCAAGTTATGTCTTTCAAGACATATTAAAATTCTTTCATCACGAACAAATAAAGTCTTATTCAGACATAGTAAAAAATTTGTTCATCACGAATAAATTAAGTCTTTGAGACATACTGAAACCAGTTCATCACGAACAAACTTGAGTCTTTTCAGATATATTGATTATCTAATGGGTCACACCCATATAAGTGTTATCTCAAGATGTCTACGACATCTAGAGCCCAGCAAAATGAGGACTTCAAGTTCTACATGTCCGCTGGAAAGGACATGGGACTGTCAGGAGAAGTCCTGAGGGATTGGGTCCAAGAGAGAGTAGACGATGCCAGGGCGGAAAGAGAGGCAGAAAGAATAGCCTGGGAGAAACGAGAAGAGGCAGAACAACAGAAGAAAGTGAAAGAACAGCAGGAGAAAGAGAAGGAAAGAATGTCTGGGGAGAAACGAGAAGAGGCAGAACAACAGGAGAGGGAGAAAGAAAGAGCTCATCAGCTTGCAGTGGCAGCTCAGGGCGTGCACAACACCCTCTCCACATTCAATCCTCAGCAGTGTAGGCTCCCTCATAAGAAAATGGGACGAGGCCTGGCTTGACCATATTGGAAAGGTCCTGACAACCTATCAGCCCTCTACTGAAGAAGCGCTCTCCCGTCTGAGGATCAAGGAAAACTTGCCTTGTCCGCCAAGCCGTTATAAAAGCTTTTGAAATAACTCCCGACCATTGGAGGAAAAGGTGGAGAAATATGCCCAAAGAATCAGGCAAACCTGGTCTGAGTGGATCTTCAAAAAGACCCAGGCCTTGAAACGATGGCTAGAAACTCTCAAAGCCACTAGTGTGGTGGACATCCTCGAACTCTTCCAGCTCAAAGATTTCTCATTTTATGCCCCGCCAGCGCTTGCCACTCATCTATGCAACAAGGCACCCAAGACAATGGGATAGTGCCCCAGGGGGCCCCATCTGGCTCTTGGACGAAAAGTAAAGGGCCTGCTACCTCCAGTGGGGCAGCGCCAAGCAAAGATTATAGCAGGAGTTATTGCCCACTTGCAAAGTTTATGGGCACTCTGCCCAATGGGCAAAATGCCCTAATAAATCAATTCCACCTGCCATTGCTTTGGCAGTTACAAATTGTAAGTCTTTGGGCCCTCCAGCCGAAGGCCTCATCTATGTGGCACCTCCTCGAGGTAGCTACCCAGCATGCCAGGTCAAGGCATCTGATGACTCTGGTGCACAAATTTCCCTCATAAGGAAGGACAAGGTTCCCTATGGAGCTGACATTAACAGACGTAAACTCCTCGCAGTTGAGGGTATCAGCCAATTTAAAATGATACTTCCTGCTGTTCAGTTGAGAGTCACGAGACCTCATAAATCCAAAATCTGCAACCTTGCTGTAGCAAGCTACATTCCTGGAGGTTATGACCTCCTCCTGGGACAAGACTTCCAGTCTCCATCAAAAATACAACAATTTGGGTTTCCAAGCCCCTCAAGTTATTCATTAGGCATGAGTAATTCTCAAGAGCCTCCATTCATTCCACTTCCAGTGCCATCTGAGTACTCTGTGCAGTGGCCACCTCCTTCCACGAAGATTTCAAAGCCCAGTCCTGTGGCAGGGCCTGCCCCAGTGCCAGTGCCAAGGCACCCAATCGATCTCCCCCCTGGAGATCCCAAAATTGACTCTCAGTCTCTGCTAGTGCCACTTGAGTGCACTGAGCAGTGCCAAGTCACCCAATCGATCTCGCTCCTGGAGATCCCAAAATTGACTCTCAATCTCTGCCAGTGCCACATGAGTACACTTAGCAGTGCCAAGCTCCATCAGTCCCGAACGGCGAGCAATCTCCAAATCCTATACCAGTGCCTGGCCTTGCCTTAGTGCCAGTGTCAGAGCACGCCCCAGATCTCCATTCGAGAGATCCCACTTCAGATTCCCTCTCTTTGCCCAGCTTGGCTCCACTACCTGTGCCAGTAAGAGGAGATGGATTCTTCTGACCACAGCGGAAGCTCACTCAAAGATGCTGCCTTGCAACCCGTGCCTGAGCTGGTCATTGCATCCTGCGAGCCTCCCGCGCCCTCCAGAACATCTTCCACCCTTCCCCAGTCGTCCACAGACACGAGTGTGATTAAGGATTCTGCCACACCTCAACTGGCCAGTGAACTCAAGCAACTGCAATGACTTAGGGCAGAGCCTGTAAAGAATGCCCTTGCTCCGGCCATCAAATAAGCAGACCCGGGTGGCACTAAGTTGCCCTCCTCAGATTTGGTTCGACCGGTTCCCCTACCAAGGAAAACCATCACCTTCAAACAGGTCCACGGAAGAAAATCATGGGCATAGATGGCTCCAGATCGCTAAAAGAGAGCCGCTGAACTCCTTTGGCACTAGTGCCAACCTGGCACAGTGCAACCCCTCTATCCTAAGAGGACCTTGGCACCTCTGTCCAGAAGAGGGCATCAAGTTTACTCACCTATTTAGTTTCATTTAGTTTCCTTATAACTCTGTAATTCATTCTTTTCCTTTAACAGTTTTTTTCCTTTCATTATTCTGTTCTATTAATCATATTATTTTACGTCTCACAAAGGCTTATATTTTACCTTGTTTCCCACACTAATAATGCAGAGTGCAGTTGACAGATATCCCAATTTGGTAAGTCCTATGACTTCCCTTTGAGGCCTTTTGGGCTAAAAGGGGTCGCTAAAATAGAGTCGCTGAGCTCCTTTGGCACTAGTGCCAACCTGGCACAGTGCAACCCCTCTACCCTAAGAGGACCTTGGCACCTCTGTCCAGAAGAGGGCGTCAAGTTTACTTGCCTATTTAGTTTCCTTATAACTCTGTAATTCATTCTTTTCCTTTAACATTTTTTTCCTTTCATTATTCTGTTCTATGAATCATATTATTTTACACCTCACAAAGGCTTATATTTTACCTTGTTTCCCACACTAATAATGCAGAGTGCAGTTGACAAAATTCCCAATTTGGTGAGTTCTATGACTTCCCTTTCAGGCCTTTTGGGCTAAAGAATGAACCTAGCCATTGCCATAGGCTAAGTAATATAATTTTGGCATACTTACAGTAATCATCATCTGTTTACGACAATTAATAATTACTTTTTATCTGTCATCTATTCTTTGATATTCTTTTGTGATGACTCTCGAGTCCCAGACTCGCAAACTGTGTAAATTATACACAATCTTATACCTCACTTATGTAGATGAGTGCCACAAGGCACCTATAAGGTCAGTGCTATGTTGTCGGTATGCCTTATCAAGTGACTCCCAAAGTGAGATAATCTCTTTTATTATTGTTCTTTCCTAGTAATTTATAACCTCTGGCTTCCTTAGCCAGTACTACTTATTGATACATCACATGCAATTGTAATATGTGCCCCTGGCACAAGTGTTTATGGTGCCCCGAATGGCACTGAGCCGTCGCTCTTAAGTATCGTGGCAACACCTAAGAAAACCTGTGAATTCTTTCGTTGTATTGCTTCCTCAAGGGATATTAACCGCATGAACTTATGACTAAAAGTTTTACTAATAAGTGCATGGAGTATTCTGAGTATAACAATATTAACCTCACGATGGTAGGTTCAATTTTATTTTCAATTAAGTAATAATCTAGCTATTTTATATTCATTAAATGCTGCTTATTATCATTTCTTGGAAAGTAAAATTATTACTGTCACCAGCAGTGTAAAACAATTCTGTAAAGTAGAGTAAAAGTCATAAGTGATTTCTTTTGATTATAATTGACTCTGATATATAGCAGAAATATGATATTTTAGACTAATATACCCCAAAGGTTGTGAAGAAAGAAATTATTGCCTGTTGCGATGACGTAACTTTAGCCACTTCAACCCGACTAAAGTGTAAATGTCATCAAGGTTGGGGATGTATTAAGAATATTCCCTCCTACACCATCTTTCATGGAATAATTCAAACTAAAAAGGACAAAGTAATTCAATGAGGTCAATTTAGTATGATTCACTGTAGGCAAATTTGCTTCTAAAACCTCTCACCACTGCCTTGGGGGAGAAAACTCCTTTAATCCCTTTCTTGCCCAAATTGCTGTCGGAAATCCCTTAATTCCAGGTGCGGACCCGACCAGAGGTAATCGTCGCCCGAGGCAGGTCAGCTGGCGGGTTGAACACGTGCTTTCCGCCATTTTGAAATCGGAGCCACACTGCCTGCATTTCCATGCGAGCAGAATGATCACAACGCCATCTAGGAAGAGAAAGCCATAACTTCTGAAGCTATAATGGGCCTTGGAGAGAGGAGCTTGGTCCCAGAATTGATGGTGGTGGCACGGAAACCAGAGCTCCGTCCCTTGCTCCATTGCACTGCCTATTTTCGACACGTGGCTGGTAGTATCCAAAAGTAACTTCTGTTGTGAATTAATACACTTGCCCTTCCTCTCGCTGGCCCTCATCAGAAGAGAACTTCAGCTCCTAAAGAAAGGTAAAGTACCAGGATTAATGTTTTTCGTCAGCCACATTCTCTATTTTCCTCCAGCCAAGTTCCTTTCTTTTCATAGTGCGATATACTTACAGTGAGACCTGTATTGCTTTATATTTTACGCTGTTAAATTTGCAAAGCATTTATGAGAAGTGTAACATAAGCGTATGTTATTCGAGTCACAGGAATCGAGTCCAGTCTAGGCATCTTCAATGCAATTCCTCGATTCCCTCATTACAGTGCTAATTTCGGTTGAGAAACCGTAAGTGTTTCAATTGCAGATTTAGGAGTTTTCAGCTGTGGATCTGCGTATCATCTTGTGTGCATAGCGGCACACGCTACTTCGTTATCAACAACTTTTGAAGTGGGCAACCCATGTGTATTCCCTCCTGGAAATTCCCCGACATTTGCTCTCATCTCATTACCCCAGAATTATGCTACCATTCTTCTGATATGTTTTCTTTTGTAAATATAATGAATTAAGTTAAACCCCAGAGTTTGTATAATTACTCCTCTTTTAAAGTAGGCTTTCAACCGTATTTTGTTGTTTGTAATTTTAGCTGTCCTCAAGGCCAGAGTTCAGATTTTCATGATAATTAAGGTAAGTTGCATATCATCCTAGTATACCCCATTTATCTAGCAAGAACCCAGCTTTAAAATTACAACAGTATATTATATAATATATATATATATATATATATATATATATATACATATATATATATATATATATATATATATATATATATATATATATATATATATATATATATATATATATATATATATATATTGTGTGTGTGTGTGTGTAGGCCTTCATTTCCATCCACTTCTTTCTCAAGCACCTGGCGTCGTTACCATCCTGAATGTTTTAAGCGCACACAGTTCCATCTCAGTAGCATGGGATCCTCCACCATCTTGGCCTCCGACGGGAGATATAGAAAAATATTGCATCGATGTGTACAAGAGCGGGAAACCCACTAGTAAACAACAATTCTGTACTGAGGAAGAATTTTACTCCATCAGTGGTTTGGACCCAGAAGTATCTTACACTATTAAGGTAAGTCCAGTCATTTCGCTGATATCTTTAGTTTAAACCTTTAGATGTAGCCTTCAAGTCAACTGTGCACTTATTTGCTTGCCATTGAGTGCTTTTAATTCTGTTCCTTCATTTCTTTAATCATTAAGCTCTTTTCATCATCTTTATCATGTGTCTTGAGAAGCGTTGCCTCCTTTCACCTTCATACGGTTGGCACTCATCCCTCCAGCCTTTGACACAACCTTCCTCTTCCTCATCTACCTTATTATTATTATGCTCTTTCATTTAGACTTTCTTCAGTCGGCTCTGTCAATGCATCTCCTTGTAAGTATCTCTTGAAGTGAATCAGGGATGAAAGTCTGACATGTACTCAGAACATTTAGTTCTGGGTTTATCATGTCATGAAATAATTTTTTTTTCTTGCTTTCATTCATTCTCATTTATCCGTGGCAGTTTCAGTGTATGGTGTATACTCATATGACTACTTAAAATTTAGTTCTTCAACGTAACAAAATTTTTACCTGTGTAATACTCTCATATATAACAATGTTTCTGATTGTTAATGTGTACTTCCTGTGGGAATTAGACCCCATAATCCATCTTCTTAAAGAGATGGGTAAACAGTTTAATTAAATACAGTCCAATTTTCATCTTATAACAGGTATTCGGAATAAACAGGAATGTAACAGAACCTGGAGTTCCTGCAGAAAAAGAAGTAAAAACTGTGGCGCAGAGTAAGTTCTTCGTCTTCATTTTCTTTCAGGAAAAGGATAAGCATCCTTTCTTTCCAGTGGTACTCTTCATGAAAATAAATTATGGAAATTGTATTTTAAGGCTAACCTTTCTCTAAGCTCAAGAAGTTGATGTAAACAAAAATCTGTGCACTTAAAAATTTAGCTATTTGATGAATAATTGAAAACTACAGTGAGATAAAGAGGTTAGCGAAAGGTTATAAATAAATGCATACAATACAACACATAAGCATTATGCACAATGCACATAATATACAGAATTTTTGTGCATTTGAAGAAGAGATAGACCGGATATGTTTATCAAAAGTGAACTTGCAAACAAGAATGATAGAAATGTTTATTCTCTGGTTGCTCATTTTTTGTTCAAATAGACTCCAGTAATTTCTTTGCTTGTCGTTATGTTGGTCTGTATTTTTAGTAACCTGATATGCAGTAATGAATTATTTATCCCTCTTCCATCAGAACCATCACCCCCCCTAAATATTCAAGAGAACAGCAGTCTTGAAGAGGTGTTCATAACATGGGATGATCACCAAGATGACAAAAAATTCGCCTTGCATTATAAACTGGCATTTCAACACGAAACATACAACACCAGTAAGAAGGAGTATAATGTACGTATAAGCTGTATCATCGGATAATCTTTTACTTTTTTCATCTAGAACATACTGATTTTTCAGATAAGAAAATATAGCACAATTGAAAACCTTAGCCCAAGAGCTAGTAAGTTCTTGTTCCTTAAGCCGCTGTTTTGATCACCATTATCCCATTCTTATGCATTAAGGTAACATTGCAAGATTGTTCAAACTCATATGCATCGCAGAATACAATACTGCTTTGATTATTGATCCTCAGATTTGCGGGAAAAAGTCAAAGATTTTTTATGTTATTAAGTGTGATATTGTGCTCAGAGCCGAATTTACCATATAGACCTTACAGGATAGAGAGCCTCCAGGTAGCATGAGGGCAGCAAAAAGTAACAGCAAAATTGAAAACGTGCATTTAAATCTGGTCTGTTATAAATTGTTTAAATTTTTTGGGGCTTTAGTAATTGAATGCCCTGCAAGAAGGTCATTCTTTTGTCGGAAAAATTCCCAGAACTTCTAAAGATCTACTTTGAGTTAAGAAATTGGACAGCCTTACACTACTGGCAGTTGAGTCAGAATTGTCCAGGTCACTTGACTGTTTCAGAGTTACTTCTGCTTTTAATGATCGGAAATCAAGAGCTTAACTGTTAAAATATCAACTGAATGTCAATCTTTCGTTTATAAGCCTGTATTTTGTAAATACGTATCAACCATGTTGTGGGACAGTTGTTGTATAGGTGTAATTCACTCATTCAAAATAAAATCACATTATAAGAAGTGATGTTTTTTGCGTGTTTATAATGTATATTTTTCCCAAGTTATGATGATGTCACCCCATATCATCGGTTCATACTGTTAGAGGAAACAACTACAGGAAATTGAGCTTTTAGGTAAAATGTACGAGAGAGCAGAGCGCCATTAGAAGTGTTGAATGACCTTTGCTTTTACAACTTACTTAGTCAACCAAAGTGTAACAGTTAAAAATGAAATAAACTAGAACAGTAAGGCGAAGGAGAATTCAGTATAGAAAGTTATGCAAGCATTATCCGGCCATGCCTTCTTTCTTAATCTGGTCTCCTTTAGTTTACAGGACTACAAGCAGAAACGTCTTATCCCCTGAAAATTAAATCATGTAACGAGTGGAAATGCAGCGACGACCAATGTAAAATAATATCGACGAAGCCTCGCTATCCAGAGATCGAAGGCCAAGTTGAAGTTCTTGAATATTCTGGAAATGTTTCGAAGATGCGGCTTCCCCGAGTAAAGAACCCTCCAGCGTAAGTATCATAACTTGTTTAGAATAATTTTTTTAGTAGTAATATTATCGTCAGTAGTAACGCCTGAGATGGTACTGGTATTACTATTTTTAGAACCTTGCCTAACAGCTTTGTGCTAACATGCTTCCAAATCTATTTTTAAAAAAGCATGCATATTTTATGTCATTACTTATTCATGCTAAGAAACATAACAAGAGGCCATCTTGCTGCATTAGCAAGCATGTGGTCAAACTTTTTACCACATGTCAAAGTTTGAACCTTTTATGTGTTCTGACATAGGGCCTTTGGACCAAAGTCTGAACAAAATACACTCCGCTGATGGGGAAGATTGTTTATCATCTTGACAAAAGAGGAAGACTTTTGAAGAGCTTCCCAATATATCCCTTTGTAAAGCTTTGAACCTTTATTGTGGACCATTCCGGGCCCAGGGGATCTCTGTTTGTCATTTCTACCCAGTAGTTGTGGAAGTGATCATTAACTGACTTTCCCTATTTCTACCGTTACTGTCTCTTATTTACCTGCCCTTAGAGAGGGAGCTCCCCACCCATCTGAACAAACGTGAATCCCATCTTTCTAAGGATACGTTGTGCCAAGTTTGGTTGAAATTATGTGTCAGGAGAAGAAACAGATTAAGAGCAAACTTCAGTCAGGACTGCTCACCTGCTTTTAGCTCAGGAGATTTAAAAAGGGAGAAATAAAGGTTTTAGTCAGTTCTAAGTATCAGTTAATTATCCAACGTCTATGTGTTATTCCTTGCTGTATATGTATTTACTTCATATATTCATCGTCAGCACCGCTTATAAAAATCAGTCCTATGCAGGAATTATGAATTTATTAAAAAAGTAGAAAAGCCTAACGTAATAAAAATATATATAAGAACAAATACTGAGGCCTCCTGAAAAAAAAAGCAGAATGAATAAATAATAAATATATTGAAGTCTAGAACGTCACAAGCACGATTGCTGTCGCCAAAATTCTGAATTGTGTTAGAAATGGCATATCGTCGTTATCACCTGGCACTGATAAGGGACAATATTTCACAGTACTTTTCCTGCTACTTCACTTCTGTATTTCAAAACTAGTTATTTATTGCAATTTCAGACTCAAAATATCCTCACATCTCATATAGAGAAGGTAGCAGTCTTCTCAAATGACTCCAGTAGAGCAGAACTGGCTGAGATATTTAACAGCACATGAAAGAAGGCCCCTTATCTTCCACTGTTAGTTTTCGAACCAAACAACGTACTCACCGTGGTTCAGTGTTTCATATGCTGAGTGATGGTTTGTCAAACATCTGAATCTCTATATCTCCAATCTCTGTTCAAGGCTATTTTGAAGATCAAAATAAAAATCAGTAATCTCTTCTCAGTAATTAAGCTGAACTTAAAACCTTGAAAAGAGGAACATTTTGCATCAGATATAATTTTACAAACCCGATAAAATAAATGCGTTCTAATAAACACCTTCCAGTAAAGAGAGGAATTTAGTGATAAAAATAACCTCCTCTTCTCAATTTCTCTATTAAAAATTTAAAAAGAAAATACTCCATTTAACCGTGATTTCTGTACGGGCATCAAAATTGCGTCTATGCACAAACCGAATGAAACGAGAATTATTCACTTCCGCAGTATGAACACTTCTTTGAATCACGGACAAATAGATGAAAACAGTAATGGCTTAAAAGTAAAAGCAAAACTGTCATGTAGCAAAAATAAAGAGGAGAATTAATTCCAGTAAAATCTTGCTGAGAAGAAAAACAATGTTGTCTCACGTAGTGACGCATATGGTTATTCAAAAACGAAAAACAAGATACCAAAGGAAATCAGTTTTTTCAGAGGCAGATTTCTGTATATGAATTACCTGACTCCTTTGAGGCAAGCTAAAGGCAACCGTAATGTTCACTTTCTGCTCTCTAGGCGTGAGATAATTTCTCCTTGGCAAGAAATGTTGTTGATGTATATTAGCATTGCTATAGATTACTGTCTGAGTTGTAAATCATTGAAGGAGTGTAAATATTTAGACATTTATGGTATATAGCTTTCGTTTTTGAGTTCCGCTGTAGTAAAACTATCCTTTCAATTTCATTAGCACTAATACATGTGGCAGACAAAGTTGTTTTAAGGTCTGTGGTATTAGCTCAATCAAAATTAGGTCACTGATGACTGCGAGCAAAGGTTCATGTGTGTATTATCCTAATCATATCTTATGAATGATCTCGCTTATAAAAGAATTCTGTGAGATTTATGCTTTCCAGAGTCCAGTACGTCGTTGTGGTGGAAACTGCTGAGGATCTCGACGACGCCCGGATAAAGGAGCTGTCTGTCCAGAAAGTGGAAGACTACATAGAAGAACACAGGGACTCCAACCTCAGAGTGCTCAAACGAAGTACGACTCAGTTAGACGAGGAGACAGATGAACCTAAAGCTTGGGTTTCAGGAATTTATCAGATCACGGTATAGTTTTTTCTCTCAAATCGTATGAGTGTTTTCACTCCGGGGTCACTGTTCTGTAATGCTTTGGTAATCATACCTACCAGTTCAACAAGCGATGGATGATACTGTATCCAGTTACCTCATGTTTATCTGTATAGATGTATGGGTAGGTATCCCGTCAGTCCTCAGGAAAAAAATCAAATCATAAAAATTGAGAAAGATAGTGTTTGATTGATCAGTTTTAAGTTCGTTGCTCTTATCACTTCGCCGGTTCCATGAAGTAGATAACAGAGATACTTATAAATTATCTTGTATTTCTATAGCTAACTTTTGACACGCCTTATGAATCGTTAATAAATGAGACCAGATATAAAAGTACAGCAAACAACCGAAGTCTGATATGTTGTGTACATTTAATCTTATTTATAATCTGAACTGAATCTCAAGATGTAATCGATTTTTAGTTGCAGTTAAACTCCACACATGTAAACAAACTTGTCTTCATGAAGGCTTCGAATTATCATACAAAACACCTGTAACAACAATTTTTCATTCTTTTCAATCACCAAAATCGAGATTTATGAACCTGCTGCGTTTAGCGTCTGATGATCCATTTCGATTTATGTTTGGCAAGTTTCGAGTTTCATCGTTCAGTGTGGAACTGGTGATGAGGAAGCAGACTGTCTAGATCTTGAGAGAACTCTTTAACGAAATTCTACTGCTGCTGCTATTAATACTACTACTACTACTACCGATGAAAACTTGCAAGATTTGCCGGAGAAATATTCAGAAATCATGTCAGAATTTTAACCTCTACCAAACGTGTTAGCTGTCATAATTTTTAGCTCACATGCTGCTTTACGAGAAGTTTAACACATACTAGTATGTTATTATTATTATCATTATTCTCCTAGGCGTGTTGATATGCTCAATTTCCTAATGTGTGACTAATCACCACGAAACAAATATATAAATCCATATCACTGTATAACATAGCTTTTTATTATGCTGGATGTTTTGGTGACAAAAGACAAAGACCCTGTTTGTTGAATATCTTTATTCTACAAGGGCATACAAAGAATAATACATGCTGACTGGATGAGGACAAAGTACAGACAGAGAGTGTGTCGAGGCGGTGGTGGCCGGTAATAAAGTCAAAGGAAAAAAGTCACATTAATTTATAGTGGCTGGTAATAAAGTCACAGGGAAAAATTCACATTATTTCTTGGGGTCATTATCTTTATGATATTTACAGTCTTTTATGTTTTTACGGTAATCCCCAACGGGCTTGCACTAAACGCAACACAAGGTGGATACATACCGGGTTAACACTCTTGGGGGTCACTATCTAGGAAAGATTAATGTGACTTTTTTTTCCTGTGACTTTTTCTGTGACATTTTTACCTGGATTCGAGGCGGTAACATCTTAGTTGCCGAGAGAAAGCTCACAGATCGTGCAGTAAAAACCCCTACAGCCTCTAAAGAACAAAATACACTATATATTTCATATCTAGTTTGTTTAGTTTTATGTAAAGACAAGCAAAAGTATCAATCAAATGCAGCTGTCTTTACATACAGAGATGATAGAAACCTGTGATTAACTACTGGCTGTTTAGTTAATCAGAAACAGCAAAACAGTTGAAAGGAACACGAGAAGCCATTCAAAAACTTCAAATCTCCAGAAAAGCAAGTGGCATAATTTCCCAAACACTCTTAAGCATGTTTGTTTTCTTTCACAAATAAAAGGTCATGATTATAGTTCAATGTACTTAGCCAATACGTTACTTGATAGCCTTCTCGTAAAGTAAATAATAGTGCCAGTGGCATCACAGGGATTAATGATAAAACTTTCCAGATTCAGAATTGGATCCGCACCACAATCTGATCAGTTATCATTGTAGTTTGTTATTTCTGAAAGTTCATAATGTTTCAGTTTAATATAAAAAATTGTTAGAAAATATATATTCAATTATATAAACTAATTATGTACAGTGATCAATATTAAATATATATTCAATTATATATACTAATTATGTACAGTGATCAGTATTAATTAAATGCAGTGATCAACGGGGTTTTGAAATTTAAGTCCCAAGATTAATAACTACAAGCTTGCATTAGGCTACTGATAACTGCTTCGAAACTTTGGGAATGATGCTCCTTACTGTTGACAAGTCGGAAGCATTTATAATACATCACTATTAATTGTATGCAAGTTTTAATCGATACCCACCATTTTAAAACCAGATTTAATTCTCACGCACAATTTTTGTATTGCTACAGCCACTGACCCTGGCTCAGATAGGTCAACCTGTCATCGCATTACAGTGACTTCAATTCTATGAATACTAACTCGAATAAAATCTTATGGTCATAAATCAAGTTAGTAAAGGCTTCGAATGTATTTAATGATACATTGAATCTCAACATCGACATCAGCATACACTGACTGAAATATTGTAAATGTGTCCATAAATATTCGGACTCAACTGAAAAAATTATGCAAGTCATAACACTTATTTTTCAGACAATGGGACTGATATTACTAATAAAAAAGATCTGAGAATTATAAGATGAATGCAAGAATTTTAGTTTTCAAGCAGTAATTTATACATTTTTAGTAGCAGTGTTCCAAGATTACTCAGTTTAGCCGAGGTTGCATGGAAGATGGAACTTTCAGTGGTAAACTAATCAGAGAGTAAGCAATGGAGAGCGTTATAGTTAAGGAAGGTTTATTAGATAATCAGAGTCCATCGTGGTGTTTCCAGTAGTTTGCTGTATGGTACTTTTGATGTATTTATAATACTAGTCATAAAATAGTTTAGATAGCGACAGTTAAAAGATATAGATGATCAGATCTAAAAATTCTGTCACTTCGTGCTTCATGACAGTTGTGGCTTCATGAAGTCAGTTGTTTGGTTGTAGTTACTTTTAGTGGATGTTTCCTTACTTCTTTTTCATCTACCTCTGACTCTGAAAATAAATTCTAGACTTGCTCTCTTTACACATGCTGTGTAAGCGTCAGTGAGATGATACATACTGAAATTTATTAGTAGATAGATCCATCTCTCTTAATATTGTTCATGTAATGAGTACCGTTGTTCCAAATCTTTTTGGAGGGGTTTTCAAATGAAATTGTTGTCCTGACAGAATACCACAACGAAGGATGTAGAGGTTGGGACAGGAGTAGGAGAAGATCAAGCATTGGAAGAAGACAAGGACTACCAACTCGTAGCTGTTACTGAGAAGAAGTCAGGTAATTTTGTGTCTCCTCATCTTCATGGGTACTTACTACACTGATATTAACTACATGCATACTCAAAGCATTAGGTAAACCGTTCTACAAGTGTGTGTGCATACATTTATGCATATACATACCGACGTATGTATTTGCAGCAAGTTAATGTAGAAAAAGTTAATGCATACTAAGATATTTCATAACATATAAAGGATAAAACTATGTATTTATTTACAGAGGTACAATCGTAAACACACGCACACACAGACACACATGTATATGTGTATATATATATCGTATATTATAACTATATGTGTATAAGTTAAAAGAAAACCAAGGCATTCCTCCTCCCGAGAGTAATTATGGTTGTTAAAATTCGACACTCACTGACACCAAAGGAGATTCGGTGTAATATAATAACTTAGGGAAAACAGAGGAAGTATTTGAAAGCTGATAGAGTGCTCTTTCCCTATCTTTTCCTTGTCTTTCTCACTGTCTCATTGAAAATCTTACCTACACCATCCCAGATATACTTAACAATGTTATGCCCATACAGTTCTATAATGTCATCTATCACCTTTTCCCTTATGCACAGGAATGGTTACTTCTCTGACCAATTTCTTTTTAACTTTTTCCTCTTCTGGACACATCTTCCACACCTTGGTAAACAATTCCATCACTCTGCTATCAGCTGCTACAGTATCTCTCTCGTAATTCATTCAAGTCCTGGTGCCTTTCCATTTTATATGACCACCTTACATTTCCACCCACTCTTGCAGTATGCAGATCTCTTCTCTTTTATCCTGTAAACTCAGCTCTTTGAAATACTGTCAATACAAGACGGCATTTTCTTTATACATCATCTCTCCATTGGCACTTCATTTCATGATGTATTTGCTCATTAACTTTTCTCTCCATTTAACTTTCCTTCTGGCCAGATTTTTTCTTAGATCCTTTCTCAGACGTATCCTTACGCTTCCAGTACTTTCTTTCTTTTTCTATGTATTATCTTTCTTCTTGGCTACATCATCCATCCTCTTGTATGTGATCTTTCCTTCTTATCTGTAGCTGCACCTCACCATTGACAGTGTTCTCATTCTTCTTATTTCACTATCCAACCACTTGTTGCCTAAGTGTATAATACCACAAACATTCCCTGTACTGTAGAATAATACAGTATTTTTCATAGTATTCCTCATGTGTCTGTCATGAATAAACAAACCACGTAACGCTGCTTTTCTATTTTTTTTCCTGGACAACAGGACGTCACAGAGAATTCGCTGCATCAGATCCGGTGAATGCCAAGGGGGTGGCTATCGCATCAGGGCTTTCCGGGATACTGTTCGGAGTTCTCATCTTCTTGGTGCTCATTGGACTGTTTGTCTGGACTTACAAGTAAGTATACTGTGTCCTTATATTATAGTACATTTGGCGGCTACACCGTCCACTCCCAAAAATAGCATATTTCGAATTATCCTACAAGGAAGCAAATCTAGTTTGAGAAAAGAAGACAAACATAGTGCATTGCACAAGTAAAGGACAAAACAGGCGCGCCATCCGTGTCACTGGTTCATGGAGCAATTTTTTTCGTTAACATCATGCGATGTCCTCTTTTTTTCACCACTCTAAGCCAAATGTTTCACTTAGCAGAGAAAATCATAAACTGTCTGGGCTCCTTTTAATGACTAACTCCATTACAATAATCTGTGTGTTGATCATTCCTGAAGACTTAGGCCAAACAGGTATAATAAGGATTACTTTTGTATATTTTTCCTTTCGATCTTTTTACTCACTTCTTGTTCTTTTCTTCCAATTAATGTTCTTACAGAATTTTATCTTTTGACTGAATCTTAGTTTGTAACACATTAGATGGCCCTGACGGTTTCTGGCACCAACTCTTCAGACTCATGATTTCCTCCAGATCACTTCCCACTTAGCTGTCCAACTTCTTTCACTCCCACTTGCTTCAGTTTTGTACCCCTGAGTTGGAAGTATACCCTTAGGGCCATCCTCATGTATCAAGAGGTGTGACTCACTGGTCTAGTTCAACAACCTCAGAACGATAACAGTGTCACACCAGGGAGACTAGTCTAAGGTGCAAAGGTGGTTCATTGAGCATATAAGGTTTTGGGCACAAAGACAAACCTCTTTTAATGGAATATTTCTCTCCTACAGGAAAAGGCAGTCCAAAGTTGTCGTGCGGACATCTAACCAAGATAAAGGTATACAGTATTTCATTTAAAGATATTAGAATGTTAGCACATTCAAATTATAGTCAGTATTGTTCAGCAGAATCATTAGGTATACGTCTCTTATATTTTTCGTGTGATTACTAGCGTTTCATTAATTTAGGATATTTTCATGGACACATGTTACAAGGTTGAACGCTTCAGAAAAACCATACACTGAGAAATGGAGCTCTCACTGTAATCTTTATTTCGCAGATTGCTTCTTACCTGTTAAAAACGGTACTCTTCAAAAGAAACCTTCTTTGTGCAGAAAATTAGATGTCATTCCGAATCTTGTAGTAGAGGAGGCTCCCCAGGCTCCCCAGGTTAGCCCCGGGATCTTAGAGGAGGATACCTATACCAACTTGAGCAGAAGAATTCCTTTTGTCAACATCGAGGCCTACCTACTAAAAGCCATCCACTCTAATGAGACAGATCTGGAATTCAATGCAAGTAGAAAATCCAGTGAAATAAGATATGATTTTTGTTTAAAGGACAATAGCCAGTCAGAAATAACCGGATTGCTATACGTGAAACATGTGGAATTTTATTTTGCCCTTGTTCCTGTTATTATTCTTATCCTTGTATTCATGATTTCAGTATGCATCATCCAGTCTTCAGAGGTTTCCTATGAAGCACAAAAACTTGCAGATATGAAAACTTTTGTATACTCCTGATTTATTCAACGTATCTCATTTCCTTTTTCATTTCGTTTCTCCTTTGTCATATGCTTCTCATAAAAGCCACTTGCCTGTGTTACATTTATAGCCACTTTTTCAACCCTTCCTCGCAGAATGGGCTTTCCTCATATTTTCATTCTTTCTTCAGCCTAAAAATAATCAAATAAGTCTAAAGACCTCCTCTTCTCACCATTACATTCATTTACTCCATACCAACACGTAGCCTAACAAACTTTTTCTCTCGCCTTTTAATCTAACAAACTTTTTCTCTCGCCTTTTCATTTTCCCAAGTGGACATGTGGATATTCTTCTTTTAAAACTGAACTTCCAGCTGTGAATCCCTTCTATGAAAAGGAAACTGTCAGTATGTAATCTTGATTATTTTCTACAGCAGGTTGTTTATGCATGTATGTTATTTTATTTGGGTGGGGGCCAGATTTTCACTCTTGAAAAGACTCGAAAATATAGACTCGCACGTTTTTGTCAATTCTCTTATTTGATTTTCCTAATTTAGGGCCGGGGAAGACATTGATGAACGATTTTTTTTTACCATTCTTACATCTTTATCTTTGTGTAAATGATTATACACAAAGTAAATAGTCATCTGATCATGTATTTCTGAATTTTACAAAATCGTTCCCTTTGAACACTGTCTATCAAATGTCTGAGTCAGTACAGTAATATGTATTTGCTCTTGATTATCAAGGTAATGATATCACTTCTGGCAGGAACTCTTTAAATGCAACCATGCAAAGGAAGAAACTACAAGAATCCCTATTAATGCACTGTCCGGGAAATAAGTCAGCATGTCTATGCAAAGTTTTTAAAAAAGCCTTTTTCTGTTTTTTGATCATTCCTTGGTTTCTGAACTGATTCAACACATACTAATGATAAATTAGGCTAGTAAAAATGGCCTCATTGTAAAATGTAAAGCCTAAGCTACACAGATCACACCTACAGCCTTATTTCTGCACACACAGCACACTTCCAGGACGAAGGCACTTTGGTATCCTCGTTCAGCTTTAATGTTGATAAAATGTCTTTTTCCTCAGAGCGTTCCCAAGGTCTTAGAGAAAAGCTGCTCCCACAGCGAGCATCCTGAAAATCGCCTAAAAAATCGATACAAGAACAATCTTCCGTGTAAGTATGAGACAGTTCTCAAGTGGGTTCTTTCTTGGAACCGTTGAAAACTGATAGTATACTTTCTAGTGGCTTTTCCACATGATCAATCCAGTGCATTTTCGGTCTCCCTCTCCTCCTCCCTCCAGACCTTCCGAATTGTCCATTCTTTTTACCAGCCTCTGTTCTTTCAACTTGACGAAGCCATCTTAATCTTTTAACTCTCCTGAATCAGTATATGTTATATTTGTTATTACAATTACAGGCCAACTGTAACCTTAATAATTAGTAGAGCTGAATGCTACAAGCCTACGAGACCTGACAGAGAAAGAAAGTTGAGAAGTAAACAATAAACTATGAAATAACAAAATACAGATAAGGTAAATAACAATAAAAACATAAAAATCGAAGTAGAATAAATAAGGCAAATGAGTACATACATTAGGCAGACAGTTCATTTCAGCTCCTCCAACCTCCTATGTTTGTATGTAAGTGTGTACATGGAAAACATACTGTAAGTTGTAGACTTTATGAGAGTATTATTTCATTTCTATAAAACCAAATAGAGTTATCTTATTAATATGGTCACTAAATTACAAGAAAATCAAACCATAGGAAGTGAAAGTGTAAATGAAAGGTAAGTGCTTGAACTTTGATGATGAACTGGATAATGAAGCTTCTAATAATTGGTAAGCTCTAAACATAGAATGCTGGAAATCATAATATGAATAAAAAAAAAAGATGATAAAAAGTGAGAAAAAAACTGTACTTTTTGGAGTGGACCTTACGGCTGCATTTTTATAGAATACTGTAGTCTATGTAGCTACAGACAAGATGTAAAAAAATTAGATACGATTATGAACAAAATTCCATGCTTTTTGTTTACATAGTCCCCTCATGTAGAAAGCACAAGAACTATGATTGGAGTGTAGAGAACAGTAAGTAAATGTGTTGTCCCCATTTTTTGCAAAGTAGATGAGTCGGCAAGTGTGTCTGCAAGGTCAAAGACGGAGGGAAGAGTAATCATTTTGTGAATGTTAAAGATGCACCTGGAAGCCAATCCAAAAAAACTACCGATTAAAACCAGGAGCTGAGTTTTGCGCTGGATTTTGTTAAGTTATTTTTTTATTCCTGAATAGTTTATTTTGTGACTTGCTCATCATTGTTTTTAAAATTTTGTGACAGATAATGACACGAGAATAAGGCTGCCACGTTTGCCCCAGATGCCCTTTTCTGATTACATCAACGCAAACTACATTGAGGTAGGTACTCCGTTAAATTAACAAATACAGTATTAGTAAAGTACTAAAGTGTAGCAATCAATAGGTCATTTAAACTGCATTTCAGTGCTCATAGGGCTCAGAGTCCGATCTTGGCACCTGCTATAGTTTATTATTTCAATCTTGTTCTAGGGCCACCTTCACCCGAATGCATATATAGCTACGCAGGGACCTAAGGACTTCAACAAAGATACAACTCACGACTTCTGGAGGATGATCTGGCATACCAAATCTCAGCTGGTCATCATGATTGCAAACCTCGTCGAAAATGGAAAGGTTAGGGCCCTGTCTATTTACATTTTTATCTATATATTTATTGAATTATTCATTAGTTTTTTCTGTTCTAATAACTAATCCCTTTTTGCCGTATTTTGTACAATCTTCTGTTTCTTGTAAATGAACACCATATTCTTTGGGAGCTTGAATTTTAAGTCAGTGGCCCCGCTGGTTGTTCCGTATGAACAGGGGTTTATCTTCTGAATAACAGTAATAATAATAACAATACACTTGCAGTACAGTAATACAAAATTTGAGTCTTCATGCAAAGAAAATCATGTCTGCCAAATAAACTTTTCTTACGGGTGATGACCAATTCTTACGGGTGATGACCAAGTTTTTATTTTTGACCAATATTTGTAAGTTTATGCAGTATACATGAACATAGAAAATGTCCAGGACAAAACTGTTAAGGATGCCATGTGGAGTGGTAAGGAGGTGCCATGTGGATGGCAGTTAATCAGGCTCATAAGAAGTTGTACTGATCAAAGAGAGAAATAATGTAATAATTCATAGAGCTACGAGCGACTGGTTGAGTTAAAAGGTAGGTTGTTTATTATTTAACAAGAAAGGTGAAAGGCAAGTGGGGGAGAAGATTATAAATTGCAAGCTTGTAGGCTGAAAGAAGTTATGAATATTGTTGAATGGCTGATGCTTATGAGAGACACAGTCTTAGTGGTGGATGGTTGGTTGGTTTGATTTCTATGAAGTCGGCCTTATGCCTGCAAAGACCTTTTCCCCCATGCGGCTTGTGATTGTGGTAAAGGGTTAAAGGGGATAAGAAGACTGATGTAGACCTCTGGACTCGTCTGAGCAAGCTGAGATGAGTAATTGTTAAAGTGGAGATTGGTTGCAGCGGCTCCACAAAGTACCGAAGTATTTTTAATGCAAAAACTAGAAAGCGTTCCCAAGAAATTGTGAGTGTATATAAATATCGAGTGATGAGTTCAAGTATGAATCATTTATACCATCACTTTATTGCGACTGTAAAATAAAGAAAACGAGTCCACACATTTCTATATATACTGTATATATATATATATATATATATATATATATATATATATATATATATATATATATATATATATATATATATATATATATATATATATATATAATATATAGTCAAAAGGCAGAAAGAGGCAGATAGGTAAATTTTATTTTAGGTGATCAACTAAGGCTGGTAAAATTATTTGATCAAATTGTCCTTATACCCAGGGAACGTGTATAGTACTACTACGGTTACTACTATTACTGCTACTACTACTACTACTAATAATAATGATAATAATAATACCTCAACTTGAGTGAAACAGCTTATGATAAAAAAGGACAATTGTTCTGCTTTTAACATACCATTCATACCACTCTTTACCTAAATAGTAAATGATTTGGCCCACAACAGGTGAAAGTCGCCCAGTATTGGCCTTCGGAAGGAACTATAACAAGAGGAGGAATAGACATCACTCTTGTATCGACTGAACTGAAGGTGAGCTAGTACAACTTTCACTTTTCATCACCATTGATCCCTCTTGCTTCCCCCACATCTTATTCTGCTACCTTTACAGTATCCCTTGTTTTAAGAGATTTGTTTCTTCATCCACTGAATAAAATTATATCAAACTCGGTGAATGTAACCATAGTTATTTGATATCGTCATGGTTCATTCTTGTGACGCTTCACTTGAGGATTAGTATGTCCTGCTTCCTAGGTTTGAGCCTCGAAACCTCTGTCCTTATCAGTTTGAATTTACTGTTTGAATAGTTGAAATTGCCTTTAATGTGTGAAGCTACTGTATTATTATCTTTTTAATTCGAACTTTCTTTTTTTACTAACAGGTGAATTTCATCATTCGTACCTTTGCTGCAACCGATCAAACTGAAGTCAGAAAGGTTCGTGAAAACTAAAATACTTTTCCCATTCAATAGAAATATTTAGCTTTGAAGAATATTTCTAGTCAGCATGTGTTTCACTTGCACTTGCATATTGATGCTTACTCTGTCTACTGTTAATTTCTGAAATGATTTTGTTTTATGAAATTTTTTCTTACTGAGTGCCTTGAAAACATGACGGGAACACTGTCTTGCATAACTAGTACTTTTGGTACTTTTTTCTTGGAAGGGTTTCTTATATTTATGAGAGTCCTGACATGAAATTTAGTTTCTAAGATTCTCCAAATGTAATCAAGCCTATTGTCGTTCTGTCTAAAACGTTGCTCTAGCTATTACCTACAAATTATAGTGCTAAATGTGTAGAAAATATCTTCAGTATTTCTATGATTCCTCGTAATTCTTATGCCTTTTTTCTCATATCCATCGAGACCTTTCACAATAAGTGAGCTAGGCCTCTTGGAAAAACTATATTAGTAGAATTCTACTAGTATTTATGCAGTTGTATTTATGTAGTTCCTTTACAAATATTAATCAAATGCTGGAAAACTCAGAATGTAAAAAGAATCCGCTAAATATCAAAGAAATTACAAGTATTTCAAAAGGTCTCTCATAAATGCAAGAATGAAGTTCTTACACAGAAAACCATCTTTTCGGTAAGCGACTCCTTTGGTATCGGTAAAAACTCGATAAATTAGTTTTTCTCTGTTTAATCTCAGATTGCAAACTGTAAATTTTCCTATTTAACTTTCCTTTAATTCTGATGTATTACAAGTGTCACTGAAGTACCTCCTTTTCTGCAAGAAGAAATAATAAATCCTCCCTCTAAAGACTGACTATATAATTTGGACCTGAAATTCCCTGGTAAAAGATAAAGGACAGCAACGTCCCTTCAAATCACCGCTTCACGGAGCAAAACATAGATTATATTTTAATCTTCTGTTTATCAACTACTCAGATTCAGCAGTATCAGTACACAACATGGCCAGATCATGACATTCCCGAGAATCCCTATGGGGTGGCCCAGATGATCAATTCTATTCGCAGTGAACCACTTGCTGGACCAGTTGTTGTACACTGCAGGTAAGAAAATCTACAGTTGGCTTTTGGGTATAGCAATAAGAATATGATTTCTGCTGACGTAATGAAGACATAGGTTAACCTAATTTAAGAATGATTGGTAAGGTTCAGGATTTTAAGCTGTAGAATGCGTCATCTCTTGCTATATCTCCTAATCAGCAATAACTCGCTGAAAGATGAGTTGCAGTTATGTAATTATTATTTTTCCTTTGTCAAGAGTAACTTCGGCATTATATGGGCTGGAAATTTGTGATGCGCTCTGACAGAAATGCAGTATGGATATCCTTGCGTAGGACGAGAAAGAGGGGAACCTCGGTTTGATAGCATCGTAGTTATTATATTGATTTAAGTTCATACTTGTTTCAGTCGTTGCTGTCATTACTGTTTATTCTAATTGATGATGGCAACTTACTACCTTCTGTGGTAGGCGTTATTATAGTTCTTTAGTTAATAACGCTATACTTGTTGCCGTGTTCTTGGAACAATAACAACTTTCTTTTTTTGGTGCCATTTACAGCGATCTCTTTCAACTCTTCCATCTGTAGGAAGGGGAACTCATAGATAAAGGTGATTGAAGATTAAGCCAAATGTGATCCATCGTTTTCCAACTTTTCCTTCACTGGCCATTCTTCTCTTCCAGACTTTTTCGGAGATCTTGCCTCTTGTCATCACCTATTCCTTAACTCTTTATCTATTACATTTACACCCACTAATCATAAAATGAACCAATCTGATTTTTCTCCAGTTATACTGACTTATATTTCACTATGTCCTTGTTTCCATTTGCAGTCTAATACTGACTCTTGCTAACGTTCACTTGTAACTTTCTTATCTTATTTATATTTCAAAAGTTTCCACTAGCTTCTGCAGCATCTCTTCAGTGTCACCAACTAACACCAAACATGAGCCTGGATTAAACAATGAAGAGTTTGAATGGAGTATTTCTTATGAAGGGGATTATAAAGAGTTTGAGAGAACTTGACCTAGAAAAACTTAATATACAGTTTCTACAGATACAGTACGAAGGATAAAGAACGAAATGGTTTGGAAAATAATTCATTGAGAGCATTTTAAAGTTTTTACAATGAAACAGAAGAATGTTACGATATGTAGATGGGAATGTGACTGATTTTGTGTAACAGTAGACAATTGCTATGATATTTACAATGCTGTTTAATTAAGTGAAAGGAAAAAGAATCCACAATGGAATGTATGCTGGTGATATTTGCTGATTATTTAGTGTTGCTTGCTGATGGCAAAGAGATCATGCAGAGACAAGTAAAACAGTTGAGCAGTGTTTGTACGGAGAGGAGATTGAAAGTGGGCGTTAGTAAGAGTACAGGTATTTAAGTAAAAGATATAGCACTCTCCTTACTAATGGGATCAAGTTCCCGGGTGGTGTAGAATGCTTTAGGCCCGTTCTTTTGGTTTCTGTCGGGCTTCTGTTAACCTGCGCAGTGAATTATAGACACAGTGTAGAAGGGGTTAGGGGTTGGCTCAAATTAACTTTAACCCAAATGTCGTACTATAAGCCGGGGTAGTAGCACCCATTGAAATTTATGCATATATCTAAATACAAATATACATACATTCATATATATATATATATATTATATATATATATATATATATATATATATATATATATATATATATATATATATATATATATATATATATACATATACACACATCGCACTGTCTCTCTTCCTAGCGCTGGCATCGGAAGAACCGGAACCATCCTGTTCGTACTGGGGGTTTTAGACCAGATCAACAAATCAGGGTATATGGACACTTACGAAGTTCTTGTCAAGCTGCGAAATGGAAGACCCGGGCTTATCGAGAATACCGTAAGTAATTTGAGATTTTTCATTGAAATTTGAGGCACCTTCCAATGTAATGTGTTTAGTTATGTAATATAACAGTAAACCCCCCGTATGTGCGTTCTCATGGTTCGCGGACTCACGCATTCGCGGAAAATTCGCCCATTCGCGGTATTTTTCACTGAGAAATATTCACTAATTACTATATTTTCATATAATTTTCATGAGTAAATGCACTTTATGTGATAAAACTATTATAAAACTCAGGTATATGCATTTTTACAGGGTTTTTCTGTGTTTAAACTATCAAAATGGGCAGTTCTAAGTGTTTTTAGAGGGGTTTTAAGTATTCGCGGATTTTAGCTATTTGCGGGGGGTGTGTGGGGCGCATCCCCCGCAAATACGGGGGGTTCACTAATGTGAAAAATGGCTATTTATTATTCAGGATGCTTCCCTTTCTTGACAAGCATTGAATAGGTACGGTTACTTGTTCTCCACTGATGACCTCTGACTGTGCATTGTGCTTCATCATCGAATTTTTTGTCCATGCTTTCACTCCTTTATTGAATTCATATGAAAAACACAACACGTATTCAGTCACAAATTAAATTTGTTATCATATTGTGAAGCATTCATTTTCTCAATATTAGCAGGACATTGGATTGCAATAGTACTTGGTTTGGCTTTCGTTTGTCACTCGCGTTTTTTATATTTCAGACACAGTACAAGTTTGCTCACGATGTCTTACGAGAGATCCTCTGTGGGCAACGTTCTCGATTTTCATGCCGTGAGTTTCCTGAGGCTCTCCTCGACTTACGAACGCCTCAGAGCCAGACCAATATCTCCATCCTTCAACAACAGTTTCATGTGAGTTTCACGCTCAAAACATCTTATTCAAAGTGAAATTTAACTTGTTGTATTTGGATTTTTATGTAGTTTAACATGGTAATGAGAGAGTAGTTAAACATGTATAATATCAACACGGAAGGTATTGTTATTCAAAATTAAGAGTGTGCTTCCATAATTCTATATTCCTGATATTATTCATTCATATTAATTTTCTGCTCTGATACTTTTTAGGAAATAAAGCAGTTACCAAAGGACTTCACATTTAAATTTGCCCAGCGACCAGAAGTGTCTCATCTAAACCGTAATCCAAAGATTCTGCCTCGTGAGTTTTGCTTTTTGTTTAAGAGACTACATAAGAGCTGATTTGTTGTGAAACGTATTTTACGATAAACTTTGTCTGTAATAAAAAAGAATGGTATATTACAGCATTAGAATGACATTTCTAAAGGATCACAGCTAAAATAATCTACAAGTTAGTAGAACCCTTCTTACCACTGATCTTTCCTACTATATATATATTATATATATATATATATATATATATATATATATATATATATATATATATATATATATATATATATATATATATATAGGAGACACCTCGATGGCTCGGTTGGTAAAAGCAGCAACCTCAGACTTCTAATCCCGCGGCCGACCAGTCAGAGAATTTGCTATCCGTGTAGACATCCGGGATTCGTATGTAATCAGTAGGTTTGCTGAAAATGCAAATGGGTGTTACAGACTAATACACACATAAACAAAGCCACTAACATCTTCTAAAAACATAACAGACACTTCACACTTCTCGAACTGTCGACTTACCGCCCAGTTCTCCTTGCTGCTGGGAGAAAGGGAGCTGGGGATTTGGTACAATACAGGTACACATTCACTACCGGGGTCTAGCGATGTCAGGCAGGGCAGCCGATCAAGGCTAACAAATCAAAGTCCTTCAAAGAAGGCATCGTAACCCCATATAAAAATAAAAAGCACGTTAAAAACGAAGAAGAAGAAGATATATATATATATATATATATATATATATATATATATATATATATATATATATATATCTCATATATATACTGTAGAAATAAATATTCTGTGTTTTCTACTGTGTATGAAGAGAAACAGAAGTAATCAATAACCTAATACAGTTCTTATAACCTAACAGTAACCCCAAATACTATTATAACTCATGTGGTGATTATGCATGGAGATGATCCAGTAGGTTAAGAGAGAACTGGAATACAAGAACCCTTTCTTATGCCTAACCATTTATCATCCTACAATTCTTGGTCATCAGGACTGTTGAAACTTATAGTAGATTAGAAAGAAATGAAGAGTTTTCACCTCCTCAACCCTGCCCAAAATATCGTTAGGAAGGCCAGAATATTATATAAGACATTAATTCTACTTACTCAAAGTCTGAATAAGTTATGAAGGCCAAAATGTTACACAGGACGTTAATTTTACTTAATCAACATTTGACTTGGAAATGAGATTTGAAGATATAGATATATAGACAGCACAAAAGAATTAGTGAATGAAACGATAAAACAGAAAATATCAAAGAATTGATACATGTGCAAGAAAAACATTCTTTTTCTCTTAGTAAAATATAAGTACTCGCACCCTGATGTTATATTTCTCATTTACAGCTGATTCCCGAATGATATTCTTGCAATACGCAAGTGGTCGTGAGGAGTCTCAGTACATAAATGCTGCTTTGGTCAAAAGTTTGGAAGCTCAGGTGAGATATTTGTGTACTGTTTATATATATATATATATATATATATATATATATATATATATATATATATATATATATATATATATATATATATATATATATATATATAACTATTATTTTCTTCATTATATTGTGTTTTCCACTTGGACTTCAGCTCATTGGCGGTATTTTTTCAATTTTACATTTTTTACACAAGCATGGCGTTAATCAGGATGATATGAATATATGTAATCTTTCAAGAAAAAAGTGCAAATTTCTAACCACACTCACTTTTAAAGTGAATAGATAAACCATGATAGCTTGTTATGGTATTAAACAACTTGAACATACAAACACACAATATATATCTAAATCTATCTGTCTATCTATCTATCTACTTTTCTATCCATCCACCCATCTAACAATGCACACACACACACACATATATGTGTGTATATATGTATATATATATATATATATATATATATATATATATATATATATATATATATATATATAATATAATATATATATAAAATGAGGTATAGCATCAAACAACTTGGATATATACACATAGATTGTATAAATATATGTGCTCATATCAAAGTTGAAGGCGTTTGTTATAAACCAGATAATAGCAGCGAGTATGGAAAGAAGGACAATTCCTGTGTTCATTGCACTTTATTCAGCTGACATTTCAGGACTATCTGCCCATTTTTAAGTTCCTCATTGGACGGGTTGGTATCGTTCTTGGCTAGCACTCTGCTGGGCCCGCGCTCGATTCTCCAACCGGCCAATGAAGAATTAGAGAAATTTACTTCTGGCGATAGAAATTCATTTCTCGTTATAATGTGGTTCGGATTCCACAATAAGATGTAGGTCCGTTGCTAGGTAACCAATTGGTTCTTAGCCGCATAAAATAAATCTAATCCTTCAGGCCAGCCCTAGGAGAACTGTTAATCAGCTCAGTGGTCTGGTTAAACTAAAGGTATACTTAAGCATTTTTTTCTGCCCATTTTCAAAGCGAGTAGAAATGGAAGGCATTACTACTCACTTGGAAAATGGACAGATGGTCCTGAAACGTCAGCTGAATAAAGTGCAATGAACAAAGGAATTGTCCTTCTTCCCATACTTGCTGCTGTAACGCTGTAACATATGCATGTGTGTGTATCTGTCTGTCAATCTGTCCAGCTGTCTATCCATCAGAAACACTGGCTAATGCATTCATTATTGCCTTATACATACATATATATATATATATATATATATATATATATATATATATATATATATATATATATATATATATATAATATATATATATATATATATATATATATATATATATATATATATATATATATTTATATATATATATATATATATGTATATATATATATATATACATATATATATATATATATATAAATATATATATATATATATATATATAGCTGTATATATATATATATATATATACATATATATATATATATATATATATATATATATATATATATATATATATATATATATATATATGACTTTTATCACATCACCGTGATTCATATACAATCAGTAAGCTGCAAACGTCCTTTAATATCAATTCGCTCTACCTCGAAATAATATATTTTTTCATATATGTTACCGAAGAGGAATTTTTAGTTAATAATAAGTTCGTCCTTCGCTGGTTCGAGGCCCACTAGACGACGAACTTATTATCAACTAAAAATTCCCCTTTGGTAACATATATGAAAATATATTATTTCCGAGGTAAAGCGAATTGGATATTAAAGGACGTTAACAACTTATATATATATATATATATATATATATATATATATATATATATATATATATATATATATATATATATATATATATAAATATGTATAAATATATAAAAGATGTATTGTACAACGCCTAACTATAGGAGTGAATGTTCTTCTAACTTCTAGATGTATTGTACAACGCCTAACTATAGGAGTGAATGTTTTTCTAACTTCAGCCCTGAGTTTCATGGGGAAGAGCTAAGAATTGAGTGTGCCTTGAGGCTAGTTAGCTATCAAGGTTCCAGTCTCAACTAGAACTAGTTCCTGGCACTTCCCTAACTATACTCTGTTTTTTTCCATCTGTCCACCCGCCTGTGGTGCTTGCGCATGGTAACACTGCATCCCGGGCTTTAAATAGTTACGCTATGTGTAAGTTTTAGATAAATAAAAGGATATCTGGGTGTACATTTGCAACTGAAAAGTGTTTTAATAATTTACTGTATGCGAATTACACCGTTAATATTCGAAATAGGATATTGTTATTATTGTTGAATGTAAGCTGCCTTTTTGGGGTGGTGAATGGAACAGCCAGACGCAGTGGCGGGAAAATTGCTTCTCTTGCTGTTCACTACGGCAAGATGTCAACTTTGTCGCACCACACGTACTCTGCTACTAAGCTACGTGTTACTTCATTACACGTAAGTATATCAGTATGTACTTTTAATTTTTATAAAGTGTGTTTTAGCCAGATACGATATGATGTAACTTGGTTTAGCATCTGTTTAATGGAGTTTGTGGAAATGTTATTTTTGCATTGACCGTATTTAGAAAGGAGAAAGCTCTGGTTGTACTGCTTTTTACTTCAAGCTGTTCCATTCGCCACCCCGAAAAGGCAGCTTACATTCAACAATAATAACAATATCCTATCTCGAATATTAACGGTGTAATTCGCATACAGTAAATTATTAAAACACTTTTCAGTTGCAAATGTACACCCAGATATCCTTTTATTTATCTAAAACTTACACATAGCGTAACTATTTAAAGCCCGGGTCGCAGTGTTACCATGCGCAAGCACCACAGGCGGGTGGACAGATGGAAAAAAACAGAGTAATATTATTGAACTGTACCTTACCTCTAGTAAAGAATCAGTAATTGATTCGAGCTTGCACTTACCCCTTGCAGTGACCTGGGAAGTATTCCTTCTTTAACCTGTAAGCCATTGCTACACAGTTCCAAGAATTCTGTATATCTTCGAGTGTACATTACTACCAAACTTCGTAACAAAACACATGGTTACCAATAATAAATCATTTTCATTGTTTTATTTATTTTTTTGTATTCTGTATGATTATTTTCACATTCATTCGTGAAATATATATATTTATATATATATATATATATATATATATATATATATATATACATATATATATACTGTATATATATAGTACATGTGTGTATATATATATATATATATAAATTTCTGACTCACGTCAGGATCAGACCCAGGTCTCTCAGGTGGAAAGCAAGGGCGTTACCCACTGGGCCATACAAGACTTGTATGGCCCAGTGGGTAACGCCCTGCTTTCCACCTGAGAGACCTGGTTCGATCCCCGACGTGAGTCAGAAATTTATTTCTGTTCCACACGTGATTGTGTGTTGATGATTTCTATATATATATATATATATATATATATATATATATATATATATATATATATATATATATATATATATATATATATATATATATATATATATATATAGAGAGTAAAACAAGACATGCTTTCCCGGTCACTGCATGGGGTAAGCGGAAGCTCGAAACGATTACAGATTCTTTACTAGAGGTAAGGTACAGTTCAGTAATATATATATGATATATATATACATATATATATGTTTGGTATCTACTAGTTTTCAAGCAATTTATTGTATTATCCAGGGTAGGGATACAAACCCTAGGATAGTACTTTACTGTTCTGGGTGTATTTGATTAAATCTGATCTTGTATCTTGTGACAAGACTGCATACACATACACACACTGCACTATATATATACATATATATATATATATATATATATATATATATATATATATATATATATATATATATATATATATATATATATATATATATATATATATATATATATATATATATATATATATATATATATATATATATATATATATATATATATATATATATATATAATATAAATGTATATATAATATAAATGTGTGTTGTGCAGGGGTATTTGTCAATACGTCTTTTATGCTGGATTTCCTTAGATAGTTACCATTAGTAATTTTCACGATGGATCACACACAAATGGAGATTAAAATTTCCCTCACTTCTTCTCAGGTCATTGTAGCAGAGCATCCTCAGACACATACCCTCTGCAGGGTGTGGCAGATGGTGTACGAAAAGAGAGTCTCTGTTTGGACGCTCCTTCACTCTTTCCCGCCAGGAGATAGTGTAAGTCTCTGAAATGACTACAAAATTTTAGACCATTTTTGTGCTCTAACTGACTAGCGTCCAAAGAAAATTAGCGTAACCCTGCTTAAGCTGGAAGGTCATAATTGTGGGAACCATAGATAAGAAGTTATATGCCCAGTCCTACCCAAAGATTCAGAAGGTTAACCTTCGGAAGTCATTTTAACAGCTAGTTTTTTGTTCTCTTGTTTTGTTTGTTGAGAGTTCTAGCCTTTGTTACGTGACACACCGTCCCCTGACCTAGTCACTTTCGGGAAGAGAATGACTTTCTCTTGGGGTTTTTCGAGCTGTAAATTACATCAAAAAAGCAGATTTTTAAGTTTTAACTGTTAAGAGCATCTGGTTTCGGAAAACATATTACAGTGAATGGGTTTTATCAGTTTTCATTAATATTATATACCAATTTATCGATGTAAGATATGAAAAGATTTGTACATGCATGAATAGATGTTAAGATCCTTTCCATGCTATAAACCTTTCTTGCAGTTCTTCTGTGGCTGCTATGATGACTAAATCATCAGCAAACATCTGTTCACACAGTTCTTCGCTGTTCCTTAATACTCTGACATCAGTATTAAGGAACAACGAAGAACTGTGGGAACTGATGTTTGCTGATGAATACAGTAAATCATCAGCAAACATCAGTTCCCACAGTTCTTCGTTGTTCCTTAATAGTCATAATAGCAGACACAGAAGAACTGCAATAAAGGTTTTTAGCATGGAAAGGAGCCCTAGAAAAGAAAGGATTGAAAGTGAACATTGGAAAGACAGAGCTAATGACATGAAGAAGTAAGCATTCAAGTGGAAGATGGTACAGTGCTAAACCAGAACGATGAGTTTAACTACTTGGGATCAATGATAGCAGAGGAGGTGGTACTGAGCAAGCGGTGAGACAGAAAGTGAAAGAAGCATGGCGAAAATGGAGGGAAGTAAATGGAGTTGTTTTAGACAAGAAAATGCCATTGAGGCTCAGAATGAAAATTTATAAGACAGGCCCGTACTATAATATGGGGCAGAAACTTTGGCACTTAAGAGGAAAGAGGAGGGACTGTTGGAAAGAACCGAGATGAGGATGGTGAGATGGATTGCTGGAATATCATTACTTGAAAGGAGGGAGAGTCAAGATATAAGAAAATAAGAATGTGTGGTATAAGTAATGTAAAGGAGAAGGCCAGGGAGGCTCGTCAGAGATACCATGGCCATGTGATAAGAAGAGAGGAGGTGGAACCAGTCAAGAGATTTAAGAACATGCCAGTGATGGCGGGGAGGAGTGTGGGGCGTCAGGGGATCAGATGGATGGATGTGGTAAGGAGGGATGCGGGTGATGTGGGACTGGGTGAAGAAGACACAAGGAATAGAAATAGATGGAGAAAGTTTACTCGAGCGGCCGACCCTGCTATACAGTGGGATTAATAAGGTTGAAAGAAGAAGAGTATAGATTTGAAGATTGGACATCTTTTCTCTTTTTATTCCAACTTATCTCTTTTTGGTGTCAATTACCATCATCATTGTGAGGTCAGTTTACGTATATTGATAAGTGGTTTCGCTCTGGTTGGGGTACATATGATGTTTGTTACCAGGTCGAATTACACATTTTCACTTATTTGCAAGCGCAATAAGAACAGGTCATGTCAACAAGTAAAGTGGATTACAAATACCGCGATAATATTGTGGCTTTTCATCATCCGTGAATTACGTTTGTTTACAATTCACTTGTATTGGACCATTTTAATAATTTTCAATACGATTGTTCTAGCTGTGTATTCAAAGAGTTTCTCTCTTTATCAGTTTGCCAGCAGGGGAAGATGACTTTAATATTGTTGAGTCTCCTGGGATTTTCTGTATGTGACGTTAGTGACAGTCATTCCAAGAATATTTGAAATAAATTGTCTCCAGTAACACGATAAGAAATGAATATTATATTATTGGTTTCTTATCATGTTACTGGAAACAATTTATTTCAGTAATGTTTCTAAAATCTTCCTGCTTCTGTCATTAGTGACAGACAATATCTATATTTGCTCTAAAGATATTTTTTAATTATTGGACGCAAAATTCCAAATACATTTTCAAAGATAATTTCAGGTTAGTTTCCAAAGAGCGTCTTTTTGTTTCAGCAGAGAAGAATAATTTAATGAACATTGTCTTTTTGTTTCAGCAGTGAAGAATAATTAATGAACACTTTCAAATAAATATCTTATAAGTTAATAGTACCAGTTACTCTCAAGTATACTTTCAAACATTTTCCTATTGTAAACAATGACTGATAATTTCAATTGCACTTCCAACGATTTTCTTCTGGTCATTACTGAGGAATCATTTTTATTGAGTGTCCAGAGATTTTATGCTATTTTTGTGTCATCGCGGACAGAAATTCCAGACATGTTTCAATAACCTTTCTCTAGGAATCGTGAGTGAAAGAGAATTCCAGTTTTGGTTAGAAAGATTTTGTTTTTCGTTCCAATCTCGTAAACTAATATGCTTCCGGTCGTGTCTCTCTGCAGGAGTATCCATCAGTCTTGCCAAAGCACAACGAGGAGATTTTTGGCGAATTCGCTGTGAAAATAATGAGTTGTCAATTCTACGACAGTTTCACCGAGTATGAAGTCACCATTAGGCCCACGAACTCGGTAAGAATATGCGATACTGTACACTCTGCAGCATATACCCCCCTTTGGATAGGCTTGGTTCTCTTTATTTCATCTTTTTCATTTTTATCAGTATATCCAGGGACTCCTTAATTTTATTGACTTTATTGTTATTATTACTATTATCATTATCATTATTGTTATTTAGTGAGATATACTCAGTAGATTCAGTATCATTCTTTCTCATATCAAATTATGAAAACATCAGCTCCACGATTTTTTTTTTCTCGAAAGTGTGTTTATATTTTGATGACTTCTGGTGAAGGTTGTTGAAATGCAATGTTTAAATTATTATAGAACATTTGTGTGAGAGGGCTGAAAGTGAGATAAAGCTTTTGGGAGAATTGACTGATATGCAGTGTGAAGGCTACCAAGGAATTATGGCTTCAAAAGTGATTTTCTGAAAGAAAGTAAAATTTTCTTATTAAAGCAACTCGTGTTAGTATATGAGTAGCTCTAACACAGTGGAGTTTAGTTATGCATGGTGCAATGCAAAATGTCCAAGGATGTTAGATGTAGAGGCAAAGCTCTATCTTATGAATATAAAAAGTGAATAAGCCTGAATGGTGCATGAAATGTGTGATAATGCAGATGATACAATGTCCTTTATGGGCAATAAAGAGAAACCACACAAAAATGAATATACAGTCTCACGAAATCTACGTTGAATGCAATATTTTGAAAATCTGCAAAAACTAAGATACAAATCAATTTATAAAAGTGTTCAAACAACCAGATGCTATTCAGAAAATAGCAGCCATCAAAATATAAAAGCATTAATTCTATTAAACCATTAAAATGATAAGTTATGACAAATTGGTAGGGTAACTTAGAAGTAAGTCCTGGTCCGTGTGAAGCACAGTCACATCTCACTCAGCCTACCGAGGTGACAAAATATTCTTACAAAGGAGCACCAAATAATGGAGCAACTATTATACGTAGTTTAAAGTACACCAACTCCACCTAAGTACTTCAGAGAAGCTTCAAAGCAACCTACAACTTATGAAACTAACGTCATAGTATTTTCCCTAGGAAGGAGTTCCTAGTCTTTCTTATCTCGCCAAGACATTTTCATTCCGTATAATATACTAACATGCAGCTAGTTCTGCAGCATAAAGTATTGTTTTCAAAACTTCATAAAACCAACTGCAGGAACTAATCGTATCACATCCTCCGCAGACCGACATATCTAGTCTTGTAGACCTTGCAATGACTTCCTCAGTGACCACTGCCGTTGTCATGCCAATTACTATATGATAATCAATCCAGAAAAAAATAACTATCTCATGCTGTTCCAACTAGCGTCCGTAGTCCAAAATAGTTCACAAGTGCTTCCTAGTGAGACCAGGGTAGACTGTTCAGCATAATGAGCCTGTTTCTGGGCCTGAATAAATTTCAGGATTGCTCAAAACTGTACCATTCAGTGCAGCTGGCTAATGCAACAAATATCGCAGTCAAGCAACCATTGACTGACTCTTTTAGAAGGAACTTTACGAATTATTAGCAACTAAACAAAAAGATGAACTCATATGGTCACTATGCTACAGTATCCTACATGTGGCCTGTGATGCTAGTCTCTATTTAGGTTTGAGAGAATGAGAGCTGAAGTTGACAGGGAAAATTAGGCTGAGTTTCGAGGTATATCTAGTGAGAAATAGTGCATTTTATTTTCCCATTTACCATGTGTAAGTTTGATTGTGGTTGACTCTAGTTTGATTGTGGTTGACTCTCCACATATTTAATCAGACGATTTAGAAAGTGATTGTATTAAATAAGTTGTTATGGATTCACATTTTTAATGCCAGCTCTTTATTGCTTTTAAAATGGTGTCCTGAAAATTTGAAAGTGTATGGGTAATTTGGCATTTCTGATAGTTAACCCTTAGGCCTAGAAACATGTGACCTGATACTTTCCCTTCAAGTGTTAGTTGTCAGAAATAATTAATTATTTTCTACAGGAACTTATAGTGTATTCTTAAATTCATCATATTTCAAGAGAATATATGTGATGCAGTCAATAACACAGCATTTTGAGCCTCTAACAAAAGAATATATGCAGTGCTCATGTTATCTAACGTTGGCCATTCCCTGGTTATATTGTTCGTGGGGCTAATATAAATAAAAATACAATTACGAAAACTTGATGTTCATATTGACTACAAGCGTTTCTACATTCACTAAGTTCCATTAGGTCAGGCTATCATAGACCGCAATCAACTCATGGCTGGATGCAGCCCAGAAATGGCCTGTACATGTACGTGAGTATTTGGGTGTGTATGAGTGTTTATGTTTGTATGTGTGTGTATATGTATATGGCGAATCTGACGTAGTTGCATACATTTGCTCATGTGAAGGATAAATTCACAAATTTGTAAAGAGTACTGTTACTTTTGTGGTTCTTCTAACTGATACACATTAAGTTGAGGTGTCCCTGAGTTTCTTCATGATAAAGGCAAAAGAAATGATTATGCAATATTAGATCATGTGTTGAAATATCAGAATCCCAGGCATTAAAACTAACCCTTCTCACTTATGCTAATGTTGTTTTCAAGCCAACTTTTGTTGATGAAGTAAACGTCACTGCTTGTTACTTGTAAAATATTATGCCTTGAGTTTTTAAGTTCGCAGTATTTAAAGAATAATGAAATATTTTGTACTTATTACATTTGTCCCTATACCAACTGTAGAGCCTGTTTTTTATTGTCCTGCAGGTTACAATTGTATTCTGTGACAATACAGGATTCCTTTGAGACAGACAAAAAACTCAAAACGGAGACATATCATCTCTGTGAAAGGTACTCAAGATTTTGGCTTATACTTTTTTCAGGCAACCACTACACCCTTTAACTGCATGGTCGTGATGATGAAACTTTGGCCTCATGATACAACACAACTTTCGTCACTTCTTCCCCTTCTGGCTGTTATGGAAAGAGTGGACTCCCTCACGACCACTTCGTCTGCAGCTCTTTTCACTTGCAAGTAAGTTTAACTTTCTGTAGCATTACGTCCTTCCAGTTACTGCTCGACACAGAATACATTGTCTCCTAAAGGAAGATTAAAACTTCCAGAATTACTATTTTAGCTCTGTAGGCTCTGGGAGTGAAGAATCTTGATGCTTACGGAGGTCCAGACCTAAATGGTATTTTGTGTGTAAAAACTGCGGAATACTTAGTTCCCAAATGCTTTGATATTTTTTGTAAGTTGCGTGAATTGGGTTCTCGATGGCCATCTTGACGACCTGGTAATGTCTCTCCATTAGCTAAATGTGGGAGTGGCAGTGCATGCTCACCCGATTACTGCCCCACCTAAGACTCCAGTATTACACACAATTTTCCAACGTCAAATGATCAAATATCTGAAAGTCGACGCTGAAAATAATCTGTTCCCCAGTTTACAGTTTGGTTTTTGCAAGGGCATGTGTGCATGTGATGTATCCCTCTCCGTTTCCAGCATTTTACAGAAATATATATATTGTAGTCCTGGCTTCAGCATAGCTTATGACTGTTTTTGGCCCCTAATTGTTTACATTACATGTGTGTGTGAGCTTGGTTTGGACTAGAAAACAAGCTGACTCTTTTGTTTCATCGATTCACTCTCCTCATAGGAGATGTAGCTAAAATTAGTGCGTGGGGAATCGTGTTGAACAATATTAAAATTCAAATTGTGATTGTTGATAGGTCTAGGACACTGGATCCTCACACGTAGATTTTCGTTTATAATGTTCGTTCAACTACACAAACATTTAAAATTTTAGATGTCACTCTTAACTGTAGATTCTTTTTTGAGAAACATATCCTTATAATCTTTTATTCAAGTGCCTAGAAAACTGGTGTACTGAGAAAGACCTTCAGCATCTTTAGAGATTTCCTCATTCTCTGCCACTGGTATCATTAGTATCCCATCAATCGCACAAGATCTTACGGCGTGCCTTGGTAGTTTTATCTTTTGGTTAGAAAAAAAAATCAAAATGGCAGTAGGGTACAAAACTAGAGGATTTTTCTGTGAATAGATTGTCAGCATTCTACTTGGTGGCCGAGGTTGAGAGATCTGACCCTCGTATTTTCAGTATCAAGAAAAGGTTATGAAAAAGTCTAAGGTCTTAAAACCAGCTGACAATGTCTCCCTTCACAAATTCCACTTAAAATTTGCAATCTGATCGACCCATTTTGGACAGATCTTTCAGTAACAAACCTTGCGACTCAAACAGAAGTTGTTAGACCTGTTCAGTAATATGCTCTGGTAATGTTTTTTCACTTTCTTTCACTAATGGGCCCTTTTCAAATCAGTCACAATGAAACATTTATTCATATTCCCAGTAGCAATTTAATTCAATCAGATGCAATATTTAGGTCCTTGTACACACACACACACATATATAAATATATGTATGTATATATATATATATATATATATATATATATATATATATATATATATATATATATATATATATATATATATATATATATATATATATATATATATATATATATATATATATATATATATATATATATATATATATATATATATATATATATATATATATATATATATATCATGTAAGATTTGCACTCTAAGTTTAATCATGAAAAGAACAGCAAGAAAATTGGAAACAGAATTTATTTCCCAACTTTTTACTGCGAAGTGGATTATAGTATATACAGTATGTATATATATATTATATATATAAATATAATGTGTGCGTGTGTTAGTTATTACGAGAGCTAATTTGGTTCATGGTTTGTTCTTTTTGTTCTTTAGAATCGGTAAAACAATCTTTTAAAATTTAACGACGTCATGCACTAAGAAACTCAATTATCATTATTATCTTTGTACACTTTATTCTCGAATAGTATATGTCGCAAGGAAGTATAACAAGTAAATAAGCTAGACCAGATAATTGTCTTGATTTAATTTCTGCATTCTATTCTTTTGTTGAAAAAATATATTTAAATGAGTTGGTCTTTTAAGCAACTGGAATAAAATCGTGAATCGAAAATACGTAAGAGAGTAGATTGATCTCCTCAGTTTCTCCACACCATCCAGAATAAGTTGTCTTCTTTATTCAGAGATGGAGTCACAGGATGTGGTCTAATGATGGCGCTGAAGCACACGATCGACAGAGTCAAGCTCCATCAGGAAGTCGACGTCTATCACTCTGTCCAGTCGATCACCTTCGACCGACCAGAATTTATTGTGTCTGAGGTATGACCACTCATCTCTGGTTTTTGCAATATCCTCAGATCTTACTGTCACACTTTCCTCAGATTTTGTTGGCATATTGTTCTGTTCAAATCTCACTGTTATACTTCCCTGAAATGTTCTTGTACACTCTCTCGTCAAACGTTGCTGCAATACGTTTCTGAAATCTTACTTTCACATGTCAAATCTTGCTGTCAAAATTTCCTCAAACATATCTTACCATAGTCCCAAATATCACTGTCATAATATCCTCATATCTCATTGTCACACTTTCCTCATATCTCGCTTTCAGAGAGTCCTTAAATTTTACTTCCACACCCTCTTCAAATCTGGCTTTCACACTACCTACAAATCTCACTGCTACCCTGTCATCAAATCTTGCTCATATTTTCTTCAAATCTCGCTCTCACACTGTCCCTAAGTATTGCTGTCACACTTTTATCAAATCTCACTGTTACTCTATCCAAAAAGCTTGTTGTCACATTATCCACAAATCTCACTATCTCATTCTCCTTAATTCTCGGCGTTAAAACTTGCTCGTTAGTATTCATAACCTGAACTAATTTTTCATATAACGTCAAGCGGTTAGATTCTTTATTTCTCCAGAACCTCAGAAAATGTCAGTTGAATATCGTAATAAGAATATCAAGAAATTTTGCTTAAAATATCCTTTCAAGAAACCCTGATGGATTACTTGAAATCTTGACTTCAAAGTCTCACCATCAGTTGGGAAATATTACCCTCAGATCACAAAAAAAGAATGGTCCTGGTGTTATTTTCAAAACAAGAGGCAATGAAAACATGCTGTTTCTGACAAATATATCCAAAAAGAGTTACGGACAAACTTGACTGTAGTTTACAGTATATGATTCTTGAAACCATTTTTCAAAATTTTTCCTGAGAAAGTTTTTTTATGTTCTGTCACACATCTTTGAGCAAAAAAAAATTCATAGTGTTCTTACTGTTCGTGTTCTTACTTTTAGATTTGCCTCTTTTGTATCTTCCCTCAAATTAAGTCAGGATACCTTTTAGCCAGAATCAATAACCATCCCTGTGTCACACGTCCACAGATCCCGCCAGTCAATACGCTTCAACTGTACCAAGGAACTTGTATTTCCATTCTATTCTTAAGAATGGTAGATAATATCTTGTTTATCTATTTTTCTTTTTCACTTGCTTCTTCTTGTTTTTTTTTCTTCAGGAGCAGTATGACCTGGTGCATGAAGGGGTTCTTCTCTACTTATCTGCTTACAGCAACTACGGTAACTTCAACTAAACAGGGAAACCTGAGTCGTCCTTCACCTCTGAATCATTTTGTAGTCTTCGAAAGCATGACTGTTCTGTTATAGTTATCTGATCTCCTTTGCAGTGTACTCATTCATTACTGTTCCTATGTCTTCATGTAAACTGAATCTTGTGCATGATTAGCATCTGGTGATATTAGTCCCATGTCTTCAGATAAATTGATTCTTGTTGTGCATGAACGTTAGGTGATATTAGTCCATGTATGTCTTCAGATAAACTGATTCTTTTTGCGCATAAAAATTTGGTGATACGGCAAGAATTTTTTAACATTTTATCATGTTCTGAGTTCCATCGCTTAGTACTGTTGCTGTTGTCATCTGTATCATCGTCATTATAATTATTCCATCTCCTACAAAAAAGCCTATTATAATTTTTATTGGAAATTTATTAACAACGGGTTCAGACTCAATGAGGAATAAATTAACATTATCTCTATGTTCCTGCAAGTACGTAGTTGATATAACTAAAACACCGGATCACTACAAGCCTCACAGATTTAAAGATCAGGGATTGTTGACGTTACCTCAGAAATGTTTGAAACTGTAGCGTTCCATACACTTGTAGTTCATCAAGCCTTGTTCATAAACTTCTGGAGAAATAAAACACGGTAAGAAGTGGGAATATGTGTGAGAGAATATTATTGGTAGTTGCCTTGAACGTATTAGCAGAGCAATCCTAAGCAGAATCGAATATTCAATACACACCATTATGAAAATGTAGGTTTTCGGGAATCGGTTGTGGGGAATATTCTGTTTCTTTATTCTGTGAGTTACAGTTAAAAAGAGCTATGAAATATTGTGATTCCTCGAAGATAGAGCTCAAGCCGAGTAACTTGGAGTCTTCAGACACGATCTGATGGCACCAACAGTTTGCGAACTGCAAGAAATAACTGGCAGGGCCTAGTGCACAGAAGCAGTAAGAAATTTCCTTTCCAGAAAAGGAAGACTGAGGGAACGTTTTGTTATAACTAGTCATATCATTTTATCGTCTAGAAGCGTTTATTTGCGACAGTGGCTTAGAGAACAATTAGGAAATTAATTTTCTGGCTTCTGTGAGGACATAGGTCTCTGATTCAAATGAATCTTGAGATGCAATAACATTGGTGGTTACTTTCCCCAATTATTTCTAGTGTCCCTACTTTTGTAGGTTCCAGTTCAATTTAAAGAGCAATATTTTCTTTTCATACAGTTTTTCCCTGAATTTCTGGGATTTTAGTGTATAGCTACCTTGGGAGTAGCGATTATTTTTCCCAACTATGCGTTTAAATTCAGTCAGATTTTTATGAAACTTGCTTGTTACGTACTGGAGGAGTTGCTGCTTATTTACCCCTAGTATCCTCTGGTTTTTATTCGACTCTTTTTTGTTACAAATCAATTTTTTTCTTTGAGGAGATGCAATTAAAATCTAGTGATTATTATTAGTATTATTATTATTATATTTTTATTATTATTATTATTATTATTATTATTATTATTATTATTATTATTATTATTATTATTAACTACTTATACCCTTAACGACATACTTCCAATATGCATTCACTTTGGAATTATCAAGCAAGACTTTCCAGTACCTGTTACCTCTAGTCTTTGTGACATATTGTTCTTAAATCTCGAAGTTTCTTAATTGAATGAACTTTCTGAAAGTCAAGAAGCTTGGATTTCTTTTCCAAAGATGGAAAGTAAATGCTTAAGAGGCTGCGCTTGAGGAATGACATTGAAATGAGTAACCAGAATGTAGAAGATTAGGCTGACTACTGGAATTCAGTTCAAAGTTAAGACCATATGTAAGTTGTGATGTACTCTCTTGGTATTTTATACGGCAAGAGAATTGCATTGAACAGATTTTTCATGTACTGTACTGTATTTTCTTGCTTTAAGGTTTTTTTTATATAATCTGCTTATATACTTTAGCTCCTAAGGATAATTATAATATACATTCTAAATATTTTTGTAAGTTAATTTCTTAATGACTGTTGTAATATATTTTGTAAAACACAAAACAATTTTCCCTATAGAACGCTAATAGCATATATACTCTTTATAATCTTTACAAGTCCAGGTGAATTTTCTTTTAAATAAGAAATATTAATGAAAAATTGGGTCAGCCATGTTCACAAATTTAACCATGACTAGGATGACCCTGATAGCCAGTTGTGATAAGCATGCTTAAAGGGTAAGAATGACACTCCGTTGGTGTTTATGCAAATGTGCAACGTTTTCCTAAGTATTACTTTAGACTTGTCTGAAATTTGTATTCGGAGCACTGGCTAATCTGAACGACTGTTTTTGCAATAGGTTTTGTACGGCACCGAATCCTAACATTCTTAGGTGCGTTTAAAACTTCCGAGTTTGCAAGCTCTCCTTCTTTAATATGCATAATTCACATTACAGAGCTTTATCATATCAACTATACTACAGGTAGCCATATTACATTTTGTTTTATTTTTCCTAAGTTGTGCCACATTGGAGTTTACCAGCCTATTGGTCTTTCTTTTTTTAAATCTTCAGCTGAAAACCCTTATGAAGAGAGTCAACACACTATAAACCCACGAGTGCTCCGAAGGGACATTAGGCTGTAGAGAGAGAGAAGTTAAAGGAAAAAGTGATAAATAATTGAATATGAAGGAATAGAAAATAAAACCGATACACCTGAATTCAGGAAACGTTAGCGGAAAGCAGGGATGACTTTGCTCCTCGCTTAAGCATTTAGAGATCATATTCCAAAACTATGCTTGGCAAACTATTCCACATTTTATTTGTAGCTAAAATAAAACTCCTAACAAATTGAGTAGTTTTAAACCTGATACTAGAAAACGACACACTGTTTGTAGCAGCAGCCTGCCTAGAGTTGCAAGTAAAAACAGCCAGGTCAAATAAAGAAGAGTGCAGAGGATGCTTTTCGTGGTAGTACATTTTGCACAACAAACCTAATGAACTCACTTTACGTCTGTGCCACAAGTCAACATGAAGAGTTGGGAAAATAAACTTGACGGATTTCATTAGTCTATCCAATAGTTTGAGATGAGATTCAGCGCCCGAAGACCACAGTGGAGAACTACAGTCCAAACAAGGACGAAGAAAAGAGTTCTAACACTTAGATATGAAAGCTTCATCTCAAAACATTCGAAAATATTTCTGCATGATACCAACTTTCTGATAAACAGAGGAAGCAATATTACGTTTCTGAAAACAGTATAATGTTTCTCAAAAATCTGTTTCTTATCAAAAGTTCAATATCACATCTTAAATGAGTCACTGATATTCAAAACCATACCATTTATATGTAAATCAGGATGCAAAGCCAAAAGTGTTTTGGATCGACTGATTATAATACTTTGAGTTTTAGAAGAGTTAAGCTTCATGCCCCAGAGCCTGCACCACTCATGAATAGGTGCCAGATCTCACTTCAAGTATTTTGCAACCACAGACCTATGGCGAGAAGGAACAAAAGCTGGAAGAGTAGCATCATCAGCCTATGCAATCATGTCACTAATAATATATATAATATATAGCAAAGGCCCAAGAACTCTACCTTGAGGAACACCTGATGACATTACAAAAGCTACTATATCTGCCATCAACAAAGACCATTCGGGTTCTGCATATTAAAAATTCATTTAAAATATAAAATTTAATATTAACAATGGTAATTCCTCCACATTACTGTGACTTATCAGCCAAGAACTCAGTAAAAGCGTAGGATGTCGGAATCATCCCTGACACATAAAGGAACAATCAGTGATTACAAAACTCTTTCACTACAGTGAACATAGTTATTCGATACCCTGCACAATGTGCGTTTTCTTTCCAGAATACTAGGGCATGATTGTTATGATTTTCCATGCTCACCTATGTCATTTATGTTTTCCTTTACAAATAGCAGGAATGTGATATTTTCAATAAATACCAGTACGGGTAAAGAAATCCTGCCCAAGATTCGAGTCAAAACAAATATTCAATCAATGGTTGTTCATGATACGGTGAATCATTGAATAATTGAGAAATTTCAATTACAGTTTTCACAAGCAAACAAAAAACGCAAGATGGCCTCCAGAGAAATTTTCTGACCTAAAACACAGACACGAAAATAATGGCCTGCGAAACAGATGACAAAGTAAAATGAAAATTTGACAAGAATGAAAATGTGATGAAACTAAAGGAAGGAAATTTAAGGACCAACAAGAAATGAAGCAAGTGAAAAATGAAAGAGGACAAATGCCGTAAGTCCCAAGATTTAGTCGTAGAAACAAAAACATATTTCTGTAACAAAACATTCAGCAATATACAATTGGATATTACACACCACTGAACTACGAACATTCAAGATCTGAATTACTCAGAACGTTTGCATTTCAAAAGGAAAAGGTGACACAGAGCAGCAAAACGAGCGATTCTTTGCGTTCAGTTACTAAAGAAAATAAAATGGTAATGAAATTTATGCAACATCAGATAATAGTAAACAAGGAACAACAAGAAAATTTGCTCTTGTAAAATGAGCCATTTTTCTTCTCAGCTACTTCTTTATACCCGGTAATGATAAGCCACAAAAACGCTTAATGTCGTATTCGCTATACTTTGGGAATAATTCACACCCAAAAAGTATTATAAATGATAAATGTTTGTGCACCTGCGAGGATATGTTTTTTTTTTTTTTTTTTTTTTTTTTTTTTCCCACTTAAAATTTGCCGAGAAATCAAATACATCCTACCCTAACCTTCCTTTACCCTAGCCTTACTTAGGGCATTGTGTCACTTGCATCTCCTGTGATTTTCTGAGCGTATAAAGGATATATATATATATATATATATATATATATATATATATATATATATATATATATATATATATATATATATATATATATATATATATATACTAGAAGTATTGATAAATACTTCTCTCCTCGCTCTGTTTTCCGTTTGGAAAACAGCCTGAGCCCAAGAAGACAAGCCTTCTGCTAATCCTGGTTCAGATTCAACCTCTTGGTTTTTCCAGCTTGAAATTAACAGTAGATTCGTCAAGGTCCAAAGTACCCTTCCATTATCCTCCTCCTACGCCTCGCTAAAGCGTCATCCTAAATTTACCTCTATGATCTGCTGGCAGAAGATCTATTTCAGATAATGCCTTGTCTCTGGGACACATGCAAACTGATGTATAACAGTATCCACCCACCAGTGAACTCTCTCACCCGACATGCCCGAGGCACTGGAAGCCGGCATTTTGAGGAGGGCATAAAAGGGCAGTAGAGAAGTCAAGCGAGAGATACAGACCGAACGCTAGTGAGAGAGCACACAGCTCTTGCCTCTCCCAATTTCCTTTGTTCCGGCCGGGAACCTCCCTATCCAAAGCCTCTCTGAGTGTACAATAAGAAGTCCAGATTGATAGAGGCTCTATTGATGTTGATCCACTCAATCTCCGCTCAGCATTTAAGTTAAGTATACCTTAGTTTAACCAGACCACTGAGCTGATTAACAGCTCTCCTAGGGCTGGCCCGAAGGATTAGATTTATTTTATGTGGCTAAGAACCATTTGGTTACCTAGCAACGGGACCTACAGCTTATTGTGGAATCCGAACCACATTATAGCAAGAAATGAATTTGTATCACCAGAAATAAATGTAATGTCTGGTAGAAGGTTCTTCGGCCCATTCTTTTGTTCTAATTCTCATTTCCGTTCCTTTCTTTTCAATGTGCTAAGACCCGTTGCTTCATTGGCGTTGTAAATTATCAGAATTAATCAATAAATTGCCTGATCATAAATTGACGTCACCCTCCTTGAGTCTTCGGCAATTTCCTTTTGTACAGTTGCAATTGTTCTAATTTATCAAGTGTAAATGTGCCCTTCCTCCACGTTTGCAGAAAGGCCGTAAATACGTTGTATCTTCCATCTGCTCCACTATGTCCACAGGCAACAATCAAGTCCTCAAGCAAATTAATGTTGGATTGCCTCATTGTTTGGCACCCCAGTTATTGAATTCTTGTGTCAGTTAACAGATTTAAGTATTGATTGCATCATTGTTTGGCACTCCAGTTAGTTCATTCTTGTGTCAGTTAATACCGTAAGTGCCAAGAGCCAGGGTGAATGGCTCTGTGTAATTTACTCATCCGACTAAATGTAAAACAAGTAATTAATTAAGATCTAGAATTTCTCTATTGAGTCCTTTCTCAAACTGAGATTTCTTTTAAACTACTATGTTTTTCGTGTTTGTGAGTGTTGACCCCAGTCAAAATCAGCGACGCCAAGGTAAGAGTAATAGATCATTCAACATTCATATGTCGGTATATGTATATATATATATATATATATATATATATATATATATATATATATATATATATATATATATATATATATATATATATATATATATTATATATATATATATATATATATATATATATATATATATATATATATATATAAATATAAAATAGAGAGAGACAGAGTGAGAGAGACACCCTGACAGTTCAGTGCCGTTTCTAGCTATAGGCGGACTAGGCGATTTGCCTAGGGCCCCCAAGCCACCAGTGACACCCTCCCCACCCCCCGGGTAGCTTGGAAAATTAAAATTTTCCAAGCCACGCGGGGGTCCCCGGTTCCTTTTGAAAATTTTTAATTTTCAATTTTAAAATTTGAACATTTAAAAGATTTTATCATGTGCACCTCATATTATATGTATACCTATGACAGTTTTCATTTATTAGCATTTGTGTAATTAAGTGCAGTTGTTGACACTACAGATTTCTGTGCTATATAATTAGACCCACCATTCACGTTAAGGGACCCTAAACCCTATATTTTAGGTAAAAATGGTCGTCAAACCGAAATCTATATAAGAAACCCATATTTAGTATAATATAGACATTGTACTTTCAGTTTCGGTGGGTTTTAGCGCGTTTGCGCGCGCTCATGTTTAAAATCACCCTCCATTTAAATGCCACGTGGTCGTTCTTGACTTCTGTCAAAACATTACAGATCGCAATTTCTTTATTACTTTCGGATTTTCTCATTTTTTCGTGGTTTCTTGCGATGTTTACGTTTCTCGGATAGATAAACGTTTGTCCTCGAGTCATTTCATACCAAAGGCGGGTAGTTGCCAAGCAACTATGTATCGCACTTCGTTTAATATCAGTGTCTCCATGAGAGTTTGTTTACATTTAGTCTGAGGTGCCGTGAGTGATTGAATTCAGCGAATTTAGTATAGTCCTTCGTTTTTCCAGGTAATATTACTTAGTTCGATTCGTTATACAGTTGTTCCAAGATGCCTAGGCCAGGGAAACAAGTGAAACAACAAAAAGGATGCACATTTAGGGGGTGAAGCATGATTCAAGCAAAAACTTGAAACTTAAAAGAAAATCCTCGGTGAAAGTCCTTCCATAAAACGTTCTTCTTTAGAACATAAATCGTATTCAGTGGAAAGCCTGTTGACGCAACCAGTGGGAAGTACTGTATTATGAAATGTGATTATATTGAAGGTGTGCTTAGAAAAATGGCCTGTCCATATTGTCGTGAAAATTCTGATATTGACGTGAAAATATATAAATTACTTGACTGTTCCATTTTTTTATGTGCAGAGGGTGTGAAATTATTATAAATGATGATGATATATGTAATCAAGCTTTTTACCATTAACTTCTATGGTTGTTTATGTAACAATGTTGTTGGGGTTAGGCTACAATGGGTTTTCAAAACTGATTGGGTGCTTGAGTTTAGGGAAAATTAGTAATAAAACTTATGGAAGATAATTGTGCTCAACACATTACTGAATTGGCTGTAGCAAAAGTGAGAAGTTTACGTACAAATACCATAGAACTTTTCAAGCATTATATTGATAAACATGGCATTGCACCTAGGAGAGACTTATTACATATGGATGTCTCATTTGATGGGTCCTAGCCACAAGATAGTCCAAAACATAAAAATATTACCAAACAGATGCTGGACCTTGCTGCTGCACAAGCAGTTGCTAATTATAATGCAGGCTATAAGGCCAGTCACTTAGATACCTGTCTTGGCTTCCAGCGCACTAATATTACATCATCATACCTAACCAAGTTAGATGAAAATATGGACTTGCCATTCAAGAAAAGTCCAGAAAGAAAACTAAGGCCGTAAAAGGTACAGATTATGAATAAAAAAGCCAGGAAGCAGACATTTTGAGGACAATACATTGTTACTGTGAATCATGTGAATTATTAGTTGTTTTTCTGGTTAGTGTGTGACTGTGATGTTAATTAAGCATTATTTTAAATGTTGGGTTTTTTTATTACCTTTGCACTTCGAAATATAGATGTGTGAAATAAATAAATGTGAAGTGTAATAGTTTCTTGTATCTTAGTAGACCATCTAAAGGCTAGGAATCGCTTCATCACAGTTTGACAAACCCCTGGGGGATATATGAAGTACCTACCTACCTATCTATCTAGGGCCCCCACAAAGCTAGAAATGGCCCTGACCACTGTAGACTGTGGAATATAAGCGTCTTGTTTGTGCTGAAAATTGCCGAAAAATCTAATGCATCCTAACCTAACCGTCATTAGCGTGAACAGTTTTCGGGTCTACGTAAATTATCATAATTATATTATATAAAATATTTTGTCACTAGAATTCAACAGCAAAGCAAACAATTGAATATTAACGCCACTGTATCACATGGTGTTGGGGATTTGTCATGCCAGAGAGACAGGGCCAGGAATCGACTAATATTATGCCGTGGAATTATGAAGCAGGGCGGCCCTTTTCTTTCTCCCCCTAGTCCATTGGCTGAGGGGGTCACCGTGTGCATGAAAGAGGCACGAAGTTTCTCTTCATTTCCATAAACTAGACTTTGAGGGGTATCAAAAAAGTCTGGGTAGACTTTTGGTAACTGGCAATAACCGAGGAAATGACCCTAACTTGGAAAATATCAATCACAGAACAACGAAATACATCTTAAAATGTTTGTATTTACATCCTCTATACATATCAATCATCATGGGGAAAGTTGGTATCCAAATGAGGTCACCAGAGGTCAAAAGGTCGCAAAAATCTAATGTAAATCAATATTTCACAATAGTGCAGAAAGTACACGTCAAAATCACAGATTCACTAATTTTCGGATTTATTCCAGATGAAATCCTTTACAAAACATGTTACTGACCATTTTGGTATGCAATATTAAGCTCTTTTATGCCTAATTGAGCCACAGAATGTAAAGAAATATTGCCAGAAATTCAAAACCAGGTGAATCTGGGGTCTGTAGTTCACGAACACATGCTATGTCCCGGACACCTCCTACTCCTCAACGTGACATTCACAGCCAAAAATGTGTTATATGTACGTTTATCAAACATCAAGGTACATATGAAAAGTTTCGGATTTCAGAAATGGAACCAGCCAAAAAATTCTTGGCAGCAACTGTTTTTCAACAAGATGATGTTTATGTCTGTACTTGTGACTTGTTTGGAGCGGACTTGTATTACCACGTTTCATGTATAAAGAAATACGTACGGAAATATGGTTGTGCTAAAGCCAGCCATATGGAGAATCAGCCAATGAGTGCCGTGGAAAGAGCATGGTTATCTGTGATGCCAGAGATAGAGACAGGACTTAGCCAGGGTGATGGTTATGAACTCAGTTATGTTAGAGACCGCATGAATCATGAACTAGGTACAGACATTTGTGTAAGTAATAGAGAGGTTAAAGTCCTGCTTGCAATTCACTTTGGTTCAACAATTTCATTCTCTAAACCAAAGCAGGTCACCAAGTCTCAGATGTAACAGCAGAAATTATCTGCAGCACAGATCCTATTCAGTAGTGTGCAGAAATGATCAGGCAGTACCTATTGGAATTAGATTTTGACTTGCAGGATAGATTTTGTAATACTCAGGATTTAGAAACAGCAACTGTTATTATGGTAGTACCAGAGCTGCTTCTCAAGTTTTTTGCCGCACTTTTCAGTTTTGATGTGAATTCATTTGCAAATGCTTCAACAAAGGTAATGAAAGGTGATGCTGATGTTGTAGATGGTGAGAGTGACTGTGGGGTATCTAGAGCGAAATGTAGACAGGTGCAGGGCTTAACTCAAATTTTGTATTATATGCTGCATCATGGTAGAAAACGAACACCTATGCATATGATGAATAGCCAGGCAATTTATGATGCATGCAAGAGTGCCACTTTGATAACAAGCTTCAGCCAGTATGGGCTGTGTGGTAGTTATGATGGGCTAACATGGCTACATTTCTAGTTCAATCAGGTAGTGATGAGGTTCCCTTCCCTAGTCATTTTGGCAGTTCACAGTTCACTGTAGTTGCTTCTGATAATTTTGATCATGATGAAGCAACCTTGTCAGGTATTGGTGGAAGCCATGATGCAGTGAGTTTGCTGTTCCAAGATGATGATGGTTCAAGAATGCGTAAACCCAAAATTTCAGAGACAAGAACAGAACATGGCCAGAAGACATTTAAATGTGAGCTTAAGTGCCAAGAAGTGCAGACATTCCACAAACCAGCAAAAAGAGCGGACTTGCCCATGGACTTCAATCCTCAGTCAAGATTCTGCCCACAATGCAGACAATGCCATCCTGGAGGGAAATGAATGCTGTCCTCTCTGACAAAGATATCCCAAAGAAGCAAGTAAGGTTTCTCCCTGTACTTCCATAGATCAGCTGAAACTTCCGGTGACTTGTGATGGTGTGTACCACATTGCACAGGAAATACAGCTGATCCGTCCAAAAGAATTTGAGGATCTCGTCCTGTGCATGGGATCATTTCATATGGCAAAGGTTGCCCTCGGCTGCATTGGGAAGTATCTAAAGGGGAGTGGTGCAGAAAACATTTTTGTTGAGAGTGGAGTCTTTGGAGTGAATGTTGTGGAGTCGGTTTTAAAGGGAAAGAAATATTCAATATCATTTAAAGGACTGCAGTTTCTCAAGGAAGCACTGCTCAGGTTACAGTGGGCTGAGTTTTTCAGGGATGCAGAGAACAACAGGATTCATATGGAGCAGCTCGAATTGTTGGCTGAGGTGAAGGAGAAGGTCGCTTCATCCACAGATGAAAGTGTAAACTTGTTTCAAAGATTCAAAGAAAGCAGTTCTCAGCTTTTCAGAGACTTTAACAATTTCATTTCCAGTGCCAGAAGCAACAGGGAAACATTCAAATACTGGGACACCTTCATTGACCTAATACTGCAAGTGGAAAACCTGATTCGAAGTGACCGTGAAGGCAGTTGGGATCTACATCTCCAGGCAGTATGGCCCTGGTTCCTGTCTTTGCAGCATTTGATGCAACCAACTACCTGAGATGGTGTTCGCTGTATTTGGATGACATGAGCAAGCTATCTGACACTGCACCTCATACCTATGAAGCATTCCAGGAGGGAAAATTTGTGGTGAAGCAGAGCGATGGAACAGTGTAGTCAGAGCTGATATGGCGTTAGAACAAACTATCAACAGATCCCAAAATAGTGCCTCAGGTATCATTGGCAACATCCAAAAAAAGAAATGTGTGGCAATATGGGAGCTCATCTACCATGAAATGCTTGCCATTGACAACTTACACAGAGAGTTAAGTGGTGTGATTAAAAGTCTGTGTGAGGAGAGCAGAATCAGTAAAACTGAAATTGCTGATGGGGAACAGAAAGTTCAAGCAGTACTTACAACTGAGAGCAATGAGAACCCATTTCAGCCGACTCCCATCCAATTGAAAATTCACAACATATTGACCCAAGAAGTAATGTCTGATGATATCAGAAGCCAGTTGCTTTCTGTCACGGAAAATGGGACCAAAGCTTATGAAACACTTAGAACAGAGAGATTTATTAACAAGACAGTGAGATTCTCGTCAACTATCCATAGAACCAACCTGAAGACATTTCTCAGCATCCACATGCTAGGAAGGAAGTCAGAGGAAAATCCTTAGGAAAACAGAAAGAAGAAGGCCACATAAAGAGATCGATTGAGGTTGCTAGGGTCTGACGAAGGGCAATGGAAGAGCTATGACAGTATGATGTATCTCTGTCTTTCTATTTTTTGACAAGGCAGGGCTGATGACCAAACCATTGAAAAGTGCCCTAGTGCAAGAATTAGAGTTAAAACTCATTGAGGATGACGTAAGAACACCAGCAAAGGACAGTGATATACAGACCGCATGTTTAGTGGCTGTGGTGGCCAACATCTGAAAGATAAAGACAAAAAATCTACTGACATTTGGGAAATTCTGTGAATAGTTTTTGGACTATGTGTCTGCAGTTGGTCACGGAGCTGACAGGTTTGACTTGGTCTTCAATTCCTATGTTGAGGGTTCCATAAGATTCAGAGAGGAGGCGCCGTCAAGTGAAAGCACTGATTGAGATGAGTGTCATAAATCATGACACACCATTACCTATCGAGATGAACAGATTCTGGCCATCAAGTGGTAACAAATTAAAACTCCAGATACTTCTCCGTGAACAAGCAATAAAGTGTAGAATAGACCAACCTCCCACAGTTGAAGTAGTGGCAAGTTGCTTCTCCGGTACATCAGATGTAGTTGCCCGTCACACTATCAAGGATGGACTCCTAGCAGAAGTGCCAGCACTTGGAAAAGATAGTGTGCGGAATGCGGGAAGTCTTTATTAAAATATCCAATCAGAAATCGTTCGTTGTTTGGATTCAGGTTCTACTTCAGGTACCGTCGACATGTTTCGACCAGCTCGTTGGTCTTCCTCTGGACGTGGTTGCAGAAGGTCTGAAGAAACGAGGTTGTTGTTTAAGATTAAGCCAGCCTTGTGCTGGCACGGGCTCTTGCTCCTGGAGCAGCCTGTAACTGGATAGAAACGAGGTGCTCGGGTTGGTATGTATAGGGGGATCTTGATCGGTGCTGAATTATGATTGGCTGCCCTGGTCAGGTAATCTCTGGCGGAGCCTTCTCTCCCAAGTTGATGTTCGGGACTCGTCTTGCGTGCGAGCGGCGTTGTAGTGCTGGGGATGAATAGGAGAATTTAGATCCTCAGATGCCGAATTTTGATTCGCTCGTCCGCTGTGGGGATGGCTCGGTGCAGGTCTCCTGGCGGCCGTGGGGAGAAGAAAGGTTTCCTGCGTAATGTTGAGGGTTGGTTTCTCCTTCCCAATGTGCAATGCTTCCAAGAGGCGCAGGCGGCGGTGGTCGGTAGTTCGGTCAATTATTTCGATGTTCGTGATTGTGTCTTTTCTTGCTATTCTCTGGTTATGGACAGTCCTGGTATGATTAAAGATGGCCCCCTCTTGGGCATGGCAGGAAATCCTCTTGGAGAAACGCATGGTGGTCATACCGATGTAAGAACCGAAGCATCCTCGGACGGGGCATGAGTACCGGTATACCACGTTGGTTTTCTTCAAGGGGTCCTGCTGAGGGGTGGCTGGATTGCTACGCATAACCAGGCTGCTCGTCTTTTTGCTCTTTTAATAAATAACCAGATGTATATTTTTGTTGGAGTCAACAGGGCTGACATTATTCTCGATGATGTTTTTGAGGGCGCGTTCGTCTTCTTTATATTTATGATGAAATTGTCCTTTATAGAAGAGCTCTATGCGTTCAGGGGCATCGGGGTGAGGTTCCTGACGGTACCATTTATCGATGTTCGCCTTGATAGACTCTTCTATATTCCGGTTTGTGTCCATTGTCGACGAGGGTCTGGGCTACTCGTTCTATTTCTCCGTGTGTGTCGTTCCTTTTTAATAAGACCTGTTTAAAAGAGGGTCTACTCCCTTCATATATTATTATTATTATTATCATTATTATTATTATTATTATTATTATTATTATTATTATTATTATTATTATTCAAGATGTAGAAATTTTTAAATGGACGAAGAAGAAGGGAAAGCAAACTTTCACATATTACAACACCCAATTATAAGAAATGAGAAATCTGTTTTAAAAGAAACATATGAAAATAAATTCCACGGCATTATATAAAACATAATTTATAATCATATTTTTATTTATTTATTTATTTTATTTTATTTTTTATTTTTTGCTTGTAACAGATAATCTACTGGTCATCACCTCCACGCTTGATTGTCGAAAATCTTAAACAAGAAAATGCATAATATTCTTGATATATTTTAAGTGGTATGCAGCTGCTGAATGACTGAAGAGTTCGTCTTAGTTTTGGCTGCATAGGTGCACGAACCTACATACTGTACATTTATTTCCCCAAAATGTAATAACTGTATTTGTGTTTAACTGTATACAGCGGAAGTAATTTTGAACATTTTTAATAGTAACATTGTCCATTTTCTTTTACAGGTCAGGGATAACAAATTGCTGTTAGAAGACTTCAGTGAGAAAAGTAAGTTATGTTGATTATCTGTGTGTATATATATATACATTATATATATGCAGTATATATATGTGTGTGTGCGGTATGTATGTGTATGTATATATATATATATATATATATATATATATTTCAGCCTTCAAAAGTCCTTTGTTGGATGTAGGCCTTCCCCAGGCTCTGTGCCACTGTCGTTTATGTTGATCTAAGTCATCTCGCCAGCGGGTTTTTTTTTTGTCTTCCTAGGTTTCTGGTTGAAGCTCTTCTTTGGTGGGGGCAACGATAATGATGTCATCTGCAAATCTTAGGTGACTTAGGTATTCCCCATCTATTCATATTCCATTTTCTTGCCAGTTGAGTTGTCAGAAAGCTCTCCCTAGGCAGGCAGTAAACAGTTTGTGTGAGCTTGTATCCCCTTGTCTGACTCCTCTCTTGAGTTGGAATGGTTCCGAGTGTTTGTGGAGGCGAATAAATGGTGTTGCATGGTCGTAGATGTGACGGAGGACATTTATGCAATCTGAGTCAACTCCCTGTTCTTCCAGCGCTGACATAACCTCCTCAGTTTCGACCGAGTCATATGCCTTGGTGTAATCTACAAGTGCTACTACTCGTGGGATTCTATATTCGTTTGCTTTCTCAATGATCTGGTTTACTGTTTGTAGATGGTCAATTGTGGAGTAGCCTCTTCTAAAGCTTGCTTGTTCCCTTGGCTGATTTTCATCAAGCTTACTTGCAATTCGATCAGTGATAACTCTGGTGAAGATCTTATAAATAAAATTGAGGAGGCTGATTGGTCGTTGGTTGTTCATGTCCCTGGGGTCACTTTTTTTGTAGAGCAGAATGAGGATGGCTTTATTCCACCCTTCTGGCATTTTGCTCTTCTTCAGACATTCATTGAATAGTCGCGCCAGCCTGACTTGGACTGGCTCATCAGCATCTGTTATTAGGTCTGATGCGATGTTATCTGGTCCCGGTGCTTTCCCCTTCTTCATTTGTTTGATAACAAGTCGCACCTCGCATGCTGTGATCTGTGGAAAGTCATGAGGTAGGTGTTGATTTTCTCTTTCACGAAGATGGTGACGGGGTCTTCTGAGGAGTAAAGCTTTTGGTAGTGCTCTCTTGCTCGCTTAACTATTCCATCATGGTTGGTTGTAAGGGATCTGTCTTCTTCTAGTAACCCTGTGAATTGCAGCTTCCCATGGCCGAGTTTTCTTTTTGCTGTTTTAAACCCTCTGCCTTGTTTAATGACATCATCAATTATTTCTGTTGTTCTATTGCGAAGGTCTTCTCGTTGCTTTTTCTGTATAGTTTTGTTTAGTTCTGCTGCTTCGATTTTCTCCCGCACTGTTGATGGGGCTTGAGATTTCTACGTTTTTTCATTAGGATCTTTGTCTCTTCAGAGAATTTGCTGTTGTCGGAGGGCTTTCTGTCATGGAACTTCTTTGCTACTTCTTTCAATGGGATAATGGTGTTATTATTCAAGTTTTCATTATCATTTTCATCACTGTTTTGGTCTTCTAAATTTTCAAGAATCTCATAATGGTTTTTTTAAGTCTGTCTGAAATGTAGATTTGAAAGCTTCAGGTATTTTGATATGTTCTGGTCTTGAGAAGAATAGTTTTTGTCTTTCTTGTTTGGTGTTGATTTGGATTTTGCATCTTACCATCCTGTGATCACTGCCTGCTTTGACTTGGTTCAGGACATCAACATTTTTAACTATATTATGTTTGTCTACTAGTAGGTAGTCTATTTCATTTAGTGTTTCATGTTTGGACTTCGCTATACCCATCTCTTGTTTTCACTCTTTTGAAAGAATGTGTTCATGATCTTGAAGTCATGTGCTACAGCAAAATTGATCAAGCCATCCCCCCTCTCATGTCTCTCTCCATATCCAAATTTGCCAACACAATCTTCATTCTCTTGTCCAATTTTAGCATTAAAATCCCGCATTATGATGTTGTAATGGGCTTTGTTATTATTTAGAGTGGCATATAGATCACCATAAAAGTTATCCAGTTCATCCTGGGATGACACTGATGTGGGAGCATATACCTTTATGATTGTTAGTGTGTACCATTTTGAAATTCTAAGAGTGACATTAGCTACTCTGTCAGATGTGGCTGTGAACTTCTGAGTGTTGCTCTGTAAGTTTTTGTTTATGAGAAATCCAACACCATTTTGTTTGCTTTCCTTGCCACTGTTGTAAAGCAGGTGTCCGCTTTTAAGCATTTGGATTTTCTCACCCGGTCTTCTCATCTCAGGGATTCCAATAATGTCCCAATTGATGTTTTTAATCTGTTTCAAGGCTGCTCAGGCGAATCTCTTCAGAGAGGGATCTTACATTGTATGTAGTAGTGTTGAGCATTGTTTTGGGGATGGATAGTCGTTTGTACAGCATACAGCCCCTACCTAAATCAGACTGCGTGGTTGGCCTTAGATTTAAATCCACTGACCCAACAGGAACGCCCGAGTTTCGTTTGTGGTTGTAACTCATTAGGGGAGAGTGGGCCACACCCTGCCGGGCTGGCCCATGGCGTTTGGCAGGGGAAGAGACAGCGAGAAGTGAAGTTTGATAAGAAATGGGACAGAAAAAATAGAGGGATAAAGAAATAAGGGGACAGTATGAGACATAAAGATTTGACTCCGGACCGAAGGGCTGTCAAAACCTTTAAGATATTGCCTACCTATATTACAGACAATATCCCCATACTGGGGTATATATATATATATATATATATATATATATATATATATATATATATATATATATATATATATATATATATATATATATATATATATATATATATATATATATATATATATATATATATATATATATATATATATATTTCATACATATATACGCATACATATACAGTATATATACTGTATATATATCATATATAAAAATAGATGTATGTATGTGTGTGTATGTTCCACATACACTCTGAAACACATTGAGCAATTTCAACCCAACTTGGTATACATATGACTTACTATCTCGAAAAGAGCACTGCGGGGTTAAGACATCACTAGCACCAAAGGGCACGAAAGGGGCTGGGGGTGGAAGGGCTTTCCTGAAACGGGGCTGGTTCTGCCAGTGAAACGGGGCTAGGTATGCCTGTAGACTCAGTAACTTCGCGAATTTATGATACCTAATTTCGGTATGCATATGACTTACTATCTGGAAAAAGAGTACTGTCGGGGTAAGACGACAATGGCACCAATGGTGGTGGGGGTTGAGAAGCGGGTGACAGAGAGAGAATGAGAGGGAGAGGAAGTGAGAGAGAGAGGGAGAGGAAGTGAGAGAGAAAGGGTAGAGGGGGTGTTAGGGAGGAGAAAGAGGGAAAAAGACAGGGAGGGTTGAAGAGAGAAAGAGAGAGGGAGAGAGTGAGAGAAAGAAAGAGAAGGAAGTGAGAGAGAGAGAGAGAGAGAGAGAGAGAGAGAGAGAGAGAGAGAGAGAGAGAGAGAGTAGAAGGGGTGTTATGGAGAAGAAAGAGGGAAAAAGTCAGGGAGGGAGAGAGAGAGAGAGGGGGGGGAGTAAGAGAGAATGGAAGTGAGAGAGAGAGTAGAGGGGGTGTTAGGAAGAAGAAAGAGGGCAAAAGTATGTGTGAGAGAGAAAGAGAGAGAGAGAGAGAGAGAGAGAGAGGAAGTGAGAGAGAGAGAGAGAGTAGAGGGGGTGTTAGGGAGGAGAAAGAGGGAAAAGTGAGAGAGAGGGTTTATTGGTTGTCACTCAGAGTTTTCTCAGTTAGCCCTGGTTGTCAGCTAAATATATATATATATATTATCATATATATATATATATATATATATATATATATATATATATATATATATATATATATATATATATATATATATATATATATATATATATATTTATATCCTTTAGGATACAAATTTCTTAACTACAGAATTTCAAGACGACATTTGACGATAAGACTGACAAATTTCCAAACTTCAGCGTTATAATAGATTATAGACACTGACGACGAATGAGATCGTGTCAAATATTCTGTGGCGTGTATATCATTCGTCTGAAAGAGACGATAAAGGTAAGGCAATGCTACAAGAGCAACGTGCTTCGTAGATCATTGCACTCAAAACTTTTAACCGGTTGCAAGGGTCACAGTTAACTGTTATAATCCCGCGATTCCCCATTCAGAGGTCCGGGCATATTACCTCCTAATGACGCCATCCGACGCAACTCTAGTCGCCATGTCTCTCGTCTCAACATAAAGAGCTACGAGGCTGGTCACTGTACGAAGCTTTTAATGACAGGCTACTCCACGAAAGCCTAAAGACAAGATCAAAGATGTCCAGAAAACCTTGTATACAAGAATGATGACTCATAAATCTTATGTTCCGCGGTTGCTGGATATCTTCAACATCATGAGACCTTTATCTTTTCAATGCATTGTTTAGCAGTAATAATTAGAAATTAGTTTAGAGTGTGAACCATTATGAAAAGATTTCCAACCTTACTATCTTCCGTAAGTTTTATACCTACGGGAAACTTCCGTTATCACCTGTGTTGCTGTTTCATTTTGTTTTCCGTAAGGGGGTAGTGCCGTCAGTATATACCTCACGTGGTGTACTGTAGGCATTACTAACTTGTTTGCAGCGTCCCTATGGTCCTAGCTTCACCCACTTTTTAACCTTTTGCTTTACCTCCGTTCCCGCTTCCTTTCTTCCATCTTGCTGTCCAACCACTCCAACTCCCTGTTTTCAATGTCTTAAGCACTGAATGGCTGAAAGTGCCTCAGCCCTGGGCATTAGAGCCAAACTTTCATAAATGAAATATTTCATGCCACAATATATCACACTGTTCTTTACTAGATGCCTTTCATTCCTTGAACGAAACACTGGGGTAGTGGTAGTGTTAAAGATAGTAATACTTATAGATTTCAGACATGCTTTGATTCTACTTTTACCAATTTATGACAGTATTGTCGTTTAATTTTCTCTCTTAAAATGTGTCTATATTTATATCTATTTTTTTTTATCTCCTTTAGTACAGTATTCGTTTTTCTTGGCTCGCTGGTTCGCTTTCTTCATGTTTTATAGGTATTTAATAATCAGGGGATTTGTTTGACTGTTTAGTAACCTTTTGGCTGGGCGTGTTTGCACAAATAATAATAATAATAATAATAATAATAATAATAATAATAAAACAAATTTTTAATGTGAATCAAGAATACTTTCCTCAGAACTAGGAGGTCTGTGCAAATTATTTTTTTTTTTTTTTTAATTTTGACAACCTTCATTTCACTACATTAGCGCTTAAACCTACTAGGGTAGCCATGGTCATTCAGCCACTGAATGATGACGTCGTAGTAATTATTCATCCATTCAATGTTGGTAAAGACTCTCTCAATGGACTGGTCAACTGACCTCGTGGCCTGGCCGAGGTCATCTAGATGCTCGTCCTTGAAAGCAATTAGCTGTTGGAGAAAATGAGACAAAAAGCAATTACTCACGTTTATTTATAGAGGGGCGTCATTAATTCATTACTTATGATGTTCCACTCTCTCTCTCTCTCTCTCTCTCTCTCTCTCTCTCTCTCTCTCTCTCTCTCTCTCCAAGTACCCAACCTTTGGAACTGACAGTCAACCCAACTGGGAACCAACCATGAGTTGAACCAGTGTAATGTTCAGCTCATGTTTGCTTATCGAATACCATTCCACCGAAGCTGCGAATGAATACCGTCCCCTCTGGTGCTAAGAAAACGTGCGTTGGGCTAGCAACCTCACCCCTAAATACTTGCTACATAACCAGAGAGCTGTGCCCTTCTGGTGCTATGCCCTCCATAGGGACAGCACGTGTAATATATATATAAATATATATATATATATATATATATATATATATATATATATATATATATATATATATATATATATATATATTTGTGTTTGAGTGTGCGTAAGGAATAATGAGACTGCATTTCTGTGCGGTTTGGTTCGTATAAAAATGCTTTTTGATGTTTAGCAGAAATGAAACAAATACATAGCCCTAAAAATGGTAAAATTATAATTTACAATAGCCCACGTTTGGTAGGTAATATATTTGGTTTGTGTCGAACATCTTAAAGCAAGGAGATACAGTCTTAGAATTCCTTATAAATAATCTATGGCAATCGACTGGCTTAACTCCCTCTATGGCATTAACGTAGTAGAGACCGATGCAATGAGCCTGATTAATGACTTTACCCACCGAAACATCCTTAAAACTGCTAATTAACTGTACTAATATGAACATAAGCCCTGGTCTGTGTTCCACTGACCAGTATATCTTAAAGCTGATATTTCTGAGACCATTAAGAAGCTGATCTCTTCAGGAACACATTTTTTATATATATCTGCGATTTTGTTTGGATATGAATCTTGTGATATCAAAAGACGAGAAAGTACTAGCTCGAAAAGTTTTTAACTTTTGCTTCCTGGCTTGAGATATATACATACATACAGATTTATATACAGTATATATATATATATATATATATATATATATATATATATATATATATATATATATATATATAATATGTATATATATATATGTATATACATTTGTAACTCACATCGGGATTGAACCCAGGTCTCAAATGAAAGACAACTGACCCACACAGTTCATAAAAGAAGTTGGAACGTAATAGTCTAGAAGCCGCATAGGTGGTGATTGTTGCACGGAGGTGTGTATACAGCAGTTCTCTTCACAAAATGTTTCTTAGATGTCTAGGAATGATTTTTAGCTTGAGTATGCGATTCTGATATGGGGAGATTTTTTCCAAGATGGCAGCGGGACCGAAATTTGTCTGTATCTCGTAAATGAGGGCTTCCAGAAAAAAAATTACAAGAGTTTAAAGTTGTTCAAAATACATCTTTACACCATGGTTTTTCATTTCTAAATTCATCACTCATATTATTTGTTGTAATGTTAGTAAAAAGTATGCCAAAAATAATTTTCCCTATGTTTTTGAAGGAAAATTTTTTTTGTATCACAAACGAGTGCTTCTAGAAAAAAATTACAAGAGTTCAGAATTGTTCAAAATACATTTTTACGCTAAGTTTTGTCATTTCTAAATCCATTTACTATTTGACTTGCTTTGATGTAAGGAAAGTGTATGCCCCCTAAAAAAGAGTGGCAGTTCTTCAGAAGCCATGACACTACCTTCATGGGGTGCTTTCAATTCGCTTTTAGTAGAGAAACATTCTCCTAAAACTATTTCAGAAAGTGTTCCAATTCTTCCACATCCTGCAACCAGCCAGTCCTCTATTTACTCAGCTATGATAAACTTCCAAGATGCAATGAAGCCAGTGAATCAGAACTGAGGGGCTTTATGGAGTGATGAAGGTGTTTATCACATTGCTAAGGACTTCAGTTGTTGTTTCTCTCTAAATTTAAACTCCTTTCACACCACAAAAATAATCATAAACTGCTTAGGACAATACTTGGAGGACAGTGGCATTGCAGAAGCACTGATAGAAACTGAAGTATTTGGCCCAAAAATGGTCGAGAATGTACTAAAAGGCAATCACTATTCAAGAGGAGTTCGAGGTATGGCCGTAGTTGCAGAAGCTGTGCAGCGAGTACAACTTTGTTAGTCTTTTGCCAGCACAGAATGTGAAAAATATCAGTCACTCTTTACATAGCTTAAAGAGCTTGAAGATTTCTGTGTAGAAAAGGACCATTACAGTTCAAGAAAGAAAGTAAAAGATGCACACCACCTTTGCAAGATTTTCGTACAGACTTTATGATGTTTCTGAGGAAAGGGGCAGAAAAGTCAAAAGTCTTTTGTTATTGGAACACTTTTTTTATATGAACTCGTCCCAATACTGAGAGATGATATAAGAGCCGACAGAGAAGGAAACTGGAATCTTCATATATCTGCTTTTCAGAGAGCACTGCCATTATTCTTTTACTATGGAAAGGTAAATTATGCAAGATGGGTGCTCTTTTTACTATGAAGATTGCTTGAAGCTTGAAGGAATTTCAGCAGTGTAGGTATGGATCAAGGTTTAGAGATGTGCTATAACAAGCCAGCAAAAGGACAAGGAGGCATAACTGGAATGACCAGAAGGAAGGAAGCTGTGGCCGTTCATGATGTAATCAAGCATGATACACATTCACTGAACATGCTTCACAGAAAAATTTTTGGGATTGCTGAAAATGATTAGTATGACCTACATCATACGTTTTCGGACACTGTGACCAAAAAAGATAACAGTGTATCGGTATCCGGTCATTTCACCCACAAGCCATGGTAGTAGGTTGTAGCTAATTGTGCTTGACACTACTGTCATCTCTGTCACCCATTTTTTTCAATCAATCGGAAACAGTACCTGACGCTGGTAAACTAGTTCCCCTCCCTTGTTGGTTATGGAAGGGAACTACCTTATCAGTGTCAGGTACTAGTTTCTGATTGACTGGCCTTGTGTGTGTGTGTGTGCGTGTATGTTTGTGTGCGTGCGCACGTTCATGGTTCATTTACCTCACTTGTTTACTGCGCGTTTAGTTTTGAGTTCGTGGTTCATGATCATAGATTTAAAACAGTTCCTGGCAAAATGATAGACTGCCCAGACGAATGTATTCAGTGTCTTGTACCTATACGGGCAAGGCAAGAAGGTCTACAGTGCGGCAGGTGTGGGAGGTTGCAGCACAGGAAGCGTAATACTGGCGTATCTCGTGATGATTACTGGACAGCTGTGAAATCCAGTATTTCCATTGAGTGGAATTGTACTATAATACTTGCACCTTTACTGATGAACCAACCTCCCATCCAGTGGATGGCCCAGCCACCCATGCAATGGAACAAGATCCACACGTCCCTGCAGTTGAACGAGAGTCTTCAATTGATGACCCACCAGACTTCCCAATGGAACTCGAGGATTCACTTGACGACCCAGCCATACAAGATACTGAACTGCAGCCAGAAAGTGAAGTTGCATTCCAGCTCTTTGAGAAGGGCACACAGCGTGGTAGAGACAAGCTCGAAGACAATCATGGGTGTGCTTACAACAAAAAAATGCATCGATCAAATGTAACTTACTGGCAGTGTACTGTCCACCTGAAAGTAACCCGTACAAGGCACTAATAACTCAGAGAAATGGAAAATTTGTAAAGAACAACTCATGTCACAACCATCTACTATCAACAGGCTCTGCTATCGCCACTAAAGTAACATTACAGGTAAAGAAACTGGCAGCACAAGACCTATTTAAACCAGCGTCTGCTATAGTGGATGACGTTCTTCTACAAGAGATGGGAAATGCACCATGCACTAGTCTGTCTAAGCCAGAGCACTTGGCAAGAACAGCAAACAGACAGAGACAAAATTTAAGACCGACAGAGCCCAAAGACCTGAATTTTGAACTCGATGCAGCTCATATTCTTGACGACTTTCTTAGAGGTGATGTATCAGTTCGTGAACGCCGCCACTTGATCGTCGCAGCTTAAAATAAGTGTACCTTAGTTTTACCAGACCACTGAGCTGATTAACAGCTCTCCTAGGGCTGGCCCGAAGGATTAGACTTATTTTACGTGGCTAAGAACCAATTGGTTACTTAGCAACGAGACCTACAGCTTATTGTGGAATCCGAACCACATTATAGCGAGAAATGAATTTCTATCACCAGAAATAAATTCCTCTAACTCTTCATCAGCCGGCAGGGGACTCGAACTCGGGCCTGGCGAGTGCCAGTCCACAGCTCTGCCGATTCGCCCAACGAAGAGCTGATCGTCGCAGCAAATCAGCGAATAGGACATCTAACCAAGGCGAAATCATGGTACACTGATGGTACGTTTAAGCTATGCAGGCACCCATTTACGCAGCTGATGACAGTCAACGCTTTTGTGAGAGCAGGGGACTATGCAAAACAAGTCCCCTTATTGTTTGTCATCATGTCTGGGAGAAAAAAAAAAAGAGTGATTACCGAAAAGTTTTCCAGGAACTTTTAGCCAGTCTACCAAATGAGCCTTCTGTTCAACAGATAACAGTCGACTATGAGATAGCAGTTTGGAAAGTCTTGCCAGAGGTTTTCCCTAACGCCAAGGTCAAGGGATGCATATTCCACTGGACACAGGCTATATGGAGAAAGGTTAGTCAATTTAATTGCATACAGACCTTTTATATATTCCTGTCGAATAGTAGTTTTAAAACAAATTTTATCAACATAATGTGACCAGATTTTTTAAATGAAAAAGCGGGACATTTTATACTCGTGTATATATACACATATACTATACCTAGCGGGACAATTTTACAACTTTTGTACAGTACAAGGTCTAATTTCTTTGTCTTGATATAGGTTCAAGAGGTTGGTCTCCAGCATGCCTACACACATGATGACGGGACGTACTTGCGTAAAGTGATGGCCCTTCCATTTCTGCCTGAGGCAGATATAGTTCCCATGTTTGAACGTCTCTCGCCAAGCTACCACGGCCCAGTTACAAACTATAATGCAGTATATTTCAAGAACATGGATCCACAGCTGCACGTGGCCACCTTCTAGCTGGAGTATTTTCAATCAGTCTGTGGGTACCAATAATGACATTGAAGGCTGGCACAATCGACTAAACAATCGTGCTGCAGGTAGATGCAACCTCAAGTTTTACCTCCTTGTAAGCCTTCTCCACAAAGAGGCTAAATTGACATCTGTCTACATAAGGCTAGTATCTGAAAAAAAGCTACGAAGGATCCAGCAGAAAAAGTATAGAGACTTACAGGGTAAAATATTCACTCTTTGGGATGAGCATGTGAGAGGTGAGAGGTGAGAGGTCTTCATATCAGCTGCTGAAAGCGTGTGCTCATCTCAATGGCCCAGTGCGCAGCTGAATCTTGCATGTATGTATTATTTATTAAAAGTTTCTTTTTTAATTCTTTGTCACCACGTTCGTTCTCGTCCCACAGGGTCGTTCTGGCCTGGGGCATTATTCTTTTTTGTAATAAAATTAAATGGTAATGATGGTATATAAATACTCCAACAATGTATAGCGATCGGTGGACATGACATGGAATGTGTGTGTGGAGAATGAACTTATATGTGGGCGAATTGATTCTTATATGTGGGCGAACTGACTCATATGTGGGCGAAGTGTCTTGTGGACGAATTGATGTCTGGGCTAAATGACCGTAAACCAGTGTATCATGAAAGTTATGAATTTCATTGTAAACAGGCATAACCCTTTTTCTTCAGTAGAGCAACAGGAAAGCATTTATCAGTGGAAGAAACAAATTTGATACTGGAGTGCACCACTGAGGGACGAAAAAAATACAATGAATTCGTGATCAAGTTTTTATATAGAAGTCAAAACAACTCCTTCCGTTGACTAGAAAAAATGGTTTTAAATCTAAAACTAATGCAACAAGTAGTGATGTAGTAAAAGAAACATCTGATGCTCAAAGGATAACTGAAATAGCTAGAGATCGTAATTATTATATTGATACACTCTTATCACACGAGCTAACAAGTACATCTTTCTTTTTAACAAAAGATGGCACAGTACTGAAAACCAACAACCTGAACTGGTTCATGAACTAGAAAAATAATTGACAGACATGCAAGATCAACCCGTCCAGAGTCCTCCATCCACCACTTGCTTAGTCTTTGATTTTATGCTCCATGCCCGTACGATTGCTGCAGCTGCTACAGAATCTGTGAAAACCTTTGCTGAATTTGCAGAAATTAATTCAAATAGAATTCTGTCATTGTCAAGGAATGCAGACAGAACTGACATAGCAGCCTTGCCTAAAGACGTGGATTATTTTTGGGCATCAATCCGTAATAAAAATCAGCTTCGGAAATTTTTCAAAGCCTACACCATACAGCATAAAGACAGATCGCATACTATAACCATGTATATGAGCGATGTTGTTGAGGAAAAAGCAATCAAATTACAGAATGGCCAAGTAACTAAAGTGCCTCAGTTAAGTTCTGCCCTTGAGGAAGCAGATTAAAGACTGTTCGTTCATGTTAATCATGTTACAGTTAGCTACCCGTGTAGAAAATCTGCTAAGAGCATCATCGGATACAGATGTCTTTGTGTGTGCTGTTCACTATTATCACAGAGATTTCAAAGGAAATGGCTTAAAAAAAACTTTGGACCCTTTCTGGAAAAGGACAAACAACAAGATGCATTCCAGTGCGTGACATATGCGAAATAGTAGAAAAGCAAATTACTGAAACCTCGCCTGCCATTCATTCACTTAGTGGTTGTGTCACTACGAGTAAAGACGGGATGAAGCATGCAGCTCTTGCGAGGGCTAAAGACTATGCTTACCATATCAAAGACTTTGGAAGAGCGGAATTGTCAGATATGATAATACAAAATGCTGAAGAATACTTAACAAGAGTCTTGGCAAGAGAATTCATGAAAATGGTTGACCGCCGAGCCTTTAAATACCATCGCATGAAAAACTTGGATTTTACAAAGCCTCCACCAGCTTCCACTACTCTCAAGCTACACATCAAAACAGCTTATCTTCAAGCCAGTAGATGGTATAGTATATTAGATGACAAAGAATGCTTTCAAAACGCAAATAATTTTGGATATGTAGAAAAAGAGGCAGGCTGGGCTCCTCAAATCGTTCTACAACGGCTACCTGATGATTTTCCTTTCCCTTGCAATTGGAAGACTTGTTCAAGAATAAATATATGCAGATGTAGAATAAATTCAATAGCATGTTCCAGGTTTTGTTTTTGTGAAAATTCAAGTAAATGTAGGAATGATTGTGATGTATAATAAACTCTGTGGTAGGATGAAATATTTTCTGTCACATTTTTGTAATTAGTATACAGCAAACGTCATTACAGAGCATTACATGCAGTGTGATCTTGCAATACATACTTTGCATATATTTTTCGTAGGCTGTTTAACTTTTTTTCAGTTTTTTTAAGTTTCTTACTTAGTATTGAATATCAGTTTGTTTATGATAACATTAGCAAGTCTTATTTCTTTGTTAATTTCTTTCTTTGTTCTTATCAAAATGCTTCATGTTAAATTGAGATAATTCTCCTTTTTTCTATTTAACCTAAGATATTCTGCAGTAAAGAATTTTTCTCATTCAAGATTGTCTATATCAAGCTTAGATATGTATTTTAAACAATTTTGAACTCTTGTAATTTTTTTCTAGAAGCACTCATTTTCGAGTTACAGACAAATTTTTACTACAAAATAGAGAAGAAAGTTTTTTGGCATAAACAATACCATATTACAAAAATGATTATGAATAAATGTATCGATAAATGCCATAGTAGAGTTTAAAAATGCTTTTTGAACAATTTTGAATTCCTGTAGTTTTCATATAGAAGCACTTGTTTGCGAGATACAGACAAATTTTCTGACAAATCCGAGTTCGGTCCGGCAGCCATCTTGGAAAAAATCTCCCCAAATCAGAATCGCATACCCAAGCTAAAAATCATTCCCAGACATCAAAGAAACATTTTGTGAAGAGAACTGCTGTATACACCTCAGTGCAATAGTCACCACCTCTGCGGCTCCTGTGCTTACAGTACCTGAGGTTTTTCTTGGGATAGCTGCTGCCTAAGTTACCAGAGAGTTTTACCCAACTTCCCGAAAAATCAGTGATCCTTTCGGTAGCATTTCATTCGAATTACACTTCTGAGTGAATAGGATGGGAATAATCAACACACAATAATATTTTTCACAGAAATTACTTTCTGACCCACATCGGGATCGAACCCAGTATCTCAAATGAAAGGCAAGTGCGCCACCAACTGATCCACACGGGTCCTAATAAAAGTTGGAACTAAGCCTACCTAGGAAAAACCTCAGATACAGACTCACAATAGTCCATAAATTAACACTTACTTCCTGCAATTCCATTTGGGTGTTGAAGCCTTCTGTCACCGCCGAAATACTGTCACCCAGCTGTGAGAATGAAGTGAAGCTGAAAAAGAGAAACTGGATTTTAGTAGATCAGTAGGTAAGAGTTTTGAGGAACATTTGTTCATTAGATGCCAGATGTATTAAGGCTACCAATATCTTCAAATGAAAGAGGTCAAATAGGCCAAGAATACAGTATATATGAATACTGACGAAACGGAGGTTCTGTTAAACGAAATTTTACTGAATATTCTGTTATAGTTTACAGTCTTAGTTATTCGCTCATTCATTTGCTGTTAAAATTGAAATTGAGCCTTGAAAGAATCCACGTACTGTGACAACAATCGCTGACACTAAGCTTTCACAACGGTATGAATTTTGGTTACAGTAGAATCTATTTTATATGTTTGCTTAAAATGTTTTGAAAGGTGAAAGAATATTCAAAGAACAAAACTATACCTTAGGTACCTGTGATCTGTTCAATAAACGCAGCGGAATACTTGTTCCTGCTTTAATCACCTGTATATGACTTTGTAAATGCGTGTATACCCTGGTCGTGTAACACAAACTAAAACTAGCCTAATACTGAGAAGGTTAAAACCGACAAAAACACCTCGCAGATATTCATAGGCTGTTCACTCAGAGAGAAAGAACAGATTATAAATCAGCTTAAAACAAGTGAAAGTCTTGAGTTCAGATAAAACAGAGTTAAATGAAACCTGACTCGGGATAACATAGCATGTAATAATCATTAAGGCGACTGAGAGAATGAATAAACTGTAAATTAATGTTGTTAATTGTATAATAATTAGTCAATTCGATAACCTGGAAAGCTAGTGGAGTCCGTAAACTCTGTAACAAAACACGATTAATACTGAGAAGGTTGATTATAAAACTGCAGTCAAAAGATTCAAAGCTTCCATACCTGTAATTATGATTGATATGGAAAAGTTAATATTAAGGAAAAGCTAAAGACAGGCTAATAGAAGTCTAATTAAAGCTTAAATTCGTTACATAATTGAAATTGACGCAAAAATGATTGAGTTTAGTGAAATGGTATAAAATAAATGTCATTAAAAGTAAGATGAAGACCCGAAGAATGTGTAAGGTCACCAAAACGAGTAAAACCTTTATTTGTTGTAGAATTAAGTTCAGTAAAAAGGTGACAAGGTCAACAATCTTTGGCAGTGATAATAGAATTTTGATACATTTCCCTCTGAAAGTACCCAAGGGGAATGAAATATTAACAAAGTAAGCCACAAATACCTACAATGAATAGACTTTGGCAAACTGCTCTCTCATGTAATCCCACGCAAGATCCCTTCCAACTTCATTCCGGGCAATGTCGCTGTAAACTCTAGCTGCATCTTGTCTCTTGATGGGGCTGCCCTCGGTGAATGTCAAGTCTAAATACCTGAGAGAGAGTGAAAATTAATTAACTTTTTCGTCTTTGGTCGACTATGGGTTTATGAAATATAGGTTTCAAGCCAAGTACTGAGCAAGTTTGGCCATTCAGCACTTAAGGCATTGAAAAGAGGGAGCTGGAAGGGTTGGGCAGCAAGAAAATTATGGAAAGGAAGCACAAGGATTTAAAGGTGGTACAAGGAGAAAACCTCTTAGTTACACTAAGAAGCAATATTTAGAGAGGTTTGACAGCAAGACTGGAGAATTGAGGTGGGAATGGGGATAAAATAAAAGGTTAAGTGTACGCAGCTAGGGACCCTTCAGTAATACCTACATTGCACCGAGGTGCATTGACGGCACTACTTTCTGCGGGTTTTTGATAGATTATGAAATTCGAATGACGGTATTATACAGTAATCATAAGCTTTTTACAGCCTTCACTTAACCAAATTGAAAAATAAATTACAGTATAGATAAACATTAATGTATTCTATATATAAAATACATTTGTAAACTGGACAGATTTAATCTTCGCATAAATACTTATAATTCTAATATAATTTTGCTTTTACTTGGGCAAGATGTCTAACCTAGTAAGAATCCAGAGTTCTCTGCTGCAGGCCATTCCTGAAAGCAAGAAGTCTTTCTCTGTGGCGAAATTAGAATTTTGGTACTGATCAAAGGCAAAGTTCCATTCTTCTTCTCCTCCATTTGCAATAGCTGTACAAAACACTGATCTCTTCTGGTTAGGTGAAATAATGCTGAAAAGAAAGATGTACTGTTAAAGGAAATATAACAGGTAAAACCAATTCTCAGACTTTTTTTTATTCTTTACTACGAATAAACTTTGCTTGCAATGTTACAGACATTTCAACATATCTGAACAACAGAAGAATAATACAAAAGATCTGGTAATGCAAAGTAGCCGGATCTTTCATATAATCTTATTAATCCACTTTTTCGCTATTGTGTTGATGAGCTGCATGCAGTAAAGAATGTCAAACCTGTGGTTTGTTGGATTCTGCATCCAGGCTTTGTAGAGGTTGACAGAATTGGTAACACAGTCTTCATAGCCCAGGTTACACACCCAAGAAACAGCCGACACTCGCTTGAACTGTTCTAAATGCGGATCGCCGAGGTCATCGTCGAAACCGACTGAATCGTAAAGTGGAATTAACATGTCCAGTAAGTAATTCTGTCAATGAAGATAATGGAAGAAATTCAGCTCAGTAATCAACATACCGGTAAGATTCCCAATATATAGAAAATAACTTGGCAGCAGATGAGAGATAAACCAAGCCGGTGACAGAACATTTTTCCAGTGTTACGTCAGTTGTAATCATCTCACCTTGAGGGCTCCATAGCCACCTGAACGTGTAAACATACTCTCCAAGTAGTCCATGTTGGTCAAAGCTGCTGTCCAAGGAACGTATTCAGTTTCATTACCCAGGTAAGAATTGACGCTCAAGGCAGTGTTGTAAGATAAGTGACCTGTAAATGAAAACAATTTAAGTAGCTTAATTCTTGATTTATCTTCAGCTTACCTTAGACAGTGTGCTTCAACTGTAAAAAGACCTAAAATAAAATAACGCTTATTCACCAGCGCGGGCCAAATCCAGAGCATCATCAATTATTTGGGCGCGATTGGTGAGATGAATGACTTCGTGATCTGTCTGGAGTTGCTGGATTAAGAGATTCCAGTTGTTTTCATCGTAGTTGACTCTGTAATAACCTATCTGTTGGAGGTTGAAAATAACCCACTTATCCTGAGCAGGAAGGGATTCGATGGAAATCTCTTTTTCTTTATCAGTCATCCACACAGTCTGGGTGCTCGTGAAGTCTGGGGCATCCTGGCTGGTATATGTGAGAGGGACCCACCACATGTAGTCGTGGGTGTCAGAAGAGTTTTCGTTCTTCACTAATAAGAAACGTTCCTGAAGAAAAAAGTAAAAATCCGTGAAGATTTAAATCAGATATACTTCTTGTATGTGTGGCAATTATTCTACAACAACCAAAGGTTCATCCATAGCTAGATGGCTTTATTTCATACGATTTTTGAATGATCATTATCACCTGGGTTAGGATAGCGGACGTTCCATCAATTGATCTTGTCACGTTTATAACTGGGTATCCCATCTGCAAAGTCCAAGTGTCCATCACTTCCTTGACTGTCATATCACGCGGTAAAGTACCGTCTTCATGAGCGGTTCTTGTCATGGCGTCCCATAAGTCGTCTTGGTCTGCATTCTTATACGCGCTGTTTGACCAGGATAACATATACATGAGGTAAGAGCTAAGCAAAGGGAAATGCTGGTTGCTTCATAGTGAGCATAGATTAAGGTTTCACAAACTGCTGTTGCAAAAAAAATTACTGCAAGATTCGTGCTAGATATTGCATGGTCAACACTATCAGAAGTTTCGACAGGATTCAAAACTTAAGTTTTTTTTCTCTGTTTACTTCTGTGAGTCCAAAGAAGAGAATGTCACTTGATATCTTACTAAGTGGAGAGATACCAGTTGATGGCTTTCATGAAGGTTGGCTCAGTCAGGAAGCTATTCATCATCCTGATGATAGAGGATCCTATGGGAAAAGGAGGCACATTCTAAAAGATGAGGAAGGATGGTAACTTGCCACTTCATTACTAAAAACATATGAAAAATAAAACTCATTTTAATGGAAAAAATATATATGGACGGCATTTATATAGGCATATAAAAGATAATTTTAAAGGTTTCCTTCTAAGTATGCAGGTTATTGATACTGCGTAATAAAATTTGAAATGCATAAAGTTAAAACAAAGCATATGTTTATATTCGCAATACATGCATATTCGCAAGCATATGTTCATGTTTAAATTATATATTTATTTAAATTATATATATAATATATATATATATATATATATATATATATATATATATATATATATATATATATATATATATATATATATTTGAATATATATGTATACAGTATATATATGTACATGTGCGCCTGAATATGAATATATTGTGAATGTAAGCATATGCTTTTTTTTAACTGCATGCATTTCAAATTTTATTACACATTATCGCTAACTTGCATATTTGGAAAAAAAACCTTTAAAATTATCTTTTTGTATGTCTACATTACATATATATATATATATATATATATATATATATATATATATATATATATATATATATATATATATATATATATTTTTTTTTTTTTTTTTTTTTTTTTCTTTGGAAGGTGGTGGTTCAGCTGAATCGTGTTTTAAATTTAAAATGCTTGTTTTACACATGCTGACTCTATCTGCATATGAGATATTGAGCACAAAGAAACCTGGACTTCAGCGTCATAAGAAGTGTGTAAATTAGAGATATCATTCACTCATATTTCCTCAAGTGTATCCACCCCTGCATGACTTAGCCTTCTTGCACGGCTGGTTTATCATTCTTTTTCGTTCTATTTCCAGGCTTAGGCCTAACTGTCATTTCTTTTTGTTTACTGACCTAACAAAGGAAATAAATCCATTTACCCCATTCTTAATGTGCTGAGGAACTAGTAAGCTTACCTTTGTCGTACGAAATATCGTCAAAGATTTGACCTATCTCTTCCGGATTGCTAACTGGAATGCTGATAGGATGAGATGATTCTAGAGAATCCATGGCAAATACGTTCTGGATATCATCGACGATGAGTTGTTCCATTATCTTCCAAGTGGGTTCACACTGTAAAGACGGATGAGAGCAGTGTCTTTTCAATAAGAGAAAATTTTTTAAACATACCTGAAGGCTTAGAGATAACAAGCGTAGCAGAACTGCTTTGTGCTACAGAATAGAAATTTGAGCAATTTATTGAGCTGGAAAATACAGTTTAACAATAAAGAATGCTGTGGTCAATTTACAATAGAAAACTTGTAGGGATGAGATCCTCCTGACATTTTTTAAGGACAGTTGGTGCCTTTAACACTCCTAACTACGATTCCTCCTCGACCCTTCCCTTGTCTAAAGCATACAATATATATTTAACGTATAATTCAAATTTTCGTGGTTTTCATGATGATGAGCATTGGTCATAGCTAGTTTGCCAAAACAATGTAAACTGGGTGTTACAGCGCTAGTTAATAAAACCCAATAGCGACATAAAAACAAATCATCATAGCCTACCTTTACTGTCACTAACTCACTCACAGCAAAACAAGCCTCCGAAGTTGGTCTAAGTCCAATTCTGTTTTATTTCAATGTTTATGTTGCATCATTAACATCTTCATTACTGTAACGATGTTGTTATTATTATTATTATTATTATTATTATTATTATTATTATTATTATTATTATTATTATTACTGTATAATATTTTCATTTATTGCGGGGGACTAGTACACAACTCAGCATCATTCAATTTGACAGTAGTCATAGCCCGTATTATTTTTGTAAATAAATTTCGCTCCCCTATCATAGACCAACTGTCTTATTGTTTTTGGAGATCTGTCTTCAGTATTGTGGAGGACATTCAAATCAAAATCTGGATAAGAATGAGAATATGAATTAATGAGCAATACTAGTTTAACTCACCGTTGACGTCCAATTCTCATGGCAATTAGAATGAGAACGAAACAGGACCAGTGCAGGTGTAACTCCATGCTAAGTGAATAACTATAATTTATAATAGTGCTTTTGAATTAAAGGCTCTACGAATCAGAGCTTGGAAACCGTCGGAAAGGAACAGCTTTAACTGCAAATGCTTACGTGATCACTTCCATAGTTTTCCATGAAGTTGGCAAAGCCTTCATTTAACCAGATGTCTGTCCACCAGACAGGAGTAACCAGATTACCAAACCACTGGTGAGCCAGCTCGTGCGCAATCACTTCCATGACACGCTGTTTATTTCTTGCTGATGCAACCTTAGGATCAAGCAGAATGGCCGTCTCTCTGAAAAATGAGAAAATTTCGGTTCTCTACCGCAATTTGCTGAGATCTTAAACATGTATGTATATATATATATATATATATATATATATATATATATATATATATATATATATATATATATATACATATATATATATATATATATGTATATATATGTATATATATACAAAATTGTATATATTACAAAATTCATAGAGTAAATTTCATTGTTTTTTCCATCCTGAGTAATATTAGATTTTTACTGCTTCTGCCTCTAGCTCTGCATGCTTACTGATGGAACTGAGTAACATGCAATTCGCAGAATTCTTCTCCTTTTGTGGCATAATATACTCATCATCTTTTCGTTCTGTCACAAACTAAGAGAGGCGCTTGTTACTTTCACTGAATAGGCTTTTTTTTTTTTTTGGTGGGGGGGAGACCGAGAAAAGACCTTAATTATTCTTAGGAAAAGGCAACTTTTTGTGCTTTTCAGCACACTGGGAATGTTCTTGCTCTGCTTTACAATTTCACTTTATTATGCCATTTTGTCTTACAAGACAGGCTATAGTTTTCTGGTATTTAGTTGTCCAAATAGAAAACAATGTTTTCTTCGTTGTCTTCACCTGATTGGACTACAACGTGGCATCAAGACCTATTCCAAAATCGAACAGTCGGTAGAATTACTCTCGCATTTCTCTCTGTAGCTTTTCATATACCGATGAAAAGCAATACCAGTTTTTATGAACAATATGATGGGCCAAAAATACAAAACCTCGTCGTTTAGCAAACTTTGAGAATCATCGGTTAGGCATAGGAGTTAAATTCTTAATAAAATGAAAAATATATTGGATTTAAAATATAAAGCTTTGGGGAAGGTCAGTATTGTTTCAATACTTCCAATGAAAGCTAAGGTACAATAATTAAGATTGTTTAATACTGATGATCCTAGCTACTTCTTGATGGGTTGTTGTAACTCACGGTCTAGTTCTAGACCGTGTTTTCATGCTATCAGTAAAAGCTACATTATGTTAATTGAAAGTTTTCAACCTCTGTACTTGACCTACCTACTGCAGGCTGTTTTATCGCTGTCTATAAAAAAAAAACTTTCAGAATGAAGAGAAATGCTGTGCATACGGTTGATGAAAGCGAAGCTTTGCCACATAACGTTAGTGAAAGTTAAGGGTAATCATCGTTCATATGGTTTTCTGGTATTTCAAAGGAGGATGTAACGAGAGAAGTCGAGGAAATGACAGGAAATCATATGGTTCTCAACTCCTGATTATGGCTAGTTCTTAGTCTGTTCTATGTCAGGATCTATTCAGTAGGTTTCGCCTCATAATAAGCGAGGTAACTTACTTCATGGTCGTCTCCCCTCCTGTCTGAGGTTACAAATCTTTATGTTTCCCTTCTTAATAATAAGCTCACCTGTGTTATGTTAGTCATACTATAACAGTTGTTGGAATGATTACGAATTATTATCGTTTTCATCAGCACGTACTGTATACTGGACCTTTCTGGCACAGAAATTACAATGTCCCTTAACGTCTGCAAAATTTTTCTAATCACAGAGATGACTATATAATATCATCACCTCTAAATGCTTTCCCCAGTAAATGAAGAATTGTCTTAAACCCATTTTCTCACTGCACTAATAATAAGAGGCATATAATAGTGCAAGTTCAATCACTAGTCTTTTAAAGCAACCTGTAAACGATGAGACCCCAATTTTCCATGGCGCCTGCAGCGAAGTCCCCGACAGCGATCATGTCTTGCTTGGGCAGCGGGTAAGGGACGCCGAAGTACTTCTCGTAATAAGACAGGACTTCCGGACCTTTCCTGAGCGCATAGTCAGACTGATTGATGGCCTCATGGCGAGCCCATACTGAAAGACAATAAACAAATAAATCAGTATTTAGACATTTCTCAAGGGTGTTTGGAGTGTCCCTTCTGCCAATAGCTGCATCCGCTTTTCAGCCTTTTACTTTACCTCCATTTCGGCTTCAGCCTCTCTAACTTTTACATCTTGGTGCAACTGTGGGTTTTCTCCCACTTCCACCTTTTAGAACTTTGTGCATCTTTGTTTTCTGGATCTCTTCATCTTGCTGGCCAACCACTCCAACCCCTCTTCACTATCCAAAGTGTTTAATGGCTGTAAGTGCCCCAGTACTTAGCTTGACAGCCTATGTTTCATAAATCAATCATTGAGTAAATAAATACTTTTTGGGTTAATATGTATCATAAAAATCAAATACAAAGATGAACTTTGCAGAGATAGCTCAATTAATCAATAGAAACGTATAGATTATCCAGATAATTCAGTAATCAACTGTAAATACAAACCAGAGGCTAATGCTTACTTTCATTTTCGCATTCATTTGAGTCTTGAAACCAGTTGACAAAAATGACCGTTATGGGGCAAAAGTCTTGGAGCACTAAAACCTCATCCTTTATTTCATTTGTAATTTTAAGTTTTGAACGCTTAATATAATGATTATCACCAATACTAATGGAGAGAGAAACCCACAAGATTCCTTTGTATAATAAGTTATACACAGGAATCTTGTGGGTTTCTCTTTCCATCTTCAGAAGAAAACTGAAAGTTTTTGTTTGGTTCATCAGTACTAATGTTATGAGTCATTATGGTAGTAAAAGTCATCCCCAAACCACTGGCAAATAATTGTCGAGGCCTCAGCCTCACAGAGGAAGATTGAAGCGTGTGTAGTTATGGAAAAGGGGAGGTTGGTAAGGAAGGAATGAATAGAACAAAAAGTCGTTTACGATAAGCCAGCAAAAATATTCCCAGTGACAGCCATTCCATAACATTCCATATTTTGAAAAACCACCAAAAGAAATATATGTGTTTTTCTAACTCCACCACTGGAAAGTTCCCACATGTTTCAGTGTGAATATCACCATATTAAATGTCCTTGTATCTAATTACGTGTAGCTATGATTAATGTATTCGCATATTTAGCAAGAGGCAACGATCCAAGTGCTGTTGAAATTTTAAAGTAGGTTCTGTAATATGTATCCTTGCAAGCGCATATGCACTCATTTTACTGACAGAAAAGAGTCTTAACAAATTACGTTAAATATTACAACATGAAGGAAGAAAGGTGAAAATGTTATTGTGTCGTGAGTGTCAATACAAGAAACCCGAAAGCCAAGGAAAAACATTTCGAGCCTCCTAGCGTCACCAAAATCTATTAATAAGTAGAAGTTAAATATAAAAAAATTTAAAGGAAAATCAAAATGAAATCAGTTACTAATTATTTGAAATAATACCTAAGTTCACAAGGATTATCGATTATTTTATATTTTTTTATTTTTATTTATGAATCACAGGTGTCTCCCTTTCTCAGTAGGCATTACACGAAGTAAATTAATTTGCAAATCAAACAAAATTTCCCCGTCAATCAACGTTTGCTGTTTGTTCATATGACTGTTACCAAGGACGTGGTAGATTATTGAATTCACTACAAAAAGTAAAGAAAGAAAATGTTCCGGGAAACTAAAGTATTGCACGTACCTCTGAAGAGAACATCAGTCCCATAGGGCGATTCAATGTAGTCGAAGTCAGAGACGACAAGAGCCACCAGATAAGTTGACATGGGTTCGCTAAGGTAAAAGTGATCCCAGTACCATCCTTCCTGTCCTTCTCTGGGGTGAGAAAGTGATATTAACGTATCAGTATCCGTGGGTTGTACAGAATGTAATAGAGAAGGATTAACGAGCAAAATCGATCCCAATAAAAGAAAAAAATAGCGGTACTGTCAGATGAAAATGCATTCCTTGGTCAATGGAGAGAGAATTTTTTAGGAATTATTAGATTGAGTGATAGGTAAAGGTAAATGGTCATAGAATGGGAGAGATTAGCTGTAGTCAACTTTTTTTTTTTTTTTTTTAATCTGGCGAAAACGCACTTAACGGTAGTCGGCAGCTTCATGGTGATCACTGAAAGTAACATGTTTGAATGGCATCGTTGCAAGTCACATAATTACTCGGTGGTCCGAATGAAAGTTTTTTTCATAACCCAAGTTTCTCCCTCAAATACATAGGTCTGTTAACAATGCCAACGAGCAGAGAGACCGTGAAAAATGTGCTCTTTAGTCCAAAATTCAATAGCATGGTCTCCTATGTCAGCGTCTTGAAGTGTCGGCATCCCCATTATTTATTTTAAAACGGTAAAATATGGCCCAGTGTCAAGATGTGGCTCAGTGCATTAGTTAGGCCCCAATGCAAAATGTTAAAATTTCCAAACATGCAACGTCACTCGTAAAAGTTTTCAAAACTTACATTTCCTTCGGAGGTTTGAGAATGTAACCTGAAAGCTTTTACCCGTGTGTCATAATTTAAACATTTATTGTACTGCTGAATTTTAACTGCATTCAGATAAAGGCACCATGGAAAATTGTTTTTAAAATTTACCCGGACAGCATTATACGAAAGAATTTTGAATATGAAAGTGTTTGATATCTGGTAATTGGATCCAGGAAATTTTTAAGGATTCCGAGGAACAAGCTCTACAAATATTTATATTTGATATGGGATATTTGTAAATGATATCCCCTAACACATTGCTGTAATCATGAGGTAAGTTTTTTTCGAAGCCTTGGAGTTGTACATTTAAAACTGCATTATGCATCAGTATAAAAAAATTAATTCTTCGTCACGTTTCTCAGTGTAAACAACAGGCATCATACGTCTTGATTTTCCAAATACTGTCATGATCAAATCTTGTATTTACCTTAGATTTTGAGCTGTGCTCCTCAGTCAGGAACGTGGGCTTCCCCCAAGAAAGGGGGAGGGGAGGGACACAGAAGGGAATTATATATATATATATATATATATATATATATATATATATATATATATATATATATATGTGTGTGTGTGTGTGTGTGTGTGTGTGTGTGTGTGTGTGTGTGTGTGTGTTTGTGAACATGCCAAAGGCAAACAAAATTCAATTCAGTACTAATTATGCCACATAAATATGGTAAAGCTTATAGGATATATTAATAAGTGCTATAAGCGCCTAGACTAAATATATACTGTACACATTAGAGGAGGGAACAGTTGTGTTCCTGCACAATGTGAATGAAAACGACATCACGTAGACATATAAGGATAGGAAAATTACGTAAAACGGACAATCGGTATGATCATAAACAATATACTAGTAAGCACAATCATGAACTGATAGTCAACACATTAAACAGTCCGAACAATATCCTTAAAAACTTATTGCAGTGTAATTATTTCAAAGAGAAATCCTGCCCACCCTGGCATTCCCAAGTATAAGCGCCAAGCCCTGATCATACATCCTATTTTTTTCCTTACAGAGGGAGTGTTTCCAGAAGAGGCATATTTGAAATGGAGGACATGGATTCACTTCTTCCCAAGTAGACGTCAAAACGGGCTTTCATGGCAGGTTCGTCGAAACAGGGAAAAGCGCGTCTTGCGTCGGTTGGCTCAAACTGTGTTACTGCCAGGTACCTGAAATTTTAGAATTGTATTGTTTCACAAAATGTCTTTCCCGAAGGGTGCGGTGCTGGATGGGTGTCTCTCCAAAGAACTGGGCACTCGCAGTACCCACCCCTTCACCCGCCATTTCATCCCGCCATTACTGATAAATTTCTTGGATAAAATTACCGTACACTCTCCTTTCTGCCATGCTGCTTGCAACATTCCTATACTTTTCACCTTAGGGTTACCATTATTGTTCATGTTTCTTGCGTGATCTTAAACTTTTCAATAATCTTATGTCCCATTTTGCACATAACTTTATGCATGCGAAGAGCAATAAAAGGGAAAATAACTTTGCTTTGACGGAATGAAACTGGGATCAGAATTTGTCTATATTAGTGCATGGAGAAAATTAGAAGACTCTTTGGCTTTCAAAAGCAATAAAACCGCTCATTTTTATTTTATTTTAAGGTAACTTCCATAGCGAATTAGTCGTCAATTGTCCCAGGGCTGGCTGTGGAAACTGTTGGCAGCTTCTCCATGTCTATTCCATGTCTACTGCTTCACTCCTGTCTTCCCTCTCTTGAGTTCCCCCTAATGCCTTTCTTCGCATTGTCTGTTTCATGATCTGGTTTACCTGTCCAGTTATCTAACTTTTCTAAATCTAGTAGAAACACGTGCCATAAGGCTCACCTGTCTTCACCAGTCTCGCTTTGGTAAGTTGACAAGTAGAATCCTCGGAGTTCGTCACTTAGATATGCCTCGTATTCCATAGATATGCTGTAATTCTTCCCATTTTCCAATTCAGACCCCAGTTCTGCGATATAAAATTGCCTAATTGGATCATAGTACTGCCGTGTAATGGGTATCTCTGGGCCCAGGGGGTTATCAGATGGAACCACCTGTAGAAAAACAACAATTTCTGGTAATCGTTTCGGGGAATACTGTTTAGTGTTCCTTACCGCTATGAGGCTGAGCTCGCCTCTCGTTATTTGCTGAAGGGATTATGTGAAAGATTCTCGGCATTTTTCCTAGTAGATTAGCTCGTACAAAGACAAAACCCATCTGCTTAATCTTTGGAATTCTGTGTCCCTGACCTCAATTCACGCCCGTGGTTCATAGGCTGACGCGTCATTGATCGATTTCAGTGGACCTTTATACCATCCGCTGTTAATTTTTGAAGTACGATGTCGAATCATATACCTGGATTTGTTCACCTACAAATTATCACTAATTTGATATGTATTGAATTTTGCCTCTCTCTCTCTCTCTCTCTCTCTCTCTCTCTCTCTCTCTCTCTCTCT
>NC_089751.1:14354634-14424634 GCF_040412425.1 Macrobrachium rosenbergii
CTTAAGAACAAAATACTTTAAAAATAAGTATGGTACACTATAAAACTATAAAATGCACACACAAACATCACGAAGGGACTAGTTTGTTTCCATCAAATCTTGTCGCCTGTTGGTGAGTCACAAAATTGGTCAGATACCAAGCTTTTAAAGTCTGTTCTTTGTTTGTTAGCCAAACTCTGCTCATTCTGTCAGTGTTAGTGCCTTTATAACATCAACTAAATGTATGCATACTCCCTTTACAATTAAAGAAAAGTTATGGTAGAGAAATTGGAAAAAGGGCAATCAGTGGATTCTTCATGTGCTGAGTATGGTGTGGTATAACATATTAACTCCACTATCAAAAAGAAAAATAAAAGCTTCAGCAGTTTGCATGAAAGCATTTGCCAGATAATGTGAATACAGCAGGTGTGGTAGTAAAAATGAAAACGATAGGCTGTGAAAAAGACGTGCAGCTTGATGAAATCTGTTTTAAGTTATGAGTACTCTTGATATCCTTGCCGAGGATATGGGCATCACAAGTTTCCGTGATCTGGTGCCTCTGACAATGACATGGACACACTTAATGTTTTCAGCTCAGGTTTATAACTATGATCCTTTTAGGGTCACTGCCTGCCATAGCCTAGGCACTGGACCCTTCTGCCCCTTGCCAAAAATTTTTTATGAACCAATTCTTGGTATACTCTACAGTAAGTGAGGGCCAATGCCAATAGAACCCACTAGCTATACTGTAGTCAATATGTTTTGGCAAATTTGAAAGGCCTATAACACTTGAAGTTTAGGTGAACCAAATACCCCATTACTACTAGTCTGGGATCCAAAATTCACTGCTGTTATTCTCAAGAAATACTTTCAAGAGAATTTGTGCGAAAAGAGGAAACACCAAGTGCACATTCTGTAAAACTTTAAAAGCAAAATATCACAATGATAAATGAAGCAAGATGACTCTGATCAGCTTTGGCTTTTAAGGTATTTTGGAAAGGAAATGCCTGAATAAATGGAACTGGTCATGTATATATATATATATATATATACAGGCAGTCCACAGTTATTGGCGAGGGTTCTGTTCCAACGGCGTGACGATACATGAAAATCGCCGATAACTGAAAATCAGCGCCTCTGTTAGGTGTGTATCAGCGCCAATACGCGATTATCAATGTCGATAAGCAGAAATTGGCGCAGAAAATTGCTGATTTTTCTCACTAGACAAGCGCTAAAAAACCAGATCGCCGATAACCAGGAACTGCCCGTAATATATATTATAAATATATGCAGTATTACTTAGGTTACATGCCTTAGTCTTACTAGTCCACCCAAGATGAAATCTCTGGAAAAAAAAAATTACAGGTATGTGTCAATGACTTAACTAATCAGATCTTGAACTGGCCTAAATTGATACTATTCACACCCATAACTGGGAATCTGCTCTATAATGAGACCATTTCCAGATATGCGGTTGTTAAACCATTTTGACAACAGCATATCTGGAAATGGTCTCATTATAGAACAGATGCCCAGCTGAGGGTGTGAATAGTATCAATTTAGGCCAGTTCAAGATCTGATTAAACTAAAGTCATTGACACATACTTGATTTTTTTTTTGAGATTTCATTTTGGATGGACTAGTGAAACTCAAGGCATGTAAATTAAGTAATACTGTACATACTGTATATAGTCAGTCCCTAGTTTACAACGGGGCCAGCTTACGACATTCCAAGGTTACAATGCTTTTCAAATATATTAATCGGAAATTATTTCCCGGTTTATGACGCATGTTCCAGGGTTATGGCGTGTCGTACACCGATCCGACGTAAGAAATATGGCCCCAAAACAGCCAAATGATAAAAATTTGTTTTTTTCTGATGAAAAACTCAATAAAAATGCAGTTTACATTGTTTTCAACACACCCAAAGCATTAAAAGTAAGGTTTTCTTAGGATTTTCTACTTTTTCGGCATGACAATTTTCGGTTTAGATGCGGCGTAGGAACAGAACCCCGTCATGAACCGGGGATTGTCTGTATATATATATATATATATATATATATATATATATATATATATATATATATATATATATATATATATATATATATATATAGTTTTGTTGAGGTAAATAGATTCCAATAGTCCATCTGTTATTTATACCTTATCTTAAATATTGATGCTTTTCTTGAGAACAAAACGAGTTCTAGCCTCTTTGATAACCAAGGTGTCCACTCGTTTGTTTGTTTGGCTGCTTGTGCCTGTATTGCTTCTAACCCACGTATGTTCTTCCTCTGGGATGGAGACCAGAGTTGAACAGCATGCTTTAAGTGGGGTCTGATTAGGACACCATGTAAGGTTGGGATTGTCCTCCATTCCTTAACTGTGAATTGACATTCAATATAAGTTACAAGTCACTAGTGATCATTTCTCTTGAAAATAATTCTCCATCTCATCAAGCAGGCCATTCTTGGCAATCCCATTTCTAAAACCTGTGTGCCATACTTTGCATTTATTAAAGTTGAATGGCATCTGCCCCGTTACTGACCATTCAACTATTTTCTCCAGATAACCTTGCAACCTTTATAGTTATCAACACTAATATCCATCTTTATGTCATTAGCAAGGATGTTTGCTAGTCAGCCCAATGTCAAAGTAATTTATTTCAAAGACAGAGAACAAAAGACCAAACATTGAACCCTGAGGCACACCACTTGAGATGTTTAGCCAATAAGAGGTTGTCCTATTGATAACTTTTTCTGATGCTTATCCATTCTTATGTCCAATCTTTGCCTCCATCTATAACTAGACTCTACTTTCGCCATTAACCTTTTATGAGGCAGCTTGTCACAAGTCTTCTGGAAATTCAGAAAGAGTAATCCACTGGTCTACTTCTACGAACCAAACGTAATGTAAGAAGTCTAAAGGATTAAGTACAATCTTCCATTACAAAATCCATGATAGCTATGCACACACAGTTTGATTTTAAAAATCTCATTACGCCATATGTTTTAGCAGGTTCTGAAGTGAAATGGATTGACCTTTAGTTCCAGGGTTCACCTTAGAAGCCCTTTTGAATAATGGTGCAATACTTTGCAGTTCCCATTCCTTTGGTACCTGTCTTTGTCCCAGGTTGCTTTCCTTCACTCTTTCTACAATTACCCTTGGTTTGAATCCATCTTGATCTAGGTAATTATTTTAGCAACATCATTATTTTCACTTTTACCACTAATTTTGTTATTAGCATGTTCTGTAAAGTCTCATTTCCTATTAGGTAATGGGAACTTCAAAGAGAGAGACACTTAAGTTATATCAATCATTGATGAAAACAATTGCCAGGGCCACATAAATTCACTATCAAATAACCTAATCCAAATATAGCTAGAGAAAATCTATATTACTCAGTTGTTTATGAGCAAATGCCATACTGAGAGAGAGAGAGAGAGAGAGAGAGAGAGAGAGAGAGAGAGAGAGAGAGAGAGAGAGAGATTCTCATTAATATACCTAGTTCTGTTAAATTTTCCTGTAAGGGTCATTAATGTGCATAACTGAAAATAAGCAACTAGTTTTTTGTTTTAATTTTCCTACAAGTATAGATTCCATAAGACATGTATGCACTGTAAATGAGATACTGTACAGAGAATGTTATAGTAGATCCATTATTAGACAAGTCTTAACCATAGAAACTGGCTGTGCAATATATGGTAGCGGAAAAACTGGGAAGGGTGTATCAGTTCAGCAGTATATTGCGCATATGATTTCATTAACCTTGTGTATATACTTTAGTCTTTATGTACATTTTTTTTTATTCTACTGTAATACTACATGTACACAGTATTATACCTTTTAATAGATAAAAGCAGTGTTGTAGTTTTGTTCAAGTGAATCTTGTGTCCGTGAAATATAAAATATATTTTTAATCATCAATGTTTGGGTATTGGAGGAATGTCTCAACTGATGCTCGGATTGCTAAAATGAAGTAGTTATGAGTGTATGTTAAATTAAATAAGTTTATTGGATTTACTTCATATTGCGGTGCTAATTTTGGATTTAGTAAGCTTTCTTGACTTGGGTGTCTATTTGGAGTGGTAACATGAGTACAGTACTTTTTTGGGGGGATCATGACGGATGAAGAAACAACTAAAAAATTAATGTACAGTTCCTTCTTCCAGTCTAGTAATTGTAGTCCATCATTATCTGATGCTTTTTCTCACTATATATTTTCTTAATGTATGTATAAAGAAGACAAGATATAGTGAATACTGAACAGGATATGTGGTGGGGAAGACTTGATTGCCATAAGTTCAAACCCAATACCTATCCCAAATCCAGGTTTACATCCACTCATAATTTACTTGCCTGCTTTTTCATTTCCAATGTTGTACGTTTGTAGATTGTTTTATTACTGTAGTATTTTTTACATCTTGTTTACTTTCTTTCTGCTTCACCCACATTACTTATTCATATAAATAAAAAATGACCCTTAGTTTGACAGGTGCATCTACCAGCCAAATCACTCTAGCCGACAGGTACGTTATGGTAGTTATGAAAAGTGTCAGCATTGAATATTCTCTAAAATTCTACTTGAAACATAAGGATGTAATACCTAGAAGCATTCAGTACACAATGATGCTTGCATTCAATTTGACAGAAAAGCAAATACCTCTCCCATAACTCAGCCATTCGCATATAGGTACATGTACTAATGCATCTTCAAACAAGATCACTGCCTAGTGTTTGATGAAATGTATAAAAACTTTTGTATACCATTTTATTTTCTCATTGAGTACTGCGATATAATGGTAGATTTTCTAGATAACCCTTGTGAAGTGCAATGTGATATTAATGATGCAAAGAAAGGCCAAGTTGTTGAAATTTTCAAAACAAATGGGATGTTGCACTCCCAAGCACATAACAATGTCTTTCTGGAAGGAAAGATAGGAGTCTTGACAAATATACTTCAGTGATAAGACCGAGAAGTTTATGGGGGCAAGATAACTATGTCTTGCATGTAACTTTGGGTTTTTCAATTAATTAACAAAAGAACTTATTCAAAAAGTATAGACAGATTTTTAAGACATAAAACTGTAGGTTGTGAGTAACTGATGTGTGAAGAATACAGTATTGTGAAAACATTCAACACTTATATTAACACAGTCACAAAAGATATACAATCACAAAAGATATGTAAGTTATTTGAATGTCTACCTTTCCTGAAATTTTCATTGCACAATAAAATAGGTAAAACAGTGTACTGGAAAGGGTGACTTGACAGGATAGGTATTGCTAATATTCATGGCATGACAGAACTGGCCATGAAGATCAAGGAGTTTGGGAAGAGCCCAAACCTGAGGATCCACATCATAAGGGTTCCAAGGGTATGTCAGAGTGGGTGCTAGACACAACTTGTTTCTGACCTTAATCTCAGGAAACTGACTTGTACACTGACTACAAACCACAAAAAGCAACAAATTTCTTGAAAGAAAGTGTTCAATACAGAATTTAATAAAGGATTTGCATCAATGACTTTGGATGCCTGCAATGTGTGAAATGCCTGAATGCAGCATAAAGATACAAAAGTCATTTCCATACCCCAGTGTGTCCCTGGATGAGCTACAGACCTAGTTGGAGGGGCACAAGAGCCTCATAGAAAAAACCAGGAAATTATGCAGTTTTAAAACAAGAAATGAAGAAGAAAATACCATGGCCTTGCATTTGGTCTCTAACAGACCCTCAATTCCTGCGAACATTCTACATACCGGTATGTTGCATACTACAGGTGTACAGCTTGGGGTACAATCTGAGCAACTGTAATTATAAGAGTATAGTGACAATAATGTATCTCTGGGATAAAACTGCGCTGAATGAGGTTCAATAATGATTTCAAACATATTAGCACATGGACCAAGAAAACTGTAAGGGTCATGAGAAAATTTTAGTGATGATTGTGGGGGAAAAATTAGAAATTCCAATATGGTGCTCCTCCCTCTCAGGCTTCTTCAGAGGAAAAAATTTTCAACCTTTCAGCATTATTTTTTCATTATGGGCATTTTTATGATGCTTGTGATTGTCATCCAGAAAGTATGAACTGGCGCTATGTGGCAAAAACAATATTAAAATGGAAGAGAATTATGTCAGGCATATCTTACAAAGGTAAGCTATATGAAAGACTACAGGACACCAATGACTTTCATAATGCACGACTGATGCCTAGTTCTTATTTGTTTCTGTACAACCTTGGATTGTGGGATGTGCAAATTCCCTAACAAATACTTTGGCCCCTTCCTTTAAATCCTCAAAAGTTCAAAGGATTTGAAAGAGTTTGTGAACTGCAGTATGCCCTACTCCAAGACGGGGGTGACTACAAAATCTTTGCTGATCAGGAGAGCCTTGGAATGTTGCACTTGCAGAGCTTGACAATGTGAAAGAGGACAACATATTTGAGTACCTGTACAATAGCTGTTATTCTCCCATCTTTTCCCTTTGCATCATCATTTTGCACAGCATTCACGGATACAAAGAGAAGTGTTTAAACAATATTCAAATTTTTTTTTCAAGTTTAATCTTATTCTTTGTCTTTCTATTTATTCTTACTACTATTATTATCATTTAATAACCACTAGTACTGCATTCCCTTTTTCTATTACCATTAACATCACTGTTGATGTTTTACTGAGCTGGAAATTATCTTAGTTATAACTAAGTGGAATGGGAACGGAATATGATGGCAATAGTAAAACCAGTATTTTTGCATTGGTCCTATATCTGCTTTGTCTTAAAGCATTATTATTGTCATAACTGATGAGTTTCAAGTGGAAAGAGAGATGGGAATGAATACAACTCCAACTAAAAGCCATCTCGATTCACTATACAATACGTGGCAAAATTATTTTGGGTAGAACTAAAGAAATTGACTTTATTAACAAAATGATTTTTGTATAGTTTAAATTATGAGTTTATTAACAAAATGATTTTACAGATGTCTGTTTTTTTATCACCTTTTCTAGTTCCAAGGCAATTTCAACCATGGAATACTAACCCTGTTTGCTCCTTTTATTAAGATAAAAACTAAATTTACTTTCAATGTAACCAAGTTAAATTATATTTTTCTTTATATTTTTTCATGGAAAGTTTTTGAACTCATCATCTTTTTCATATTTTTAAAAAATATTAACATTAAGTCCATCTCAAAGTAAGCACCTTCCATATATCCATTAATCATATTAATGTCTATCAAGTACATTACTGATAAATTTATATATTAACAATCTTCTGCTTAATATCATTTCCTTATTATTTTCATCTGATATTCTTTTTTTCTCCCTTAATCCCCTACTACTTAAAATACTCCTTTAAAACCAGTCTTGTTAACCATGAGAACACCAAGTTATAATTTAGCCAAATCAATATCTTTGACCCAATACACAATGAGTAAATATTTTGAATTATCTGAAATTCTAAATAATATGGATATTGAAGAAAACTATTTTGAACAAGCTTGGATATAGTCTCTTTACACAAAAAATTCCCATAAATGAGACAATCACTATCATATCAAATAAAATATATAAAGATGGGGGATTTACAAGACTATCCCAAACAGAATTTCAAGTTATATAGAATAATTGTTTCCGCCCAATTTATCAAAAATCTGTTCATGCATGTGAAAAATTTATATGCTAAATATTCAAAGGACCAGAATTTATGAAGGTTTGTACGAGATCAAACTAAATCTAACTAAATCCCCTCCTGGTACAGTGAGAGTAGGAAATGTTGCTTTAAGCATGCACAATACTGATGAGCATCAAGGGGGTGACAATGGAGATAAGCACATATAGATTGCAATTTGCTGCAGAACTATTCAGCTTGAAGAGTGTTAATGGTGCTAAAAGTGAATGGAAGAAAAATCTCCAAAATGAATAAGTTTAAGCAAGTGTAGAGCAAAATTAAGCTTACATACAAGGAGGAACTACAAACAATAGCTCCAGATGCAAGAAAATATCACTGATTAATATATATCCAAAAATCATTAAGCATTAATGCAAAAGCAACTGACCATATATCCAAAAATAATTAAACCATTACTGCAAAATCAATTGACCATATATCCAAAAATTATTAAGCATTAATGCAAAAGTCACTGACCAGCTAAAAATGGTGTAAAAATGATAATTGTAAAATGTGAATCACTACAAAGTATAAAAGGATGATAATTAATATGAAAATGTATCAACACACTGAACACATGAGGAATGTGTAAAAGAGGGATATCGACATATGCCTATATTGGGAGTAAAAAAGACAGCAATACTAAGGACACAGAAATGAAAAAAATGACAAAGCAGTGATGGGGAAGTACGGAAACTGATGGATAAAAACCTAACACCCTGACATGCATGTGTATACAAATATACACATGTATTCATATACTGTATACTATAAAGAAACACACAAACACTGTATAAACTGACAATGTATATTCTGTATAGCAAACCTTATGTATAGACATTAAATAGCCAGGCAGATTTACTAGTTCAACAGATAGCATACCATATATAGCAAATTCAAAGCTCTGAATGTAAGACAAATAGTTGCATCCACCACCACCTTATTATAACATCCACAGCCATTTGTTACACAATGTCAAACCCCTGGGTTCAATTTATTAATCTTGATTATACAGGACGCTTAGAATTCTTACTAACTCTGCTAAGGTGCAAGAACAATCATAGCAATTGCAACTTTTAGACTTCCTCCGCTGGACGGCAACATTATCACCCCTATTTAGACCCTAGAAAATTTTGTCACACAAGATTAAACATTCAAGGTAATTAGTTTCAACTGTTGTACCAAAGACAAATTATATTATGCTAAAAATTAGTAAAAAATTATCTTATACTCAAGCTTGAGTGCCATCATATATAACCACAGTAAAAAAATTAATTGATTGGAATTCAAAATTTTCCTCTGAGATAGACTTAATTCTTTATCCATGCTAGATTCACAGAAGGTTCCTGTAAATCTATTTTCATCCATCACCTCTTTTCATATACCATACATTAATGGTTAATAAAGCAAATCCTGTTTAAAGACAATAGAACTACCTCATCATGGTGACAATTGACCACAAAACATTCACTTATGCCTTAGTCATCTAACATTAAATCAGAAATTGATGTATTAAAATAAATTATTCAACAAACATCTACATTATTGTAAAACGTTTTGAGAATATTGACATTAAATACACTTTTAATTATCACATAAGTAGCCTGAAAATATACTTTTGAATATGCTGTTCCAGCTGAAAGTGTGTTTGATGTTATTTGAAGATTCTATGAGCTTAAATGAAAATCATCCTTTGTGTCATTCACAATATTCAAAGGGGCAGATGGCCACCCTATGGAATGAGGAACACTCCTTCCTCTAGATATGGAAGTTTCCAGGATCTTGCAGTGAGGAGTCTTCCAAAGAGTGAATGATGTACTCACTACAAAATCAGGAACCTTCCACAACTTGCCATCCACATGTGACCCAGTTCTTGCACCCTCGCAACTACCTAATTAATTACAGTATTAAAGTTTATCTTAGTAGAACTTTGATTTCATCCTTTTCTGCAGCATCCAAGTAACTAGTTCCATCTGGTGCAGTCCCATTTTTATTGGCTCCCTGTAAATAAAAAATCTCATCAAGATGAAGTTAACAATGCATATTAAACAAGATTCATAAATACAAGGATGCTTTAATAACCAACACCAACATATGTTGCACGTATATGAAGTAAACACTACTGCTGCATTCGTGTCTTTTTACCTTGGTTAATCCAAAGGATAACTGTTAATCCTGCCTTCTTAAGTTTGGGAAGCCTTACTCGAAGTTACAATACACAGCTTTCATTTCAGTAACTTTATTCTTAATTCTTTTTTCAACAGACCTTGTCACTATTTATGCATTTTTGTTTAAAACCAATGGTTTCCCTTGATATTACAGCAGTGTTAACTGATGTATCTTCATGTGAATGTGGCTGGAGTATTTCACCATGTCCGCCCTTCATACCCTTAGCAAGAGTCCTAATGCAATGCTGTACCAATTTTGCCCCAACCTGTCGTCTTTGATGCATTCTATTCCTTTCATTTTACCATTCACCTTTGTCTACCTCTTGACACACCCAACTGCCCACCTATGGACCTTCACTACTTGTGACATGTTCTGTACTTCAAACTTTTGATATTGGCTTTCAACTTCCTTCAAATGCACTTTGGTGAAGTAGGTACCCTGATAGGAAATGTAATTACTTAGCTACAGTAGAAATGAGCTGTCACTGCTATTTTCCTATTAACCACTACCATCACTGCCACAGCTGAGAGAGTAAGCAGGAGCTTGTCTTTGGAGATCAGATGTCTCCATGGAAGTGGTGTATACTTTTCATATTGAATATCATTAGGTGGGAGGCCTACTCACATCCCCACCCTCCTCTTCTCTCTCTTTCTTTCCTAACAGATGGTAACAGAGAGGAAACGGTAGAGTTCTTTGAAGAAGACAATGTAATTAGAATCCATTCATAACCAACCCCTTTTTGCAAAAGGCCTATATCTCTTAATGGCCTATGTCAGGGTCCCATGCACCCAAGGCCCTCTACCAACAGGTAGTGAGAGATGCTACATGTTTTATTTTCATTTGTGAAACAAATGGATCTTTGCAATCAATATACTGTACATCCTTGCTACTTTTATCACAAATAATCATGGTTAAACATTTGCTCTTTATAACTGCATCTTTTGCCAGCAGCAACTAAAACATTACTTCTAGCAGTTAAGAACATTGGAATATAAAATTTAGCCCCAAAGCTAAGTGCTGGGACCTAAGAGGTCATTCAGTGCTGAAACGACAATTGTGGTTAAAAAGGTTTTAAAGGTGTAACAGGTGGAAAAACCTTGCATTTGCATTATGAAACAATTGTTAGGAAAGAGTGGAAAGTAAGATAATACAAACAAAGGTACAATAAACAGAATGAAAAGGGTGCAGCTAGGGGCTGGACAGATGCTGAAATGAACCTAAGTAAAGCCTACAGTGCACTGCATGCACAGCACAGCACTAACCCCCTCCAGGGTATGGGGACTACAGTAGTAGTCGGGGATTAAGTTAGGGTATAAAACCAGATGCGTACCATCAAGTGCAATTCAATTCCTCATTTTTTTTATATAAAGAATTTAGTATTTAGTGTATCTTCTTCTAAATCTTCAATCTTCATGAATAACATCCAGAATTCTATTAATCTACATATGATAGAGCATTTGTTTGAACTTGCGTGTTCTTAAATTCTCACTGTTGAAGAACTGACAAGTAAACTTTGCTTTTTTAAAGGAAATGACAGAAAGCCCTGGTATCTTAGGCTGGGTTAAAATTTTAGGGCTTATCTAACCCATCTGGACGGAAATTTCTGCCAGGGTCCAAATTTAGTTTATCAAATAAGGCAACTATGCAGTGCACAGTGTATTTTAGTCATCTTGTGAGATGTAACTGTGCAATTTTATGCTTGTTTAAATTGGTCTGCATTCACTCCTTCAATTAAGTATCCATGTGTCTTGTTCAGTACTACTAATATTGTTGGAGACTGAATTCCCCTATTATAGAGTCAAACAAAATTTTAACATTTTACTCTATTACTCTCCCACTGTCCCACAATTTTACAAGCAATTTTTATATCTTACATGGCAAAAGCAGGAAGTTTTCTCTCCTTTCTTGGTTGAGAGTTGTCTGAAGTCACCCCCCGAACAAAAAAACAACCCATTCCTTGTGGGTGAAAACCACAACAAAATCATTGAAATACGCTCCCTTAAGGATTATTTGCCATTAAAATACAATTTGTGTTCTCTCCGTTTCTGGGCAAGTATTGTACAAGACCTTCCTTTCCTAGTTTGATTCTGAACTGTTTCCATTCAAGGCCACAGAAATTTGTTCCAAATGAAATTTGTTCTTCAGATAAGAAACAGTCCTTGATATTGTGTGCTGAATTAGTGGACTATCAGATGCTCAGTTCTATGCATGTAACCCCCTTGGATCAACATATATTTCATTTCCCTTAAACTCATTATATTCAATGTAGATATGCCATGATAAGCTCATTGTGATTTAGTGGGGAGATTTAGGTCCCTTTCGTTGCCTTTAAGAAACCACTGAAGGCAAAAAATTAGTATGTCTGAAAATGGAAATTTGGGATTTGCATTTTGAAGTAGTTTTAATGCACTGAATCCATCCTGTGGTATAACCTTCGCTGCTACTGAGGCAATGGGTTAGTACTGTACAAAAATGGTTGTGGTTTTTCTCTGCTGACTGATATAATTCTGAGTGGTCCACTTTCCAAGTGACAACACTGTTTCTGATCCACTGAGATCAAACCCTTGTATTACTTGCTTTTGCTTTAGTTACCATTACTAAATTGTCTCATTACCTCTCCTTATGGGAAACTAAATTCTTGCAACAACTGTGCTTACGTGTGCAATTTAATAATTTATAATAACTGTCCAACCTTTTGTGATTTTTGTCTTGTGATACCCTTTTTGTAACTTAATAATTTTCTGTCACTCTTATTTGCTTTACTTTCAGGGGTTTATTTTTATTTTTATGTTTTTCATTTATCAAGATTGCTATTATTAAATTGCACAGGTAAGCATAGTTGTTGTGAGAATTTAGTTTCCCTTACACATCAGCACCCTGAACCTAACCTAGATTGCTGAGTGTGCTTTTATGTCTTCCTAGACATTTTCCAATCCCTTTTTTGAGTTCATCCATTGAAATCTGTCTGTCTGTCTCTGCTGTCTGCCTTGAACCCTAAGTTCACCTCAGACATAAGATTGGGAATGTAATTTTATTCCATGGAAAATATACATTTCATGTTTGTTTACTGGAGTCGCCATCTCTTTCTCTTATGAGGTTCAAACTACTGTATTCCTTTGCATCATTTGTTTCTCTTGATATATTTCACAAGTTTGTTGGCTCTCATTTATCTGTTCTTGTTATGCTTTTATCAATTTGAATTTTCTCTTTGATTATATGCATGGTCTTTTAACAGGCATTTAATGTTTTGTTGCTTTCATTGCATTTCCTTACAAGAATTCTTCTAAGCACTCTTTCTTTCAACTAAACAAACACAAGTAAATACAGCATTTTTATAATAAAATGAAGTTTATATATGCTTACCAAGCAATTTATATATGCTTACCAAGCAATTACATAGCTAACAGCTTCCTACTACAGCAGACCAAAAGTTCAAATTTCGCGTTGGCGCTACCATTGCTAGTGTAGGTGACAGGGTCCTGCCCACTGTTGGGATTGACAGGTACAACTCAGCGGGAAACATCAATTCGTTTGAGTCAAAATACGTCCATCTGTGGTGAAGGAGGGAGGGCTCTGATTATGTAATTGCTTGTAAGTATATATAAAACTTTATTTTATCATAAAAAATGTCATTTTTATATAAGTGACTTGCCAAGCAATTACATAGCTGACTCCACACTGTGAGGAGGGAGGTTAGATGGACATAAAACTAATCCAAAACATTAAAAGATAATGACTTTGAACTAGAAGTTTGCTAGCACTGAGACAATGCTTGTTGTACCTTACCTGGTAAGAGAGCTGCCACTGGTAAATACTGCCTCTTGTCAGCGCTCATCTTGACCTGTAGAGGGCATGGCGTATTGGCCAGTGGGTGCTCTGCAGCTGTGGAGGTACACCGACAACTGACAAAGACAAAAGGAGGTGCCCTTGCCCTGGGCATGACCAACCAGAATAAAAAACAACAGTGTCACTTACACCACAATAAAAACTAGACAATCAACAACCTAACCATAAAAAATCTGGTGGGTACTCCAGGTACACTTGTACCCGCAGGCTTCCCAACAACTCAACACCTAAAAAAACCAAGGCAAGGAGGTAGAAGAGGGGCAGTTCGCCCGCTGTGCTTCCTCTCCCAACACCATGCCAGCCACAGATAAAGGCCCTAACATGCTACAATTATCAAAAACTGCTTCCATGTCTTTCAGGAAGTGTGAAGCAAACACAGAATTCAATCTCTCCAAAAAGCAAGAGAAGTGGCGATGGCTCGAACCTCACGAGCCTTTACCCTCAAGACCGGGAAGACGTCCTCTTGAACCTGAGAATGCGCTTCTGAGTTCTGATATATGGCTCCTTAAGAAAAAGGAGAGGGGGTTCTTAGAGGAACCCCTGATCTTCTCAGTCCTGCAGATGTAAAGCTGCAAGGCCCTCACGGGTCAAAGAAGTCTTTCCTCTTCTTCCGGCCCAAGAATGTTCTCCAAGCTCTTAATAATAAATGAGTGGGGTCAGGGACCAGAAACGTTCTCGTTCTTAGCGAGGAAATCAAGCGAAAAAGAGCAAACTGTGCCTCCATGCACAAAACCAACTTTCTTATCCATTGCTTGGAGTTCACTTACTCGCCTTATTGTAGCCAGTGCTAAAAGAAAGTCTTCTGAGTGAGGGACTTCGAAGGGGCAGAATGAAGAGGTTCAAAAGAGAAGCTCACGAGCCACTTTAAAACTCCATCCAAATTCCAAGGGACTGAAGAGTGATTGTCTGTCTTGGAGATCTCAAAAGACTTGACAAGATCGCTAATACCTTGCTCTGTGCTTGAACACTGAGCTAATTGTAGAGGGTGACAATCTCCTAACAGTCTTGAGAAAGAGCAAGAAGTCCGCAATCTGGGATACAGAGGTTTCAGAAGCAGAGACATGATTTTGTGCACACATCTGAACACTGTAAACTTGGACTGGTAGAGCTTGCTAGAAGAAGCTCTTCTACATCTAGCAACAGTTCCTGCAGCCCTACGTGAAAATCCTTTTGCTCTGACAAGGCTCCTGACAGTCTGAAGCCTGTCAGGGCCAGAGAGGACAACTCTTGATGGTACCTGTGAAAATGTGGCTGTTTGAGCAGCAACTGTTCTTGTGGAAAAAGTCTCGGGAAATCCATGAGAAGTCTCAGCAGGTCCGGAAACCACTCCTTCCTCGGCCAGAAGGGAGTGACTAGTGTCATTGAGACATTCCGATGAGAACCGAACTTGTTTAACACCTCCCAAATCATCCTGAAAGGGGGGGAAAGGCGTAGACGCCTAGGCCTGTCCAGTCTAATGTTGCATTGGAGTCATCCAAGCTAAAGGGTCCGGGACTGGTAAGCAAAAGAGAGAAGTCAGTTGTTCTTTGAAGTAGCAAAGAGATCTATGGAGGGCTTGCCCCAAAGCCTCACAGATCGCTGGAGACTCTGGAATGCAAGGTTCACTCTGTAGGGAGCACCTGGTGACCGTGGCTTAAGTGGTCCGCCAGAACATTCATCTTCCCCTGCACAAAGTGGGGGAATAGCTCGACTTGATTCTGCTCCGCCTATAGAAGAAGCTCTTTGGCTACCTCATAGAGTGAAAGAGTGGGTGGGCCCTGCTTGCGAACGCAGGACAGAGCAGTGGTGTTGTCAGATTAAATCACAACTATTTTCCCCAATATGAGTGGAGAAAAAGTTTGAAGGCCCAGATGAATGGCTTTACTCCTTGACGTTTATATGTAGAGATTTCTGAGCTGCGGCCCACGTCCCCGACACCTTCTGACTCTCTAACAGGGCTCCCCACCCTACGTCTGAGGTGTCAGAGTAGAATTCTAGGCTGGAGTTCAAAGGAGATAGGGAGAGTCCTTCCTGAAGTCTCTCCTCGGATAACCACCTTGATCTCCGATGTTACTGGGAAGACTATGGAGTCTGACTGAGTTTTCCTGCACCAATTTGCCTTCAGGAAGAGTTGCAAGGGCCTTATGTGAAGTCTGCCCAACCTCAAAAGATTCCACTGAGGCCAGAGTTCCAAGAAGGTTCATCAACTGGAGAGCACAAGTAGAGAGACTGAGAAAATCCTGCACAGTCTGGAGAAACGACTCGACCCTCTTGGGGGAGAGAAAAGCCTGAAAAACGAGAGTTCAGTCATCCCCAAATAAAGAATGCTCTGATACTGAGTCATTTGGGATTTCTGTACATTTATCAAGATGCCTAACTCTTTTGTTAGGCAAAGGGTCCTTGTAAGTCCTTCGTGCATTGCTCCTCTGATGGATAGCGGAGAAGCCAATCATCCAGGTGTAAGGATAAGCTGATCCTGAGAAGATGTGGCCACTTGCCGAGGGGAGTGAGGATTTGGGTAAAGACCTGTGGGGCTGTGGACAGGCTGAAGCACAGCGTCCGAAACTGGAGAACGCAGCCCCAAAAGACAAACTTCAGGAACTTCCTCGAGTCCAAGTGGATGGGGACATGAAAATATGCATCCTGCATGTCCAGGGTTACCACCCAGTTGTCCTGATAGAGAGACGACATGACAGACCAGTTCATCTCCATGTGGAACTGGGTCTTCACCACAAACAAGTTTAAAGTGCTGACATCCAAAACTGGTCTCCAGCCCCCGGAAGCCTTGGGGACAACAAAAAGCCTGTTGTAAAACCCCTCCACCGCTCCCTTGCGAAGGAGAGAATCCATGTCTTGAACGAGGGTCGAAAACTTCTCGGACCCTGCCGAGTAAGCCGTCAAGGTGATAGGCAACTTTGAAAGCAGAGGAGTCTGATTGATAGGAACAGAGTAGCCCGTCTTCAGAACCTGCACTAACCAAGGTTCTGCACCCCTGCGACTCCATTCCTCCCAAAAAAGGTGCAACCTGGCACCTACCGGAGCACGAAGGACACGGGTCTCATTTACTGGTGGCTGGTTTGGCCGAAGACTTCTTAAATGACTTCGCTGGAGGCCGAAGGTTTGAGCGAGGTCTGGACTGGGTTCTAGATCTTCCTCCACAGAAGGGCTGAGGCTGCAGAGGTGAAAAAGGCTTGGAAACGACTGCAAGAGTTACCTTGGGATGCTTTGATGATTGGGTCAGAAGATCAGTAGTTGATTTCTTCTGCAGATCCGAAAGAACTTCTTTAACAGCGTCCTAGGGAAAAAGGTAAGACTTGTCAGGTGGAGCGTATAAGAGAGACGACTTCTGGATAGGGGTCACTCCTTTAGTAGTAAAGGAGCACCACAGCTTTCGCTTCTTCAACGAGCCCATCACATATAGAATGCAAGTTCAGCCAAACCGTCCCTCACTGCCTTGTCTGCGCGAGACAGAACATTAAGCCAGTCCGAAGCAAAGTCTTCCCCAAGGGCTGGGCAGTCTTCAATTTTCTGCGCCAAAGCCCCCCACTGTCCAATCAAGGAAACTAAAAATCTCCAAAACCTTGAAAATATTATGAACAAGGTGATCCAGTTCAGGAGATGAGAAGAAAACTTTCGCCGAGGAGAAAGCAGTATGACGTGATGCATCAACCAAGCTGGAGAAGTCCCCATGGGAGGAGGCAGAAACTCCCAAGGGAGGTGCTTCCCCCAGTGGCATAAAACCTGTACGTCCTCTTAAGAAGCTTCGAAGGAGGAAAGGTGAAAGTAGCCTTGCCGGCAGCTCGCTTCGAAGTCAACCACTCATCAACTTCTTTCAACGCTTTCTTCGAAGAACAGGAGAGGATGAGCTTAGGAAGGCAAGAATCAGAGGTATGCTTTTTCATAAAAAATGTAGAGGCAGGGGAGTCCGGAGCAGCAGGCTGGAAGAAGTCTGGGAAGTTCAATAACAGGAACCTGAGGAGACTCGAATAAGCTGAGGCAGGCACCGAATCACTGTCTGCTTCTTCATCCTCTGACGAAATAGGAGAGAGAACTAAATCCTCAAACTTAGGAGCAGTCTTCTTCTTTAAGAAAGTCATCAAATCCTCCAACTGATGCTTACTCGGAGCCAAAGAAGAATCCTCTTGAGGTGAAGAAAGAGGGATAGGCAGCGAAGGCGTTGGGCACTTAGAAGCAGCAGGAGTCGAACGGTCCGAAGTTGGCACCAAGCAAGAAGAAGTTGGCGCCAAATGAGCAGGCGCAGGCACCTGAGACTGAGCAGCTGGCGCTCGGGAGAAGGCAGGCGCTCAGGAGCGCGAGAGCCCTTTGGCTGAGGCGGCAAGCGCTTATTACAAGACCGCTTAGGAGACAACATCAGGCAATCTCGGTGCCATGAGACTCCGGACTATCCCAGGCTGCTTGTCGAACCCGAGACAACAAAGGAGGCGGATCAGCAAAACTACAAGAAGGTTGGGAGCTAACACTAACTTCCTTAAGTCTCTTAATGAGAGGAGAGCTGTTCACAGCCACAAAATGCCTCTTCAAAGGATGAAAAACAGAAGACCGAAGCCGACAACGCCTTCCATCCGACGACAAATCTTCCAAATCAGACATATGATGTGCAGTAAACGAGACACCTTTCCAGTGGTGCTCAGTCGACACCCAGGAACGTGCAACAGGCTCGATGGAGGGGATGACTGCCTGTGGGCAAACCCTATCAGCCTCCCTTTGACCTCTGGTATGTCTTCTACCCGGTGCGGGGGAGTGGGACAGAGGCCTTTGTCAAGGAGCACTGGTAGGACAGACAGCCGCCTCCTCAGAAAACACAACTCTCACTTTGTACTTTACTAGCACTGGGGACACTGGTAGCACAAACACCTGGAACAGAAACTTTACCAACAATAGCCTTAAAAGATAAACCAAGATTCATGACCGTATTGGCCAAAAACTCCAACTTCTTATCAACCCTAGACTTGAGACTGGCGATGGTGTTAGAATCAGAAGCATGGGAGGATGGTAAAGAGTACATGGTAAGACAGGAGGAGGACTCAGAATTGGAGAAACAGAAGGGATAAATGGGGAAGAAACAGTGCTACCCTCAGCCAATGAAGGCAAAGGAGTAGCTTCTAAGCTAGCTCTATGCTCTGCTCTAAGAGCAGCCTTCCTCTTCCTATCTTTATCAAGTTCATCAGAATGGAATGATAAGCCTTCCACTGCTGAGAATCCCAGTCCTGACAAGTAATCTCCCCATTACAATCTTGTCCCCTACATTTAATACATTTAGTATGAGGATCATACATAATTTTACTTAATCTTGTTTTACATCCCTCAGTACAGAACTGAAAGCTAGAACTAGAATCTGACATGGTAAAATAGTGAAAAATTACAAAATAACCTAATAATTCACTAATTGCAAAAAAGCCACACAAAATCTGAGTATGTCACCAAATACAGGAAAACAATCTAACAAATGACACAAGGTACTGCCCAAAAACCACTGATGTTGATTGGGAGCTGGCAGAAAATGAACTGATGTTTCCCACTGAGTTGTACCTGTCAGTCCTGATAGTGGGCGGGACCCTGTCACCTACACTAGCGATGGTAGCGCCATCGCGAAATTAGATTTTTTGGTCTGCTGTGGTAGGAAAATGTTAGCTATGTAATTGCTTGGTAAGTTCCTTATATAAGACATCATGCTTCTTCGTAGATTTCTTTTATTTCCCCCTTCTCTGCAATGTATATGCCTTGCTTCTTGCTACTACTAACCCTTGGACAATAATTTGAAAAGGAAAATGCTACATGAGAATCCTAAGTTACCACCACATAAAAAATGCCATATAAACCTCAATGAAAATGTACATGCCTAACTGCCTGAAGAACCACTTGTCAAGCCACTACCTATGGTTCTTGAGAGTTTACTGTCCTCCATGTTAACAAGATAAGTTCCAACAAAAATGCATCCAAAGACAAATGGTGAAATTCTTCTAAGCAACAGCATTAGGGTCAATATATGATGATTTCTGTAAAACCTGGAAGTGATCAACAACTTGGAGAATCTGGCAAAGGAGTACTAAAATCATAGCTCAATAAGACCCTGCTGCTGGGAGAACAGAGGAATGGATAATCTCCTAGTAAACTTTCAGGCAATCATACATGATAGGGAAGATATCTATATTTTGCATTTGCTGAAATGACTAAACAGTAACATCAAGGATACCATCACCAGACTGGACATCACTGGGAGAAATATAAGAGAGACACTGAGCTGCTACAGGAACATGTTGATGATCACCACAGTTAGTCATTTAATTGCAACAGCCAAAATGCCCTCTTATGTAGTCATACCTGCAGTGGGAGCTAATGAATGTAACTAGAGACTGCCTTACAAAATGTAACTAGAGACTGCCTTACAAATCAATATATACATGAATGCCACCAGCATGCTCAATGATCCAGTGGTGGAGGAAAATATCATAAATTGTTTTGCACCAGAGGCAATGTACAATTATAGTAATCAGATGTGCCATCTTACTGTGGATCAAACCCTTGTCAGATGCTCAACCAACCTTGACATCAAATTCCAAAATCCATTGTACCACAAGGACCACAATAGTGCTAGCTATTATATTATATATATATATATATATATATATATATATATATATATATATATATATATATATGAAATAGATATTCCTTCTTTCTTCTTATTGTTTAAAAAAATTATTAATGTTTCAAAAATATGTGGAAAAATAGAAGTTCTAAATAATTCATGGGAATTTTCTCTAGATATGAACATAAGGGTTGATGGGCCCAGAAGCTTGAAAATATTTGTACTTCTGACTGCGTAAATACTGTAAATCTGTCACAGTCAACCTATGCTTTGCATACTACTCAATTCTTATTCTCTAACTTTAATTATATTTTAATTCTTGAAAATACATTTCAGTTATTTTTAGCTGTCTATGTAACATCACTAATTGTCATTTTCAATACTCTTGAAAATTTCTTTTATCACCTAGTCAACATTTCTTTTTCTATTCCCAACTTGTTGATTAAAATAAATCAATTCAGAATAATTCTTCCAACATCACCTGCTTTATCATATTTTCCATTTTTCTTTTGAGGTAGTAAGCTCAAAATGATATTTTAATGATAAAATAAAGTTTGTTCATACTTACCTGGCAGATATATATATAGCTGTATTCTCCGAAGGTCCGACAGAATTTCAAATTTTGCGGCACACGCAGTGGCCGGTCAGGTGGTTAGTACCCATTCCCGCCGCTGGGAGGCGGGTATCAGGAACCATTCCCATTTTCTATTCAGATTTTCTAACGCCACTGTCTCCTGAGGGGAGGAGGGAGGGCAATATAAATATATATATCTGCCAGGTAAGTATGAACAAACTTTATTTTATCATTAAAATATCATTTTGTTCATGAGACTTACCTGCCAGATATATATATAGCTGAATACCACCTTTGGAGGGGGTAGAGACAGCCAAGAAATAGGAAAACCAATTATTGGTAAAATTATTTTGGTTCCTTATCTGATAGCGTAGCTGACTGAGTGGTTACTGTCACTCTAGTCTGCTTCTGCTTTACTAGAGACCCCAGCGGGTAGTGACCTATATAGCTGGCGACTTCTAGATGATCTGTCAACGGGGCGTGACCACAATGTGACTAGATCATAGCCCATACAAAGAGGACAAAAGAGCATTACTAACCACCTAACCAACACCTAAAGCGTTAGTTTGCAAAGGATTGGGAAGACTGCCTCCAGTAGTCGACCCAACAACCACAAAAACACAATTAAAAAGGGGATAGGATCAGAGTTACCCCTTGTCCCCAAGGTTGCTGAAGCAGCAATGTATGGTCCCAGCGAAAGCAATTTCAGTATGCTACCTAAACATCTTGCCAAGAGTGTGAGGCAAACACCGAATTGACTTCTCGCCAAAATGTGGCACTAAAAATGTCACTGAGTACCATATTTTTCTTGAACGCCATGGAGGTAGCAACTGCCCTCACCTCGTGAGCGTTAACTCTCAACAACTTGAAGTTGGAGTCGTCACAACTAGAGTGTGCGCCCTAACGACGTCCCTAATGAAGAATGCCAGTGCATTCTTCGACATAGGTTTAACTGGTTGCCTCACAGAACACCATAAAACATCCAATGGACCACGAGTGTCCTGTGTTCTTTTAAGGTAGTACTTGAGAGCTCTAACTGGACATAGAACTCCCTCAGGTTCCTGTCCAATAAGGTCTGCTAAACCTTTAATTTCAAAGTGTCTAGGCCAAGGGTTAGAAGACCTATCATTCTTAGCCAAGAACTTAGGGCTTAAAGAATAGACAGCATTGTGTTCCTTGAAGCCCACATGACGGCCTCGAACTTCTCTCACTCTCTTCGCCGCGAGGAATGCCGTTTCGAGTAACATCCTTAAGAGATGCAGAGTGGAGAGGCTCAAAAGGACTAAACATCAAAAACTTGAGCATTACGTCCAAGTTCCAAGCAGGGGAAATCAGCTGAGGAACCTTGGACGTCTTGAAAGAGCTCGTAAGATCGTGGAGGTCCTTATTGTCAGACAAAGCTAATCCTCTGTGTCTGAATACAATCGAAAAGCATGCTCCGATAACACTTGATAGTCGGAACTGCTATATCGAGTTTTTCTCTTTTAAGTAAAGGAGAAAATCCACAACCTGGCTCACAGTGATAGAGGAAGAGGAAAAGCCCTTCTTTCTACACCAACCTTTGAAGGTTGCTCACTTAGCTAGATATATCCTTTAGATGAAGAACTTCTGGCTCTAGCGATGGCCCGTGCCACCTGGCCAGAAAAACCCCTTCGCTCTGACCAAGTTTCGATAGTCTGAAAGCAGTCAGGTTCAGAGCGGGGAGATTCAAAGATATCTCGTGAAGTGGGTTTGTATGAGCAGGTCTGCTCTCATAGGAAGGGTCCTCGGAACGTCTACCAACCAGAAGAGAAACTCCGAGAACCAGTGGTTCAAGGCCAAAACATGGGGATGAGAGTCATCCTCGTCCCTTGTGAGGCCGCGAACTTGCGTGATGACTTCTCCCAGAATTTAGAACGGGAAAAAAAGGCGTAAACATCTATTCCCGTCCAATCCCAGGGAAGAGCAACTATCGCAACTGCCCCAGGGTCGAGTACAGATGAGCTTTACAGAGGAGCCTCGCTGTTCTTGAGGTCGTGAAAATATCCACAAGATGGCGACCCCAAAATTTCCAAAAATCTTGGCAAACCTCCTGATGAAGGGTCCATTCCTTCGGCAGGAGTTGATGGCGCCAACAGAGCAGGTCTGCTCGAACATTTTCGACCTCTGCCACAAAACTTGTGAGAGTCGAAATGTTGCGAGCATAGGCTCAAAGAATAATCTCTCTTGCAAGGCTGAACAGGGAACAAGTATTGTCCGAGTTTGCTAGAACTACACGATTGCAAACTTGGACCTCAAGAATTGGCGAGCTAAAAGATAGCCGCCAAATCTTTGAAGTCGATGAGCCAGGACACCTGTTCCTCTCTCAGGTTCCTAACACTTTCTCCCCTCTAGTGTTGCCCCCCAACCTGTTGAAGACCCGTCGGAAAAACAACACTAGGTTGGGGTTCAGAAGCTTGAGGAGATCCCTTTCTGCAATTCCGTTGGATCGAGCCACCACCACAGATCCTCTTTATATAAGGAAGAATTCTCAATTCCTCTTTCAAGTCTTCCTTGCTTTGTCAGTTCTCCAACAAAAAGAACTGAAGAGGCCTGAGATGCAGACTCCCCAGAAAACAAACTTCTCCAGCGAGGAAAAGGTCCCCAGCAGACTCATTCCTTCCTTCACCTAGCATGTTTCCTTTTCCAAGAAGGCCAAAACTTTTTCGTACATAGAAGTTGCCGTTCTTGCGACGGAGACGCTATAAAAGCCGCTGAATAGATCTGAATTCCCAGACACAATGGACAGTGAGGGGATCAGCTGCGACTTCTCCACAGACCAGAAGTCCCAGGGACTTCACGAGTTGCAGAGTCAACTGAAGGTCCTCCAGATACCTTCTCTTCGACGGCGCTCGAATCAACCAGTCGTCCAAGTAGAGTGAGATCCTGACGTGCGACAGATGCAACTGCATTGCAACGTTTTTCATGAGACGTGTAAACACCCTCGAGCAAAATGTGACGCCAACAGCATCTGGAGTTCCCAGGCGGTCAACCATCCAAGTACTGACCAGACCCAACGTTGCTTAACCGCTGATCGGACGAGAAGCGGCGTTTTCAACGTGGTATGGCCGTTGTGCAGAGTCCAAAGCAGAGAGCCCTGAACTGGTACGCCTAGTCCCCAAGACAACCTGAGATACTTCACCGAACGTGGATGAATTGGGGCGTGAAGATAAGTATCTTGGAGATCCAAAGATACCATCAATCCCGGGATGAAGGGCTCCTAGTATTGACTGCGAGGTCTCCATCTTGAACTTTTCCTTCCGGACCAAGTTGTTCGACCTGTTGACGTCCAAGACGGGTCTCCAGCCTACTGAAAGTTTCGGGACTAGAAACAATCTGTAGTAAAATCCCGGGAACACCGAGTCAATATCTGTTCCACTGCTCTCCGCTCGAACATCTGTTGAGCAGGTCAAACAATTTTCTGTTTGACAGGAAGGCAGTTGGGAAACAAAAACAAAAGAGGAGACAGGAAGGGAATCAAGTAACCTCTCTCTAACAGTAGGAGGGACCAAACGTCTGCCCTCACTCTTTCCAGGCTTGTGCAAAATGAAGCCTGGTTGCAAAGGGAGTCTGGAGATGAAGGGAGTCACTTGCTACCTCTCTTGGAAGTGACATTCCTTCGGGAAAAAAACTCTTTCTCGTGGTGCGGGTCTCATGTTGCTTCCCATGGAAGCCCCTTTGTTATGCAAACATTTAGCTTTCGTTTACTTTTTGTATCTGAGATCGGTGCAAGCGTTATGAAGGAGATGCAGTTTGAATGTCGATAACTTTAGTTTTGAGAAAAACGATATTTTTTGCTTCTCTGTGTATTTATTTGCTTGCCGTTACACAGTTTGATGTTTTTATGACATAATGAAAAGCCAAAAAATAGACCTGCAAAGTAATATAACTTCGCTAAATGAAGCTAAATGAAGCGAGTGCCAAAACACGGCTGAGGTTGGCCAGCGACGTTCTACTTAGTCAAGCTCTGAGCTGCTACTGACTGACTGCCACTGACTGCCCTGCGGCATTCCTGTCTTTAAGCTGATGCGTACTATGTCCACAGGGTTGCCATAGATCGCATTAGATATTATTTCATAGCTAAAAGGAAATTACCACCGATATACTGACAATATCATTACATTATATGAAAAATGTAATTTGACTATGATAGGTTACTGTTTTGTTTATAACTTCTAACTGTGGCGAACTTTTAAATAAAACTTTCTGAGAAGATAGTCAGGATATGTATGATGCCATATATAAAATATCCCAGAAAATTTATTTCCGATTTTTTCACAAACGCTCCCCTTAAGACAAAGACAACTGCGAGGGTGGAGAGAGAGGAGCCGACGGTTGAAAAGTCTCAGGAAACAGATCCCTAAGAAAAAAGCCAGAGTCTGATAATCAGAGGAAGAAGAAGACGAAAGAAGTTTCTCTTCATACAAAGGCTGTGACGAAAGAGGATGTTCTTCCGCAGCTGGTGGGTCTTGAGTGAGTGGTGAAAGTAGTTCCGATTCGCCCGATCGTGGCGGGAACTCCCGCGAACGAAGAAGTCGTCAACTAGAGTACGTATAGTAAACATAAAAAATGTGGAACGCTTCACGATTAGCGTGTCATCCTTGCGCAAGAGCCATGCTAATCTTCTCTGTATCGTTCCAATTAGTATATGTACTGCCGAAGCAAGTACTGGCTAAAATAAGAAGGACATCAAATGTTGAAGCGGGTAGTTGTGCGACATGATGAACAACTGGGCGGTGTCAACACAAGACTTGAAGCTATACGTGGCGAAAGCGGCGGGCGTCATGGCGTGACGCGAGAGGCTCCGTGGCAAGTACTAGAAGAGAGTCACAGCGTGGCGCGCGGCGGCGTCATGGCTGAAGCGCGCGCCGGCGCCAAGGTGAGGAGCGCGTGAAGCGTGAGAAGCGCACGAAGAGCAAGACGCGCTCCTGGCGCGAGACAAGAGAAAAGGCCAACACCTCAACTCGGGGGGGAAGACGAATAGGAAGCCACTAAACACTCTCTCTAGAAGACAGACGCTCTGTATCGTTCCCGAGCGGGGAGACGAAGGTGAAAGTCTGTACCTCTTAACAGGCAGATTCGAATCTTGAAAGGTTCATGAGAGCATCCAGCTGTTGTTGCAAACCCAACAAAATCTTACGCGTTGGAGAAGCCACTCTCTCGGGAGAAGGGCTGAACCTGAGAGAAGGAAAGGGACGAGAGACGTATACTTCCTTCCACAGGGGAAGAAGCTCTAGCCCTTGCCTTAGCGCGACAGGGGGGTCGAGTAGAGTGATCAAGCGAAAAACACTTTATTCTCTTCTGCAGAGGAATATCCACGCAACTTTCGGGGAAGAGTACAAACGTCTAGAGGAAGAGGGCGTGAAGCGTCCTCTCCTCTAAGCTTCTCTTAAGAGGGCGAGAGTCCAACCGAGCTCCAACCCCGTGGCGGGAGGACGTGTCGGAGGACGAGAAGCAATCCTTCAGGATGCGTGCCTGAGCACGATCCCTGGCAGCCTGGGTAGCGTCATCAGGACCTGCCGAAGGGACGCCAGATCGGTGGGAAGCCCCGTAACCCTCATGCGACTTTCGACATGCCCCCTCCCTGGTCCTGGGAGTTCGACAGAGGTCCAGGCCTAGAGGCATTATAGGGCCGATCTGACGCCCCCTCCACAACACTAGGGCACTAGCACTAACACTATGCGTTTGAATTGCATTCACTTTAGTTTCAAGAGCACGCATTGACTCCACACGAGCCAGGGAATTACCTTCTGCAGCAACAAACTACAGGGTTAGTAATAAATTACTACAGGGTTACTAGTAGGAGAAAACCCTGACTGTCCAACTAAGGATGCACTCTAGAGGAAGATTTCCTCAGCCTATCACGCTCCAATTTAAGCATATAGGCTTCATATTTCTTCCACTCACCCTCAGACAATCCCACACATTCATTACCGATTATCATAGAGCATTGAACACCCTTACATATCATACATAAAGAGTGAGGAACTATCAAAGTCTTGATAGCCTCACCTTACATTCACCCAAGCTACAGACTCGATAGCTAGAGGTAAGACATCTTAATTATAAGAAAAGTCAAAAGCAAAATCAAAAACGGTCCACAAAGAGCGTATGCCAAGTCACAGATCCAGTCGAATACCAAAAACAACCAAAATACTTAAGTGACAACAAATTTCCAAAATCCAAAAATATAGGAACTGACAACAGGTGTTGACAGTCCGGCGACAGAGAAAATCTGAATAGAAAATGGGAATGGTTCCTGATACCCGCCTCCCAGCGGCGGGAATGGGTACTAACCACCTGACCGGCCACTGCGTGTGCCGCAAAATTTGAAATTCTGTCGGACCTTCGGAGAATACAGCTATATATATATCTGGCAGGTAAGTCTCATGAACAAATTACTATTTACATGCATAATTCTTGTGGTAATTTCAATGCTTTTCAACCATATTCAACTACAGCATTTAACAGTTGATCCTGGCTTGTCCTTTATTTATTGCAAGTTCACCATTGCTTTTTATGGCTGTTCTGAGGTTTAACATTCCCTTCATTCTTCCAGTTTCACTTTTGTCCAAGTTGGTTGCTCAGTATAAAATTAGCAAACATAAGCACATGCAGCACAGACATACTTTTTTATTTGTTATTCCTACCTGTATTGTTGCTTCATTACTGAGTTTAACAGGTAAAAAGACCCTCCTTAAAACTTAAGATGAAATAACACTACATAACAGAAGAAGAAAGAGACAGTTTCCCATGATTGCTACATAAGCTATATTACTGTATCTTGGGACTTTGTTGCTTAACACATTTATTATTTACTGGGATACCAGACTCCTAGACTGTCTGTTAAGCTGAGGTGCATGTGTCCAGCTTGTAGTACAAAAAACAATTATTCATAAGCACTAACTATATTTGTATAAAATACTGTAAAGCAACACTGAAAACGAATTCATATTTCACTCATACAAATCGTCTTATACAGCTATATAGACCGAATAACCCAAAGTGAAAGAAGTAATGTAACTACAATGCACAACACCTACCTAAAGATTGCCTTCCCAATACTGTACAAAAGTTTATATTACTAGCAATAGAAATGAAAGTAATCTTTACACACACATTATGCATACTCTTCGTATAGGTATACACACTCAAAGATACAGAATAACAATGTACTTACGGCTTCTAATAAAATCTTAACACACTGGGTATGTCCTTCCCAAATAGCTGCTAGTAATGCACTTATACCATGTTTATCTGTAGACTGAAAAAGAAAAGAAAAACATGAGCAAAAAATATAGTGTTATATTACAAAGATTAACAAACATATATATTTTACTACTGTATAATACACTTTTTGCCCTTGGAGACAGTGGTTCCAGGTGTTAGCATTCTGGTTCTCACTCAATCTTGAGAGATTATGCTGCCTGGGGCCTTTTCCTCATTGGTTGTGACCAACTAGTCAATTACATACTTTGGGACCCATTTCATTACTTTTTTCAAAAGGCATTTTAAGTTTTAAAAATAAAAGTTCCTGAGATGTTATGCTTGCTTACAGTCCAAACACAAAACTTCTCTCTCTCTCTCTCTCTCTCTATTATTAAACAATATATTCTCGATTTACTGAACTGATTCAGCCAAAGGATCATTCACTACAGTGATATTTTATCTATTTTAATTTCTGGTGCCTTACTGTACACCATTTAACTAAGGTAAAGATAAATTTTCATTGTAACCTGAAGTTTAACAATTTTACTTTAGTTTCCACTATTTGACAATCTTCTGAAGAATGAACATGCAGATGTCTTTCCTTTTTTTTATGGATGAATTTGTAATCCAAGTACTGTATTGTATTTAATAGTCCGTTTGATTAAAAAATGGTAAAATTATGAAATTTCTCATAAGGTATATTGATAGAAATAAAAAATAAGTACTGTAATTCGAAGATGAACAGGCAGTTACCTAGCCTCAACTAGTTTATGGTTACTAATTTTTCCCAATAAGAACTGAACAATTTTATGCAATATAATCATATTTAAAATGATTCTGAGACTAGAACAACTTCAAAAACATAATGATCACTACTGTCAGGAGCAATTATGTCAAATTCTAGTTTTAACCAGTACTTTTAAGGGCTACTTGTGGGTCTAGCATTTCCGCAAGTCAAGTGGGTCTAGCATTTCCGCAAGTCAGGCACCCAGTCAGCTCTGCTGATTTTGGACTACTGGACACACAAATGCACACATATATATACAGTATCTACACAAGTGCAGGTGTCATAGTAACACATGCTGTGGCATTGACATTATAATGATAAAACAACAAAATCATGACTAAAAAAGACATCAACTAGTGCAACTGAAAACCTAGTGTGGGACCTTTAAATGCAGTGACTGCAGTCTTTAAATGCTGTATCCTATTTTGGAGGTAACTAAACAAAAGAAAAGAAATTGTTAACATTTAATTATTTAACTGACCAGAAATGCATTAATAAAGGTAATCATGAGGTAAATGATATAAGGAAATGATGAAACAATAGTGAGAAGAATGTCAGTGACAATAAAGAGGGACTCTCCTTCTATGTACAGTGTTAAGTAGTCTGGTGGTTGCCATTAAAATGAATGATGAAATCTATTTTTACAAAAAATTACTGTAACAAGAACATGAGAATCAGTACTTACATCAACATTTGCACCTTTTTCTAATAAATATCTAATTACATCGGACTGGCCATAATCTGAAGCTAAACACAGAGGAGGACGACCTTCTATAGCAGTGTTAACATCCGTTCCTTGCTGTGAAAAAAAAAAAAAATTATACAACTTGCACAACTCAATTTGTAGTGTTGTGTTTAATCTTAACGTGCTTTGTCAACAGAGTACTTTCTGAGAATATCTCATAGTGTAAGGAGAAAAGCAGTATTTTGTAATAAGCAACAGTTTGGAACAATGAGCCAAAATTTGAAATCATAAAATTTCTAGCATACTGTAATCATGATAATTTTGAAAGTTGTATTTACCTGATTATTTTGAAAATACTAGAAACCTTTAAGTAATTTCAATGTTTTAAATGTCACAAAACTTTGTTCTGCTAATGCAAATATTATTATTAGGCAGTTGTTTACCAAGACTGATAGTTTAATACGTTGAATACTACCTACAAAGTGGCTTGCAAAGGGCAACATAGGCAAAATTATATGTCCTTTAAGGCCTGTCCACACTAGGAAACATTGTTTGGAAACAAAGTTTGCAAACTGTTTGAAAACAGTTTCTTGAAAACTGTTTGTAAACAGTTTGGAAACCGTTTCCAAACAGCTTGGAAACTGTTTGCAAACAATGTTTCCTGTCCAGACCTCAGTTGTCGTCAGATGCCTGCTGGTGCAGTAGCCTCTCTATTTTACTTGGCAGTTTTAATGCACTCAGGGAGGTAAGAGAAAGAAAAAGAGATGGGTGATGAAGTTTTTAGGAAAAGGAGCGTGTCATGCTGACTTGTTTCTGGAGTGTATGTATATGTACATAGACTTATGTATAAGAATGAATGTTTAAGTGTATATACGTAATTATATATACACGTATACACACACACACACATATATATATATATATATGTACATTATACATGTGTATATATACATATACACACAGAAACACTAAATGTTTTCCATTCTGGATGGGAAACAAATATACGGTAAAAAGTGTTTCTAAACTGTTTCCATAACAGTTTCCAAACTGTTTGCAAACTTTTTTTCCAAACAATTTCCAAACTGTTTGCAAACTGTCTGCAAACAGTTTGCAAACTTTGTTTCCAAACAATATTTCCTAGTGTGGACAGGCCTTTAGCATGACATTACATTATTTTCATTCTCATACATTCCCCTCATTCTTTTTCCACTTAGCTGTCCAACTTCTCCAACACTTTACTTTGAAAACAAACTGTGTTAGCAAGTAGCAGGTTAAAATCAGCTAAAATAAGAAAAATTCCACTGAATTATATTGCTAAATCATAACCAATGGCCAGTGTCAATCAAGCTTGCTCTTCTACGGTGTTCTGCTTTCAAGTAGGTTTATTCATGGCTCACTTAGTCTAAATAAACTTGCTGTGGGGCTAACTTCTTTGATTATTATTATCCCAGCCTGATCTCATGCAACTAAATACTGATTTTTTTTAATATTTATATCTACCTGTTATATTTGATTTTGAAAATTTAAGCTGTCAAGCACAATACTGGAGCACTTTCAGCTGTCCATCGCTTAAGGCAGCCAGTACTGTAATAGCTAAAAGGCTGGATAGCAAGTTGGAAGTAAGGAAGCAGGAATGTCAGGAAAGGAAAAGGCTACAAAGTTGGTGAAGCTAGGGGTTGAAGAGATGCTACAAACACCTTTAGTAATGCCAACAGGGGACCATATGAGGTGCACTGATGGCACTACCAACTTGAGGGGTCTACCTTATATAACTCCCCTATAACCACTCTCCCCTAAATTTTGCCCAATCCAGTTCTTTTCTTTTACTTTGACTTTTTGTCTTGAATTCTGTTCCTCTCCTACTATTAGGAGCATCTCCTTACTGCATTACTCATTTCTCCCACTTGACTTTCATCATCCATTTCCATCCCTAATTACTGATGATGGACAAAATGACATGCAACATCAGCTCTTCACATATTTCTTCCTTAGTTTCACATCTAGCATGCTTGCTACAATTTTTCTTTCCTCTTGACTGAAAACCTTCCCCTGGGAGAAAGTCCTTGAGATGCCCCGACTCAGACATCAATCAATTTACCACCACATTATAAAGCCTCCTTGAACTGCAATTCCTTTTCCTGAATTTCCCTTGCTCTTTTTTATAATTGTATTAACATATATATAAAATTTTTAAAAAATCAATTTTCCCATATGGATACCCATTACTTTAAATTAACCAAATCAGCAGCAGCAGCAATCTTCAATCATATCTGAGAGGAGTCCTCCTTTCCACCGATCTGAAAAATGGTCTACAAAGTTTAAACCAGCTGCAACTGAAAGTTGTTGGGAGGTGGGCAAGTATTTTTGTATAGTATGGTACTGCATGTGGAAAACTTTATTCTGTTAAGAAAGAAATCATATATTTCAATACAAACCCATTAGTCTTTATGTTATCCTGGGTAGATACATAGATGCAATGGACTCATTCCCACAAAATCATCAGTAGCCTTGGAATCTCTAAAGGCACTCTGCTGATGAACACTGCTGGGTGAAGGATGGTGGGTGCAACAAGATTACTGAGGCTTGCAAGGATTCATGACGTGGACTGGGTCTTGTTAGTAAAACCATGGAGTATACTCCAACATTTGTGTATGAACAACCAGCAAAGGATGACAATGTTTCCCACTTCTACGAAGTCAAGGAATCTTTTAAGAGGGTAATAAATCCGACACCCCAATCCCAAATTTTCAGACTGACAAAACTTAACATGTTGCCACCATAGGATCAAGTGAATGAGTCTGTAATTTATAACTTGTGTTAAGTCTTCAAAATGACATTTCTATAATGAAATAAAGTTTTATATATACTTACCAAGTAACTACATAGCTATTACATTTCATTTATCGGCAGCTTAAATTTGAACATTCACGGTAGCGTTCCAATATTTTGTTGTAGGTAACTTGCCCAACCCACTTTCGGGGAAGGATAGTACATGGTTTATGCCCTATGCCCATGAAAGGGGAGGAGGGAGGGCTATGATCATGTAGTTACTTGGTAAGTATATATAAAACTTTATATTATAAAAATGTCACTTTTATATAAGTAACTTACCAAGTAACTACATAGCTGAATCCCACATTGACAGGAGGTGGGAAGCATGGGCATGTACTACTTCAAAAAACACTCATGAATGGAGATGAATTTTTAAAATAGTAAATAGTTAACATTAAGAATGTTAGTTGTGACCTAACTGATGAGAGAGCTCCAGCAGGAAAATGCTGCCTCTGATGCAGCTCATCTCGACTGTAGCGGTGTGGCAGTGAAGCCAGAGGCGCCTCTACATTAGTGGGGCTTTGCAGCCAAGGAGTACTCCAATGGCTGCCAAAGCATACAAAATACCAAAGCCCTTGCTCCGGGTGCAGTACCAACCAAAACCATAAAACACAAGTTACACATACACCATAAAACAGATCAGATACCATAAACCATTCATAGCACGACACAATGAATGATGGGGGCTCCAGGTACTCAGTACCCCCAACTTCCAGAACCTCAACAACAAATTCAAGGCGAGTAGATAGAGGAGTGTAAGGTTACCCCCTAACCTTCCTCCCCCAATACCATGCCAGCCACAGATAATGGGCCAAGGGTACTGCAGTTCTCGTAAACAGTTTCAATGCTACGTAGATAAAAATTTGCAAACACTGATTTGCACCTCCAGGAAGTGGATTGTAAAATACAAGATAGGGATAAATTTCTCTTGAAAGAAATCGAAGTCGCTACTGCCCTAATTTTGTGGGCTTTAACCTTGCAAATTGGCAAGTCTTCTTCTTGAATCTTAATGTGCGACTCAGAAATCACGTCTCGCAAGAAGAATGCCAATGCGTTTTTGGACAAAGGACGTGTTGGATCCTTAACTGAACACCAAAGGTTAGAGGACCTAAGAACGCTGCTTTCATCTCCAGGACGTTGATGTGAAGGTGCTTGTCGTGATGGTCCCACACACCTGAAGTCAGCAACTCCTCCAGGTGTGCACCCCAGCCCTCCCTCGATGCGTCTGAGAAGAGCAGCATGTCTGGAGGGCGAGAGGACCGAGGTGTCCCTATGCAGAGGTTCCTGTCGTCCATCCACCAGTTGAGATCGTTCCTCACCTCCTGAGAGATGGGAACGAGAACCGACTGGGGCTCCTGAGACTGATCCCAGAAGTCCCTCAGTCTCCACTGGAGAGACCGAAGGTGGAGCCGACCGTGTGGAACGAGCTTCTCCAATGGCAACAGGTGACCGATCACGACTTGCCACTGTTGAGCTGGCTGGTCCTGTTTCGCTAGGAACTGCCTTGCCACCTTCCTGAACGTGCTGATCTGAGCCTGTGAAGGAAAGACTCTGCTTGCTGCTGTATCGATCAGCATGCCCAGATACTGAGTCCTCTGTTTGGGGATGAGATCCGACTTCCGGAATTTGATCACGACACCTAGTTCGCGACACAACCTGAGGAAGTGATCTCTGTCCTGTAGCAACTGCAAGCGGGAGCTTGCCAGGATCAACCAATCGTCGAGATACCTCAGCAGACGTATCCCGTGCAAATGGGCCCAAACTGAAACCAGGGTGAACACTCGTGAACACCTGCGGAGCGGTCAACAGCCCGAAACACAGTGCCTTGAATTGGTAGACCACTCTGTTGAGGACAAAGCTAAGGTACCGACGAGATGATGGATGGACCAGTACCTGGAAGTATGCGTCCATCAAGTCGATCGTCAGCATGAAGTCGCCCTCCCTGATGGCTGACAGTACTGTTCGCACCGTCTCCATCTTGAACCGTGTCTGGCGAACAAAACGATTCAGGGAAGAGAGGTCGATCACTGGCCTCCACCCGCCGGAAGCTTTCTCCACGAGAAAGATCCTGCTGTAGAAGCCTGGAGACCGTTCCTTGACAACTTCAATAGCTCCCTTGCTCAACATAGTTTCGACCTCCTGAAGTAGGGCCTGTTACTTCTGGGGGTCTTGAAGATAAGATGGGAACTGGACTGGTGTGTCGTTGAGGGGAGGCGGTGACTCGAAGGGTAGAAAATATCCCTCCATGAGGACATCCACTACCCAAGTCTCCGCTCTGTATCGCTGCCAAGTTGCCCAGTGGCTTGATAGGCACCCCCCCACCGACGGCAGCATCTGAGGGGGCTCGCTGTCCCTAGTGAGCTCCTCCCCTCTTCTTCTTCGCATTACCTTTCCTCTTGGGGGGAACAGGCTGGCAAAAGGGACCCTGCGGTTCCTTCTGCAGAGGCGAAGAAGAAGAGGTCTGGACTTTCCCCCGAGAGCCTGCCGAAGCACCAGACTTCTTCGGGGCTGGGGTGCTAGCCTCGCTCACGGTCCGGGCCGCAGGATGAGAAGGCTGAGCGACGCCTTTCGTCGCTGCCTGGTAGACAAGACGGTCGCGCTCGTCGGCCTTCCTCTTGTCCACCGCAGCATCCACCTCTCCCCTGGGGAAGAGGGCGGTGGCGTCCAGAATGGGTCCATTGCACAGGGAGACTGCAGCTTCGGCGCCCACTGATCTGTAGATCTGGGACAACACCGCATCCCTTCTCTTCAGTACCAGGTTTGCCCAGAGGTTTGCCGTCTGATGGGTTATAAAGGAAATGGCTTTCCCACCAGACTGGCAAAGACTCCTGAAGGTCGGGTCTTCGCTCTGAGCAGCAGACAAAGACGCGATTCTCGACAACGTGAAGGCCCAGTTGTCGAGCCAGGAGATTGCTTGGAGGGCAGACATAGCCGTACCCTCCAAGGCGTTCGGCTCAGCTTATGAGAGGCGCAGGCTCCCGTTAGCTGAGCTGAAGTGGCCCCAGGAGCTAGACGAGTTAACCCGGTTCCACGACCTTCTGCTGCAGTTCTCCCTCTGAAGGCACGTAGTATCTCTTCTGCTGGAAGGCCTTCGGGGGGCTCAAATACGATTGTGAAGGATTAGCAACCATCGGTGCCGAAGGAGTCGAAGACAGCCCTTCCGACGCCTTAGTCTCCTTACGTTTGTATCTAGGCCTCCGAGAATACCTATCCCACTGCTCAAGGAACCAAAGCCTACATTCATCGCAAGGTTCATCAACATTACAATCAGGGGTTCCTTGTTACCTTTCCTACATTTTAAGCAAAGGGAGTGAAGGTCCGAATCCGCACTACAGCGGAAAGCGCCACATTTCTCATCCTTACCAGGACATACCCGGCGCACAGGCTTATCCAAATCATGGGTTTGTAATAGATTGTCCATAATTACAAACACACACAGTTAGCCTGTACTGAAGTAACAAGCCAAAAGAAAAACAGGAACAAACACACCGTGAAAAAGTTGAAGCTTTAGCATCCAGGAAGGTCCGAGCAGAGAGCAGGAAAACACGTCCGCATCAGACGAGGCCGGAAAGTAAAGTGAATGCGTGACACCAGGAGGTTGGTACCGTGGGTTCCCCACTGTTACCAACCAACTACCCGGCCGGAAGTAATACCACCACAATGCCTTGTTAAGTCTTTAGCGGCCACTTCAGCTTAGCCGAAGTAATCCCCATATAAGTAAAGGACCAAGGGTTTGTATTTGTGTAGGAACAACTGACAATTATGAATTGTGTTGCTTCTGTTGCTAGGAACTGCATACAGTATCTACAGTGCTACATCCAAACCTACCCTTCCTTAACCTAACCTAACATAGGCCTAAGGCTTCTTACACACTACAAGCGAATCGAAGCGATGCGACGATGAGCGATATTAATGTTTTTAGATATTCCTATGCAGAAACGCTTTGGTCTTCACACACGAAATAAAAGCGGAGCGAAAACGAAGCGGATCGCTCTCAATAAATGGACGATATTTTTATCGCTAGCGACAATCAAATTAGGTAAGTTCCCCTTTAACGTTTTCTCTTGAATGTTTATAGTAAACGTATATAAAAGACCAATATATATTTAATAGAACTTGTTAAATACAGTTCTAATCAAATGTTTAATTGTTTTAAGCAAGTAAACCATTGGTAAAAAGCAAACGGGAAAAACTGTATATTTAAAACATAGTTATGTCATATATTTGTGAAATACAAATGAGATGTGTTATATTTTGAGAGTTGGTATATATTACCATTTCAAAAACGTGTATCGAACCTGTATCAAAAAGCGGCGCGTGCTTGAGATGTAAAGAAACAATTCAGTCTGTTTCTTGACTGATTGAGTGCTGCAAGTTGCTGTCAATATGGCCAAGAAGATGCGTTCAAAGGTGAGTTTTTATTGAGAAATTTGAAAGAAGCTAGCCTAGTGCATATAGTGATTTAAATGGAATTATAGAAGTTGTATTCTCTACTAAGAATTTAAAGAAAATATCAGCTGCTGACCGATAAAGTGTCAGTTCATGCATTTAAGTGCATAACTATGGTAAGAGCCTCTTGTATCGTCACATTCCCTCTGTCGACATACTCATTAGGTATTTTTTAACAAGAAAAATAGTTTGTTAATAATAACAAAATATAATAACTTGATGTTGTACGCTATTTTTTTTAAGAAAACATAAAAATATTGATGTTTTCCGCTTATATAACCTCCCATTAAAAGAGATATATGTACAAGATGCACCTAATCGCTCCGCTCCGTTTAAACATATATAAACACCTAATCGTTTCGTAGACGTCGCTCATCATCGCTTCCCTTCGCGTCGCTCCGCTTCGCTTCTAGTGTGTAAAAAGCCTAAGTTGACTGGGGTGGGTGGCAAAGGAAAGACCTTTCAAAACCTCTGCCTGACCTTTAAGTGCCAAATATCATGGCACGCACATCAACAACCACAAGGTAACACAGAAATGGTATTGGCTTGGTATGGAGGAAAAGTAATTCATATTGACGAGACAGAAAGAAATAATGCAGAAATGGCTCGATAATTATGGGCTTTGTAAAACCATTCCAATAATCCTATGGTACTTCAATTCCTAACCACCTGACAATTTAACATAAAGAGTGGTCTGACGGTCATTTTTTCCAATGCAGGCTAGCTGCACGTAAATAATTTGTCTATGTACTAATAAAATAAGAATCTGCACTTTTTCTACACTGTTATTATTTTACAGATGGCCCCAAGTAAGGACCCAAAACCAAGGGTTAAGTTGGCTGAGGAGTATTTCAGGGAAAGAAACATTACGATGCATCCCTGCAATTGTTGCATCATTTTCGTCCTCTGTGATTTGTTTTAGGTGATGCAGATTATTAGACATGAAATACATTTTTCCAAATTTTTATCTTCTGGTTTGTGCATCACAGTTCATCCCAAGAACCCCGATATACTACTGGGGTCACACCCCATTTATGTCCCAGGCTATATATAGGCCTAAGTGTTGGGAAAGAGAATAGTGTTTTGCATTAACAAAAGAGCTGAAGGAAGACTAAAACATTCGATAACCTTGAAATATATATATGGGCCCACAGCATTACAGTGATCCATAGTATGACCACAATACCGGCTTCACTGGCTAAATCATGGGTAGGGCCAAGTGACAGCACTGACAACTGTCATGTTGATATGTCCAGACCTATTAGTTTGCTGACAGATTCTAGTTCAAGAAATGAAACATTGAATACCTTAATAATATTTTTGACCAATTGGGCTAAACCCTATTCTAACTCCCTGCATTGATTACAACTACGATCTTAGTCTGACAAGTAGCCTAACGTATCATAACAGGCTTAGTGTGACAGATTATACTGGTTTGGCTAAGGCTACCTCGGTGATCCCGAGCATAGCAGAGACCTAATTTAATCAGGCACAATGTTCTGCGTGACAGAGACGACGTCTGACATAAATGACAGCAGAGGCTGCATCGACAGAGACGAAAATGCTCATCATTTCCTAGATTTGGGAAGCTCAGGCTGAGTACTTAAGACAAATAACACTGCAATTGTCACTCTTATTGCTGAGTGAAACTAACAACCTCACCTTCTCTACGGCCTCCTTCACTTGGTCCAGATCACCGTTTTTCAATCCCCACACAAATTCACTCATGTCTGCTGCTTTCAAGCACGAAATTAAAAGCGAATTCTAAAATAAAACGACAACTAGGATGGTCTGAGTCTCTGACTCACACCCCTACACCTGATTGTCTCCCCTAAGAAGAAGTTACGACATTTTTATTCTTTTGAAAATATCTAATTTATATTCCCGAACAAATTAAATGAGGTCATTAACATTTTGGAGATTGCCCAAATAATTTATTTTCGTCTTACATAGACATACGGAGTATTACAACATATTCACGAAAGTTCTATCTAATATTTATAAGAGATATTATTGGAACGAAATGGCGCAGATTTTTGAATGTCACGTAATGTTTTCGATTGAAATGACACTAGATTAGAGTGTCAACTTTACTTTAATCGCGAATTCTTTGGATCAGATAATTCATCAGAATATGAACCCTTGTTCAGTGCACGTGAATATTGAAATTCTACGTAATTCTCGCAACACTGAAAACTGCGTATATCAGTTTTGAAAATAACACACGAAACTGCAATTACAAGTATGAAATAAAAAATAAAAACATCATATAGCACTAAAACGCTAAATGAGTATAGAGGATTGTTGATTTACAATTACGTGGAAAAATAGTGAAAATAAGATAGCTAAAATATACCGGTAAGGTTTTCTAGATAAAAAATTAACAGCCTAATGAGGGTTTCATGCTCTGTGAGCCAACAGAAGACCTGTCTCTTCACATTCACCGTTCTACTATTTGGATATGACCTCCAACCTACCCTCCGCTATTTCATTTCTTCACCTCCCCGGCACTCCAATTCTCTTCGTAGTCCCAGCTTTGCTACTCAGAGTTCTCAGCTGAGTGACACTGACGTTTCTCATTGATCATCTGTGGGATTATAGTTACTTTGACATCCGAGAGCCTGACCTCTGATTAACTGAGATATGCTTCCTATTATTACACATTTCTCTCTAACCGTTTGTTCGACTGATAGTGCTCTGCAGCTTACCAGTCATCATTTCTAGATCTGTTGAGAACCGCAGTACGCTCCCTCCTTAGGAATGTTTTGGGTATTTATAACATCTTACACCGTATTATTCTTACGAAAATAGCACATATCTTAATGGGATTGTTTTAGAATTTAAACTTATTGCTCTCATGCAAAAACCTTCGAATATGACTAATGTTAAAGATATGAATAAGTTTGTTTTTATTTTCTTCTTACTTTTGTTTACATTGTGACGCCTGTCACCTTGATTATTGCTCTTCTTCACGTTCGTGCCGACGGCGGGACGGATCTTCTCGTCCGTACCAGCTGGTGTATCGCGACGACATTGCACATGTGCAGTGTTCCGTCACGTGTTCTAGAATATTCCTTCTTTTTGTTTTCCACGTGACACTCGTAGTTTAGTGTGCTAGCATCCCTATTATTACGGATGTGTGATGGTGGCATCAAGGCGCTGCTGGAGGTTCCTCTCGATTTGCTGTGCAGTCATTAAGTTGATAGGCCTACGTTGCGCCTCCTTGTGCTTGAAGCTAAGTTGGATGCAACCTGTTCAGTGTTTTTGATAATTATAGATATGATTCTGATGAATTTCGTTTATCAAACAAAATAAAAAGTGGAAAAACGAATGGCCAACAATTAGGTTTAGCTAGGAAGGTATTATTGCTATTTATCCTTGTGCTTTCCTCCCTCCCAGAAAACTGCGGATTCCTGCTTGGGTTCGTCAGAATCATATATTGTATATATACAGTATATGATTCTAACATATATATACATTACATACATATGTTTTCATGTTTTTGTGGGACTTAGGAATATTGTCTTAGTACTGGACACCTCCAAAGTAGCCTATCTAACGAAGCTTTGACTTGCAAATCAAACTCCCAGCTTATGGCTTTACCCGTTTTTATTTTTTGTACACTTATTGTTAAGTTTCCATCGAATCACTTCACATTTAATTTTGACTTTGATGGTCATGCAATATTTACATCCAACCCCAGCCCTGACGGTGTTCTTCCAAGGATCTGATGTTTTCTCACCTGCTGTTCCATAAGTTAACTATAATCTGCTTTTCTTTTTTACGCTATTATCGATGATTCAACCCTCCTTATTGCTTCTGTTTTGACCTCTCTGGCATCTTTTATTATTATTATTATTATTATTATTATTATTATTATTATTATTATTATTATTATTCAGAAGATAAACCCTGTTCATATGAACAAGCCTACAGGGGCCACTGACTTGAAATTCAAGCTTCCAAAGAATATGTTGTTCATTACGAAGAAGTAAGAGGAGGTAAATGGAAATACAGAAAGAAGAGATCTCGCTTATTGAGAGAAAAAAATCACATAATTAATAAACAGATAAAAATGTATTAAAATGCAAGGAGAATAGTATTAGGGTAGTAATGCATTGCATCTTCGCTTGAACCTTTGAAGTTCCAGTCGCACATCCTCAGTCCAACGATGTGAGGAATAAAGAACCTCTGGAACTGAGAAGTTCTCCAGCGAGGCACATTTACTGCATATTGGTGATGTTGTTCAGCAAATCTGGTTGCTCTCGGCGGGAGAGCGGGATCGGGGATCAATGGAGAATGTGAAAGATCTCTGTTAAAATACAACTTTTGAAACTTTGTTGCTCAAAATCTCTCTCAAACTGCCATTTCTTCAGCAAAAGGATTCTCCTTGTAAGTTAGTAATTTACTTACATTTTTTTCTATTTATTTATTAATTTGTTAAGTAATTTTTCTCTTTTAATAAGTGATCTCTTCTTTCCGTATTTCCCATTAGACTATCTTTCATACTTCTTTCAAATGAACACCATATTCCTTGGAAGCTTGAATTTCAAGTCAATGGCCCCTGCGGGCTTGTTCCATATGAACAGGGTTCATCTTCTGAATAATAATAATAATAATAATAATAATAATAATAATAATAATAATAATAATAATAATAATAATAATAATACGGAAAAATTAACAGCTTACCGAAAAACTCCCACGAGACGAAATCTTCATTAACGATACTATACGTTACATTTTAATGGAATAACAATAATGTAGGCACGTAAACAAACGAAAAAGGTGAAAAATAAACTGCGAAACTATTGGCACGCAGTCCAAAGACCTGAGGAGCGTCCAGAGGCACCGGACTGTGTGGTCATCGTGTAGAAAATGTGCGGTTTTCCCTCCTCTCGGTGACACGCCGAGAGACGCGGGGGATGGAGCTGAACTTACTGTAGAGTCATCTGACACTGAACTAGATCACCGAGCCATGATGCTCCAGTGATGGTCTGATGACGTTCCAGTTTTCGTAAGGAATGATAGGAATATTATAGACAAAGGAGGGAGAACGAGAGTGGAATTCGTGGATAAATGATATACAAGATGAAATGTGATTTTTTACCATTTTTTTTTTTGACATGCGGAATCAAAATTATCTTAACTTTTTCAAACTTATGTAACTTGATCTTTGCAGAAGGGTCAAATAACTCATTTCCTTTCAAACGGTCGTCAGTATCTTACGTCAGAGTAATCTCACCATCATGATTATATCACTAAATGCTCTAATGTACTGTGAGTGACCCAGGGAGTTGAAGCTTTGCAAGTATATTGACACTGCCATGAAATATACGGAAATTAGACTTTTTTTTTTTTTACGGGACCCCCTAAAAAATCCATCTGGCAACATTAAATGAAGTGACCTCATTAAAATGAGGAAGATGATAATCATTCATATCCATATTTCTACTCTCTAGATTGACGGCGTCACTGGATTATCGTTAATTAGACAAATGAATAGTACTTGTTCCAGATAAATTGCTGCCATTAACAGTTTTTGAAGAGGGAAAATCACACGAGTCCGGGATATCAACTCCTCAAACTCCGTATGAAAAAAAATGCTCAGACGTTATTCCTGTCACAAATGCTACTGGAAAAAAATGGTTTGAATATATAATATAGTGATTTCGCTATCTGATCTGCTTTCACCCGACGTTTTCTTCTCGTTACTTTTTATTCTGCATCCATGATGCTACCAATAGCTTTGTCAATCTTAATTTATGATACTGCCCCGTGTGGAATTTTCAGAGGTAAATTTAGCGGCTCGAGAAACTAAGCATTTGAGTTTCTAACCTTTTATAATTCTGTGTTAACCAAAGACAAATTTGAATTTGAAAAATCTACGCGTATGGCTTTGCCTGTTACGGGAATCTTTTCTTTTGTGCTTATTACTTAAAACCAAACTGACAAGATAATTCTTACTGACTCCAAAACACAGGAAGTTTTTACTACAGAACGTTCACCTACAGTGGGTAGGCTAATAAAAACAAACTAGGATTGGATGTAAATTAACCGTAAACCTTTTCTTTGCAACTCATATGCTTCAATAGACGCAAAAATGCTTTTTATGTTACATATCGTTCACATTTCTCTTGTAAATTTGCACTGCACAGATGGCTGGATTTGAAGCAGTTATTTTAAGTGCTAGACTGAGGCGCTTTCAAGTGGTTGGTTATGCAGTGTTGTGTCAATGTGTATTTTCATTTAGCTCGCTTGTTTGCTGGTTAATAGTTGTTCAGATTCTAACCGTAATACGTTGTTATTGTTATTTCTTGTTGGTTTTATATATATGTATATATAAAATATATATATACACACTATATATGTATATATGTATATGTATATATATAAATATATAAATATAAATATAAATATATATATATAATATATATATATATATATATATATATATATATATATATATGTATATATATATTTATATATATTACGTATCGACATTTGAAGAGAAATTTATGCTTGCTTATGAAGTGTCATATTTTTGTACACACTGACTTATCACCCTACACGGTATATCCGTAAATTAATAAGATTTTCCTTCATTTAATGTTTGGATGTGTCAAATTGGTATATTCAAGAAACTGATTAGCTTGCTCTTTGCTTAGGAATAGTAAAAAGGCGTCATCTACGTATCGCTTATAAAGCAAAGGAAGAGAAGAGAGGGGGGAATTGTCCACCAACTGTTCCTCTAAATGGCACATAAAGACGTTAGAAAAAACTGGGCCAAGAGGACTTCCCATAGCCATTACTTCAATCTGAAAGTGATATGTATTATTATAAATAAAGGCAGAGTCCTGCACAGCCAACTGTAAAAATTTCTTAAAATTAGTGTGGTTAAAATTATGAGATAAAATACCCTGCTGAGCATCATTTTTTTTCCGGGACATTAATAAAAAGAGATTCAACATTCAAGTTTCCCATGAATAACTCAGAATCTTGCGTAAGTACTGTACATTATCCCTAAAATGTTCAGAATTTTTGACGGAATAATTATTCGTAGAGAATTCATTTAATAAAGGTACTAAAAACTTATAATTAGGAGTTTCGTAAGAATAGGTCTAACAGGGACGCCGTCCTTATGTACCTTGGGTAAACCATACATTGCTCCACAAAAGTCACTATTTCTCATAAAATTCAGGTAAGTTTCGGTATTAATAATCTTTTTAGAAATCTATTAATACTATCTTCCAATCGAAAAATATTAGAGAAAGCAGGTACACCAATTTTTCGGTTAAGGAGAGCCACACCTCTACCGTTGTCTGGTTTAAAAATAGTAACGTTCTCCAGTTTACTAAGATTTCGGAGAATGTTCGAGTCTTGTTTTTGGAAAAAAGGATTCTGACAAGTAGTCAGGTTGTTGAAGGTCTTGTGGGCCAAAATATGTAACAACGAGACTTTTCGGCATTTAAAGGCAGTTGTAAAGAAGTTAACCTGAAGAAGATAGATTCCACAGCCCCCAAAGAATTGATAACAGGATGGTTTAAAACATGGGAAGCAGAACTCAAACTGATGATCATAAAAGTTAAAAATGACATTTTTGTTATCATGAAATTTAGGAATGGTAATACCCCAATTAAACAATTTTCTCTGATGTATATCTTGAGACTGTCAAGACAAAATGAACGATGCTCTTATTAAATAAGAATAAAAAAATTATACGATCTAAAATGGAAAGGTTGTCTAAGACAATAGTAATCATAATAGAACACTGATGAAATAACTTACTAATCATTTTGATTTTAAAATTAATTTCCCTATTTGAAAGTTTGTTAGAGGCACCAATACAAAAAGGTGTGTTATACAAGGAGGACTTGTATAGTTTAAATTCAACGAAGTTAGGTATAATGTGATTCACCTTGCAGAACAGCAAAACATCGAGGTCAAGCTCTGCTTACTGAGGCGTTTTGTAGTCTTCTCCAATGAACGGCAGGAGGTCAGCACTCCAGGAAAGTTGTTGTGGCGTGAATTTCCTATCCTGAGTAGTAACAGCAAGGAGAACAAACAATAAAAAAGGGCCATGATGGAGTGTTTAGGACGCTACACAAAGGATCCAAAAAAGGAGACGGAAACCATTCTCCTCAGTAAAAAATGGAAATGGGAAGTGCTACTGTGAACCAACATAGAAGAAGGAGCTGAAGGAAACGACATGAACTATGTATGCGTTTATTATAAAAGCTGACGTTTCGATGCCTCAGTCTCATTTTCAAGGCTGAAACATACAATTATGATATATAAAAATGTTTAAAAAAAACTCAGAATTAAGAAATTTGCAAATTAAAAAACTCATATTCAACAGGAGGGGAACCACAGACTGAGTGACACCAAACAAAAAACAAAGACGGGGAAACTCAAGCAAGGTAGAGTGTTGTAACGGTAGTTTGTTTAAAATTGGGACAAGCTAACTGATGAGGGTAGGTGGCTCTGGTGAGAATTTTAAAATGTTTATACTCAATATCCTGTTTACACTTTTTGGTGTGTTCAAGTACATTAGAAAATTCAGGATTGGTCAACCTAGCACCTGTTCTATACTAACTCCCCGATGACAAGCAATTCTCACTTTTGGTAGGCGGCGAGAAGCTCCACATATTTCCCCCACCTTACATTTGGGGCCAGTATGACAAATACACGACATTGGAAGTCACCGGGGAGCTGAGCTTATCTTTTATCTGAAAAAAAAAAGAACCAATGGTTAATGGGTTCTTTGGTATGGCAATACTAGTGAGTAAGATCATTCAACTGAGCATAAAAAGATTTATCATGAATAAAAGGAATTCTAAAAAAAAAAGCTAATTCGGGCGCATCAAGAACATTAAAAACAAACTTACAATTAAAAAAGCTGTACAGTTGTTTAAAAAAAATGCTTGGATGGGTAGCAATTTTCTGAAAAATAGTCATAAAGAAACGAAATCTCTTGGTGGAAAAACTAAACCAGGTGGAGGATGACGTATAGGCCGTGTGGAAGAGGATACTTAGGGAATTTATTTAAAATCAAGTCGGTAAACCTTTGTTTTATAAAGATAGAAGTACAAAAGCCATGGTCATTTTAGGGCACCAATTTGTCTAAAAATGCCAGTTTATTGTAGTTTTCACAGCCTATCGTGAACTTAAATAGCTTATGAACGTTGGATAGTAGTGTACTTGGCAAACAACGACCAAATTTGCTGTCTGTCATTTCAAAAACCACATTCGTATGTGTGCATGTAGGTTGTCAATATTATTTCGAACACTGTTCATAAAACGCTAATCTAAATTTATTTTGTCGTGATTTGTAGCAGATCCCAAGGATTTTCTGTGGCTTCCCAGGTGGTGGCACGGGTGAGTAAACGTAGCATAGATTGGTGAAGAAAAAATTTTCCAGGAAACTTTGTGGCCACTGGAACAGGTTTGTTCTTCTCCCGATTTAGAATAGATACGCAAACAGTTACTGCATTAGCAGTAAAATTTATAGCCAGGCACTCCCAAAATGCTTTAAATGATAGCATTAACATGTCAGTGAGAGAAATCGTTAAACGATTCTGATGCAGTTCTCCTCGTACTTTAATAATTTACTTACATTTTTATCCATATATTTATTAATTTGTAAATTTATTTTATCTTTCCTAGTAACTGATCTCTTATTTCTGTATTTCCTATTACCTTCTGTTCTTTCTTTCAACTGAACATATTCTTTGGAAGCTTGATTTTCAAGTCAATGTCCCCGTGGGCTTGTTCCATGTGAATAGGGTTCATCTTCTGAATAACAATAACAATAATATCCAATTAAAACACTCGCACGTGCCATGAGCGAAAGATAAAGAGGCCATGTACAAATAGGCCGATGATCAGGAGATAGCGGCAATATATATTTCCGAGCAATTAAGTAATATATCTTATTGAAGCCAAGTATTTACAGAATAATTTTAGATATCCAAAGTGACTGATATGAGTGATTCCTAATGAAGTAATCCACAGGAGGCCGAGAAATGATCTTATACTCAAGATACAAGCCTCAAACTCGATGAAAACTATTTCATTTAAAGCGAGAATAACGTGAATTTAACTATGCCTTGTCCTTTTTTTTTTCATATAAAAGCAACTGATTCATGATTACCTCAGAAGAAGAATGAAGTTATTTCTTGTTATAGTAAAGATTCCCACGAAGAGGAAAGAGAGGTTTTTCAAGTCTTCGCCAAACTGCAGGCCTTTACCTAACATAAGCGAGATAAATCTCTCGTGAGTGCAGGTTCCAGACGGGAGATTTACCGAAAAGCGAGAATATCGTGCGTGAGTTTGTTCTTGGGGAAACGAGCGGCCAGGAAGTACAGGACCTGGAAGAGAGAGAGAGAGAGCAGTCACTGACTGCCAGTCAGCTGGTCTCATTTGGTGGAGGTGACAGACTCTGGCAGACGCCTGTTGAACGTGCTTCCCCTGAATTGCTCTCTGCTTTTGCAATGTGAGTATTCCCTTCCTTGCTGTCGAGAAACCTGATTTATTCTCGTACGCTCATAACAAACTTCTTGAGAGAATTTCACGTTGACAAGTGCTTCCGACAACCTTTAATTATATTGAAGTAATTCGTAAAATACCATTAATCCATCTTCATTGGTTGGTGTAAAACAGCCTACATTGTAGTTTATAGTGAGTGACGGACAACGAGTGGCTGGGTGTCTAGGACCATTTGCCTTCACAGGTGGTCATTTGAAAGTGTAATTCAGATATTGTTAGGACTGAATTTACAGGTCACCATATAGTAAAAGAAAAGGTCCTGGACCATAAATAGACATGGAATTTTGCACTCTATGGAAAGTGATAGAAATGCAAGAATTTTCACCGGATTACTAGTCTTTTTTCTCTCCTGTACTCTGAGCAGCCATATGCATTCGTTTTACCCATGTATAGATTTCATTACATAATTCTTTATTGATTTGATTATTGATAAATCTGCGGCAACTAAAATAGCAATGATTTTTATTTTGATTGATTTTTTTGTTTAAAAATGATAGCCACTTGATATAGCAGTTTCCCGTTTCTTTTGACAAGCTTCATAAAATAGCATTTGATCCCAATCGTATGAAGACACATAATGAGATTCCCATATCCTTTTGTAAAATCTTTATGTATGCATATATATATATGTATGTATATATCTAATTATAAATATATATGTTTATATATGTAATATATATATGTATACATATATATATATATATATATATATATATATATATATATATATATGCTAGAAAAAAATCTATGTTTTGTTCATGGAATTTCCCATTAAACCTAAATTTAGGATTTGTATTTCATAAGAAAATGTATATATCTAATTATAAATATATATGTTTATATATGTAATATATATATGTATACATATATATATATATATATATATATATATATATATATATATATATATATATGCTAGAAAAAAATCTATGTTTTGTTCATGGAATTTCCCATTAAACCTAAATTTAGGATTTGTATTTCATAAGAAAATGTTTAGTATTGGTTGTTAGTGGTATCTCAAGGCATGTGACTTATTGAAACAATATAAGGGAATGAGGGTCCAGTAGAGGTCAGTGGCTCAATTAAAGACATTTTGTGCTTCAGAACCGATTCTATACTGCTACGAAAATGCTTGATAACCTTGTAAGTAAGTGGAAGGTTCAACTAGTGGAAATACATTTTTCCAAATGCATGGTTTTGTCCACTATAACTGCCATGTGCCTTTTTGGCTTTCGTGATATGCAATTCACTGTCAAAGACGTTAGGACTGTTATAAACTATCTGGGAAAGTTACACAGATTTATATTGTTCTTGTAATTTATATCGTTCGTATAAGGCCTTTTGCTATATCGATACGACTTCGTGGAATACTTTTGTTTTATCCCAATCTAGCAAAGGATGTTAGAGATAAAGCAGTCCGCACATAATGCTGTACAACGTAACGGATGCTGATTAAACATTGCTCCAGAAAAAGTAATATGATATACAACATCCTACGTTCAGAATATAATTTATTTGATAAGAGGCCAAGGCAGTAAGCCTGTTCTGTCGCCCATTGACCCTGTGCGAATTTTCTTCTTTAATGTGATTTATCTGAGGTCACCAGGAACTGACCTCCCAAGGAATGCGTCAATAAGCTAGATGTTGCGACGCAAGTTTTAATGGCTATAAATCAAGCAATCAGTGCAGGTCTGGTATAGACTCAGTGCATCTTTTTTTATATTTCACTGTTTGATGAAGACGATTAGACGAAAGTACAAACTCCAGACAAGAATGTAATTTTCCATTTCTTGGAAGTTTATGTACACATTTTCCTCCATCCACTTTACGATTGCCAACTAACTTACACATAATGTTATTTGAGAGGTATTTTTAATAGAATGCCTTTTATTAACACCTTCGAAAACATTTAACAGCAAAGGCAGAGGTGACTCACCCATGAAATTAAATGTATTTCTGATGACAAATACATACCGCTGAGAGACGCAATAAATCATCGAATTGGTAACAGTACCACTCGCTATCTCTTCCATCACGGTCCCGCCAACACGGCCACTACTGATAAGCGATAACAGCCCAACGATAAAAGAGATAGAGAGAGAGGTTACAAAACCATTGATCTACGCTCTCTGGCTTAGTCTGACAAACGTATGACTCTTTATACTGTAATGCGCATGAAATATAACCACATTCTTCTTCGTTTTAACGTGCTTTTTCCCATTTTTTCATATGGGGTAAGCACGATGCCTTCTTTTGAAGGACTTTGATTTGGCGTTGGGGAGGCCGTAGCCTTGATCGGCTGCCCTGCCTGACATCTCTTAGACCCCGGTAGCACATGTGTATATGTATCGTGCCAAATCCCCGGCTCCCTTTCTTAAAGATCGAAAAAGTTTTATAGAGTTAGTTATCTTCGTCCTGTACTGTGCATTTTGCTTTATTTATATTGATGTCAAAAATATCCGTAATGCGCATCAGATCACGGTGTCAGAATTATACGCCGTGTAAAAAAAAAAAAAAAAGAGAGAAAGGCGTTTCACAACCGTCTAAGTTGCCAATTAAGTAGTTCATGATCGGAGTGAAGATTTCCTGAACTTTTTCGTTTAGCATTAAAAATTTTTCTGCTGTAACATCTTTATTAGACTCTATGGAGAGAGAGAGAGAGAGAGAGAGAGAGAGAGAGAGAGAGAGAGAAAGAGAGAGAGAGAGAAACTACACACGTTTATAACTCTGGAGATGTGGGACACAAAAGGGCACTGTTGATATGATGTGAAGTAAAACGAATAACTGAATATGAGAGAGAGAGAAAGAGAGAAGAGAGAGAGAGAGAGAGAGAGAGAGAGAGAGAGAGAGAGATGACAGGCACAAAAAAGAGAAGTCAGGACATAAATCACTGTGGCTTATGGACTGACATCTCTCCTTTACTCCTAACGAACGGCTCAGGGAGCTCATGTTCGGATCTGGTGTTGGACTGTCATAAAATGCCTCCCTGATTACCGCCCACCAGTCTACCAAACTGAAAATGTGCTTCGGAGTCTGGCATGGTCAAGAGCAAGGATGTGGGGCTAGCAGCTTCATCCCTTAAGACTCGCTGAGAAACCACTCGGCTTTACTTTTCTGGTGCCATTTCCTCCGAAGGGGAAAAGTTGTATGATGGAATTTATACACACACACATATATATGTATATATATAATTATATATATATATATATATATATATATATATATATATATATATATATATATATATATATATATATATATATATATATATATATATATATATATATATATATATATATATATATATATATATATATATATATATATATATATATATATACATACACACACACACACACACACACACACTGATACTCGGTTACGGATCGGTGGATAGGGAAGTATCTTTAGCACACGATCCTTTCTTACATTCTTCTTGCTCAAGGCAAAATATTCCTTCTTATAATTGTTTATTACACGCATTGAGCTTTATATCGCCTTATGGCTGAACCTCGCTCGGGCTATAAATTCCACTTCGCTAGAGGTCATGTGAAAATCGTCAACCTGCGTGTGTATGTGTTTTATCTCCTCCTGTCAAGATTCTTTTTGGTGGGAAAACAGATGTTCCGTTAGGTCTTCTTGAGACATTCCGTGAGTGACTGGAGATGAAGATGTGAACTTGGGAGAATCCACCCATCTGTGAGTTTGGTTGGGCTACAACGGTAATTTAATGAATCCAGCAGAATGACAATAATTCCCTTTTATTCATGACTGCTGCTGCTACGACTTAACGATTCTTCAGTCTTTGAAAAATATACGTGGTCTGCTTCTCGCCTGACTTATTTACAGACTCTTAAACACACGTGCACAGAGTTTACTAACACAATTGCTTATAATTATACAGATCTAGGGCGTGCAGCCACATGAATGCCATCTCGTGACTTCTGTAAGTACTGCCATAGTCAGCTGGACGAGGCGTTCCCACGCCAAAGTAGTTTGTGTTGCTTCTGTAGTATCGTATATTTAGGACTTGAGCTGTATTTGAATCAAAGTATAATAAATAGCAATTTTGCAACCACGTCGGTTGTTAGCTATCCGAAACACACCAATCACTCCCAATTTGAAGACAAAGTACATCGGGCAAAATACGTCTTTCCTTATTAAACTTTGTGATGGAAAAATGAAGTAGCATTGAACTATATGCCGGATGGATCCATTTTCTACTTCAGTATCTGAATGCCTGTTCTCACGATCGTGAGGACAACCTTTTCAGACTCGAATTCATTTTAAGTGCAAAATCTAATTTATTGATTGAAGCTTTCTGTCTTGGTTGCTTGGGCCCAGAGGTCCTCACCAGGCTTCTTATATCCTTTAACATCCTAAAAGATTTACGGGCTACCGCTGTACTAGCCAAGTAATGGGAAGGTTCTCCTTTTACAATTTTGATATATGTGGTGAGCTTTGAATTGACCAAGTTCTCTCCTCAGCTATATTAACAAACGACTTAATGTTTTGCCAGTGAGGAAATAAAAGTACATTTGTGTTCTCTAGTTATTAATTAGCACATTTTAATCTGCTGCTGTTTAGCTTACTTGGACGACTTTACTCAGGCAATACACAATTACCTAAGAAGAAAAAGAGGAAAAGAAGAGTGTGTTTTGTGTTGACAATAACTTGTTACAAATCAGGTTTCTGACTAATTTGCGGTTGGTTTGGGAGTGTAAAATAGCTATGCTAGATTTATTTTCATTCGTTTGTGACTAATTGGATTAAAACTCTTGTACATTTAAAAAAAGTCAATAATAAAAAAAAAATTGAAAGGAAATGCCGCGCTAATTATATTGACATTTAAGAACAAAGGACTATATGATTAACAGGAAAGCATCAACCTCTTATCGTTATTCTCGTTTGCTGGAGAGTGTATAAGAACAAGAGTTGATTGAAGGAATGATGAATATCTCGGAAGGAGTCATGACTGGACATCAGTTACCAGTCCTTAGCTACTAACTGTAGTCCAGCCCCGTCGCTTTTTTTGAGCAAGGCTGGATAAATTGTTAACTGTGCAAAAGCGTACAACAGCTTTCAGGAACTGGTTGTTGCCACGTGAAATAAATCAAACTTAACATATGGACACCAGAGTGTTTACAAATCCTTGCCCGGCAATGTGGTGACATAAATTTGGTGACGTCACCTGCAAGACCTGTATTTTGTCTACGTCTCGCAGTTATGGTCAATGTAAACAGCTTCTGCATATAATTTATTTAACGCTAGCTGACCAACCCGGCGTTGCCAGGGAAACCTCTGAATGACAGTATACTTTTCATCGCTTGCTTTATTGGTGTTGTAGGAGGTATTTATGTCCTTACAGAAACGGATTAACTGAAAATGTATAGATTACCTTACAGGAATGATTAGTTCTTTGAATGAGTTATCGATATGCTACTACTACTACTACTACTACTACTACTACTACTACTACTAATAATAATAATAATAATAATAATAATAATAATAATAATAATAATAATAATAATATTTTACTTCGAATATTAATTCTTGTTCATTATTTTACAAGAAAAAGTGAATTAGGTTACTATACTAGATAAATACCGTCGATCAGTTTCTAAAAATAAAATAAAAAATTGTTAAAAACAGAATAACCTGAAATTTATAGAGTCCAGTGGTTATCAAGTACTCTTCGTATTAATTGTTGCGCACTTCAACAGGTTGTTCGTGGGTATATTGGCGACTGTGCTCTCTGTTGCCTCTGTGGCTTTGGGACTGGAAGTGGACGCCCAAAAGAACTTCCAACTCCGAGAGTGTCGCCAGCGGTCCTGGAGAGGAGACATTGGATCGCTGCCCTCCAATAAAATCTTACCCGATCACCCCAACAAGGTCAAGGTATGGAAATCCGAGAGTGAGGTCCCCTGAAATCTGTTTTTGGGGTACTGTGAAATTTGGCTTCTGTATTTAAAATATGCAGTGCATGGTGATGCTTGAGACTAGTCACCATCAAAGTACAAATATCAGAAAGTTTTTATATGAATGCAAATGATTCATTTTAGCAATTTGATGTGTGAACGAGTATCTGGATGTGACATAGCTCGTGAACGCGGATATATATGTATATATACTGTATATGTGTATACCAATATATATATATATATATATATATATATATATATATATATATATATATATATATATATACATATACATATATATACAGTATATATATGTGTATATATATACATATAAAATGCATCCTATCCTAAGTAACGTAAAAAAACAAGTTCATAAATCAATCTACATATCTTTCAGTCTGCGCAACCTTCATTGCTATTGGTATGTATATTTCAATAATTAATTGGCGTCTGTTTTGTTTCGTAGGTTCACTCTCGCAGTCGACGATTCATTGGTTGGCCGTCGGGGTCTACCTTAACAGTCTACACAGGACTCTCTCTGCCTCTGCATACTTACGTCAACGGAGACAGTAAGTATTAGCTCTACTGAAGCCTCTTTTTGGATCTTTCCAAACTCTTGGGGGTCAGTGGCCTCCAAGGGTTTTCGGGGGTCGTTATCTAGGACTGATATTTCTTGGGGGTCATTATCATTATGATATTTACAGTCTTTTGTTTGTGTTTTTACGGTAATCCCCAACGGGCTTGTACTAAACACGCCGCAAAGGTGGATACATGCCGGTTTAAAACCCCTTGGGGGGTCACTATCTAGGAAAGATCCCTCTTTTTTTATTTGTAAGATATACCTTTCAGTTCCTATTACACAATGAATGACAGGCTGGAACTAACACATATTTAATGCCAGGTGGTCTGCACTGCCTGCAGATGATCGAAAGGTTCACTATAATGTTGGCAATGCTGAGAAGGATGATTCTCTGCTAACTTGTTTTTGCAGTCTCCAGAAATATTTACTTTGTTATTTTCTCAGAAGTTCACTTAATTTAGCTCTGTATAGTTCCTTTACACAATAAGACTTTACTTTAGTCCCGTCTAAGATTTTATTTTAGCACAATGTCTTAAAGTTTTCTCCTCGAACAATGTATATAAGTTTATTTATTTCCACACAGTATCCATGAATATTCAGTGCTTCCTGAACTACTCTTTCGTGGATTAAACGAAGTCCATTAATTGCTGTATGATTTACTGAAATGTTCTTCTCTCACCGAATTATTTGTACTAAAATGTGTTTTAATGAATTAATTTCGGCACAACCTTCTCAAATGTTTATCTCTCACTCTATTATTTTCTAAAAATAAGTTCCTTTGAAATTTATTTCTCAGTTATTTTCTCTCTGAATGTACCCGATCGAGTTCATTACAGCAAAATTTTCTCAAATATCGGCTGGGATTTGATGCATCTAACTTTAAGCGTCTAAATTAATGATTTTCAGCATAGTTGCCTACAATGTGTAGCTCTCACAATGTTATAAAATTTTTCTTAGAATATGTTTAATTTAAGTAATCTCATCGTAGTCTGCAAAATTGGGCTTCTTATATCATTTTTCCGAGAACGAAAGAAACTAATTCATTAACAGAGCAGCTCCTCACCAAGTGTTCACTATGTAAGTGCCCTCAAAGTAGTACTCCCAATACAGTGCCACCAGAGAGAGAGAGAGAGAGAAAGAGAGAGAGAGAGAGAGAGAGAGAGAGAGAGAGAGAGAGAGAGAGGGGGGCGCCGAGAACAGTGGCTTCATTTTGTATCAACCTAAAGAGAAAGTTTTTAAAGAACGTAGTTTTCTACATTAGTTCAGTTTCAATAATTACTAGTCCCGAAATGAGGGTTGATCACCCTGACATGCTCGCTCAGACAATTAGCACAGGAAAGTGAAATGTTGGTAGCTGAGGAGAATTAAGGTAAAAAAGTTACAGGTAAAAAAGTTACAGAAAAAAAGTAACTGGAAAAACAGTCGCAGAAAAAAAAGTCACAATCTTTCATAGATAGTGACCCCCAAGGGATTTAACCCGTTATGTATTCACCTTTGCTGAGTGTTTAGTACGAGCCCGTTGGGGATTACCTTAAAACCATAAACAAAAGACTGTAAATATCATAAAGATAATGACCCGCAAGAAATATTAATCCTAGATAACGACCCCGAAAACCCTTGGGGGTGGCTATCTGGGAAAGATCCAAAATATTTTCTGTTTTATTACTTTAATTGGCAACATAAATTAATGTGACTTTTTTTCCTGTGACTTTTTTTCATAGCCAAAATTGTTACTTTTTATCTGCGATTTTTTTTCCTGTGACTTTATTACGGCCACCGTTGAGGGTGACCATTGCAACCAGAGACTTTACAGCCCCTGACCTTTCCCGTTTGACCTGTCTCCAGCAATGAACCTGTACTTGGGATTCCCGTTCACTCTGAAACTGCCCAAAGGAAGGCTGGTTTTCAAGGGATCGACGACAACAACCCCACCGTCCTCTTACGGGAACTATTCCAGCGGTGGCAGCGGACCCTACTCCAAGCAAGACTTCCCCCCATATTCACATTACAATTACTACAACCACGAGAGCGACTCCTTAGAAAATTACCCTCACGGCTACAGCAGCTACAGTTTCTACGACCCGGATGGACCTTATTCCAAGAGGTCAATCGACTCTCAAAGACGCACAGGCTTCAGCATAATCCAAAATGGACTCGAGAAGTGAGTGTTTTGTCGAGATCTTAATCAGTCTTCCATTATTCACTGGCTGTATTTTCGTTATGAAACTCCAGTTTTCATCCTAAAAGGGAAAGTGAATTTATTATTTATAAACAATCATAAGCTACAGTATACAATTATAGAACATTCGGCACTTGGAAACAAAAACTTTCAGTTGGTGTTGTGGTACGTATCTGTTGTAGTGACAATATAAAACCTTGTGCTAAGCGTTGTAGTCTTTTTAAAGCTGGTTTTAGAGGACTGATTTGATAATATATAAATATACTCACTTCAGTGTAAGCAACAGCGCTATTGGAAAATAAAGTCAGTAATAGTATGTGTACGTATATTGCTATATACAGGAAGCTTTCAAGCCATCTTGGTGAGTTGGCCTCTTGACTGTACGTCATTGCTCTCCAGCCCTTATATCTATTTACATATCTCCTCTAGGACAGTACACAATGGAAAGATGGTATCCGTATCAAGTTGGCGAAAGCTTCCTGTTTATAGCAACATACATACAGTACATACTATTACGGACTTTATTTTTCCATTTAAAATCACGAGAAAGTGATGATAAATATAATAACGCTATTTGTCTAAATCCATAAAAAAACATTATTTTTTGTATACATCCCAGTGATGGCTAAGGCGAGCTCTGATTTCCATTCTAGTCTTGGCCTTCCTGGAAAGTCCTGTCTCATGAGAGCTGTCTGCGAAGTAGCCGACCACCCAGTTTCTGATCTCGGTTTGGTCGGAGACTTTCTGAACATCTTCCTGGCGTAAGTAGATGACATTGCTTTATTCATTTTGCCTCCCGTCGTTTTTTTCTTTGAAGAGTATTATTCCAGTTACTTACATATCTATTGACTCTTTGTAGGGGCTTTTCTCTCCCGATGAAATTGCTTTGAATGGTGTTATCAAGCCGTGTTAAATGGAAGAAAGTGCCAAGTACTGTCTTATAATTGATACATTGTTTAATATGGAACTCAATATACCCTGGGAATAACTTATACCCAAGGGCAATTAAACTGATAAGAGCCGCTGTATCACTTATCAGTTGTAGGTACATTCCCCTTAGGTGTAAGTTATTGTTAAGTACAGTATAGCAAATTCGATATTAAACGATATTTTTCGCTTAATAAATGTTAATATGAAAAAATTCGCGAGTGTATAAGTAACAAAAATTCTCATATGGATATATATATATATATACTGTATATATATACACTATATGTATATATATACATATTATATATATATATGTATATGTGATTTTCATCTCATCACCGTGACATTTTATATACAAACATTAAGCTACAAATTTCGTTTAATATCCAATTGGCGCTACTTCGGAAATATCACCGAAGGGGAATAATAAGTTATAAATGATTTTTTACCAAAGTGACTCGAACACCCAACAGTACCCATCAACAACTCTCGTGGTCTAGAACTGCGATTGGAAGTCGTTGATGGGCACTGTCGGGTGTTCAAGTCACTCAGGTGCCAAATCATTTATCACTTATAATTTCCCTTGGTTGATATTCCCGAAGTAGTTCGAATTGGATATTAAACGACGTTTGTAGCTTATATATATATATATATATATATATATATATATATATATATATATATATATATATATATATATATATATATAGAAAGAATCCTATAATAATATTAAGAGTTATATCTAAAGTAATGAATGCGAAGCAATGAGGTTTTGTCCACCATTGTCTGGTAAGCTTCCAGTGGCGTGCAAAATCTTTACTGTACGTCACCGCTCCCAAGCCTTTATATCTATATATCTCCTCTAGGACAGTACACAGTGGAAAGATGGCACCCTTATACAATTATGCCTATATCAATTATATAATTTTTAAATCAGAGCTGGCTACGGAGAAGGTTCTGAGGAGATGGCCGACTTCGTATCCGCAGAAGATCTGGGGCGCCGTGAAGGCGACTGCGAGAGCAAGTTCTCCGACTGCCCTTTGCCTCTGGCAGACCTTCTTCAGAGTGGCCTCTCTTACCTACACGCAGGATTGGCTGGAGCTCGTTCTCACGATTGACTCTTCACATTAAAACACCTTTGGATCGTAATCTGTCGGAAATGTGAACCAAGAATCCTCCTTCATATTTGGTGAGGATTGTTTCCCGGACTGGCAGAAAGTGCAGCATCACAGAGATTGCAGAGGCTGAGTGGCTGACCAAGATGTGTAAGGTATATCTGGATGAAAAATTGAAGCTATTCACACAATGTTGGATATCTTCAGCCCAACAATAGGGAAGAATTAACAATAAGATGGCACACTCTAGCTGCACTTCGACTACATTTAAATTTTATGGAAGACGTACTTTGTGTTTGTTTTGTTTTCTGTATATTAGGAGGTTACAGAAATCATTTTTTGTCCTATCTGTGAAAGCAAAGACACCTTTCTTCTTGCACAAATCAATTATCAGTGTAAAATATATACTGTATATATAAAAATATGTAAATCTATATATATATATATATATATATATATATATATATATATATATATATATATATATATATATGTATATATATGATTATAATCACTTTTGTACGTGATTCATTTGTAACAACCTACCACAGGTGAAAAGTAAGAAAGGTTTCGACTTTATTTCCAAGCAGTTGACGAAGGACTGATAAAGAGTATTAGAAGTCACAAATATATATACTACAGGAACAGTACTGACGAACATACAGAAAGTCGAAACCGGTCAGGACCTACACCACCCCGTCTCTTATTTTTCACCTGTGGTAATGTGTGATATATATATATATATATATATATATATATATATATATATATATATATATATATATATATATATATATATATATAAATATATACGTGCGTGTATGCGTGCGTGTCTGTGTGCATTACTCAATTATTAACCTAGGTATTTTGATCTCATGTTTTCTGCATTAATATTTTTTTTATCTAATAAGCGTATATGCGCCAATATGCACGAAACGAAAGTTCATATATACAAAAAAATATAAGGAATGAAAGATAAATTTTTGATTATTTATTGAACCTGAAAAGCGGAAGAGTTTTTTTTAATCCCGATTAAGCAATAATTTATTCAGGAGTAATTTATGAAATGGTGAATCCATGTGTTAGCAACTAGTTTGTGTTCCGAAAAAATATACTTGCGAATAATCGATATCTTTCGAAAAGAGTGGAGCATTTTCTTCTCCTTAAGGAATCCGGTAAGTTTACTGTCTAAGAACGGGAACAGCAGAGCGGAGGACTTGTCAGTCACCGCGTTACATCTATTGACCTCAGTGCCAATGTCGGAAGTGACGTTATCTTGCCAGCAGACAGACAAACTTGCAGACGGAAAACAACCTCCTTGGCGGAGGTAGCGAGAGAACTTGGTAGGGCGCATACCATAGGGAATAAGTAACTGTGTTCCTTTTTATATGGTAGAATGCATTTGTAACTATCACCTTTCACCGTATAGCTCAAGATTGGTAAATTTATTTTGGGCATCGCAATTACTGTGTAAAAATCCGTAAAAACGTTATTGGTCTTTAACCTTGCCCTTTAGGGATTTATGTTTGTAAACATAATCATTATGGCATTGCCATAATGATTTACCAGAAAAAAAAAACATTGTACCACAAATATGCAGGTGCCCATGAATCAGTCAGATCGTCAGGGATGTACGATCACGAGCTTTAAATTTTATGGGTTCAAGCTGATTCATTGCCATTTGCTTTTGCATTTCGAAATGGATACCTGACATAAGCAATGAAACATTTATGCCACCAAACCTAAAATGAGTGATATTTTCCTTTGACCTTTGCGAATCGTCCTTGAAGATAATTTTTATGGAATTACAATATATTGGTGGCTGTGAAGCATTTAAAAGTCAAAAATCATTGACTTTGCCCTCTAGCACTAAAGTTGAAACTAGGTACACTACAGATTAAAAAAAAAACTGCTATTATAATTCATCACTATACGATAATATAAAACATATGCAACTAGTTGAGGAACATTTAAATTACACGAATTCTGTGACCCTGTCACTGGACATTTAATTTTTATCTGACTTTCGAATGTTTTCACCAAAACAGACTAAAAGGAGGAAAGAAGAACAAAAAGACGTGCAGACAGAACTAGATATATTTACAAGATTTGATTATTTAAAATAAAAGACCAAGGTCAAAAATTTTTGGAACTTAAGGTGTCATAGCTGGCCAAATAGGCGTCCTTTTTGTGATATCTTTCTTGAATTGATGCACTGTTACAGTAATCATTCATCATTAGTTTTATAAATTTTGACCCTTACTAGCCACAGGTCGAGGTCACAGATTGATGACAGATCAAACGCTCCAAAGCCAACTACATATTTGGGATATCTTTTCCATATCGGCGAATTATAATAGTAATAGTTTGAAACCTTAAAGGTCAAAAGTCAAGTCCTATATTTTCATTGGTTCGAATGCATCACATTTCTTGCTATCCTTTTCATATGGATGGGGTACCTCGGTAATTAAGGCAAAACCCATTTTTTGCCCTATTTTGCTTTTCATTTCTCTTTCCACTGTCTCCACCTTTATTCATAACACACTTTGCCCCTATATGTATTTCACCTTGGCATCGACTGGATTTTTGTCTGTTTATTGATTTTCACAGTACACATATCTACTAGGCACCATACATTCCTAGTCCCTGAACACTTTTGCTTAAATCCCACTGCTGTATTCTGTAAGTAGAATTTTCCACCCATAACTTCTTAGCCATTTGCCCACTAGAGGTAAATCGGACTGCTTAACTGTCTCAAGACGTCAGGGAGTAGAGAAGCAATAGACGTTCTTTACCCTTACAAATCTCTTGAAGGAGACCATCACATCCCGTTACCTGGCCACAAAGTTAAGTTAAGTATATCTTAGTTTAACCAGACCACTGAGCTGATTAACAGCTCTCCTAGGGCTGGTCCGAAGGATTAGATTTATTTTACGTGGTTAAGAACCAATTGGTTACCTAGCAACGGGACCTACAGTTTATTGTGGAATCCGAACCACATTATGACGAGAAATGAATTTCTATCATCAGAAATAGATTCCTCTAATTCTTCATTGGCCAGTCGGAGAGTCGAACGCTGGGTCAACAGCGTGCTAGCCGAGAGCTCTACCCACCCCTCCAATGAAGAACTCAATGGGGACGGGAAAAACAATGCAGAGGTGTGCAAGGGAACCGCAATAACTCTTTGCCAAAACAATTCGGGAATCCAAAAAAGTCCATTTAAACAAGGCCTATGCATCAAGTCCTCAAATATATTTTATTCTACAAATGGAATACACTGGTGGTACCAAATATGCTTTATTCAGACATAATGGATTTTTCTTGCCCATTACAAAGCTGTACCATCGCCAGCAAGAAAGAAAATCATTATGAAAGCACCAGCGATTGTCGTACCTTCATCTTTGTCAAACCGTAAGCCGATAAGCCCCTATGGAGGTTAAAAAAAAAAATACCACCTCTACCACCAGAAGTTGAGACACCCCGCACACATCCAAAACGTCCCCTTCACTACTCCTTTAGGACAAATTGCAATTGCCCATCTCTCACCATGTCACTTATTTGTATTGTAAAAATCTCTATTTCATTATAGCTCGACTCCCGTGAACAGGATTCTCTCTACTGTCTCTAAGGACCAACGTGGAGCGTTGCGATTCGTGACAATTTCGACAAGAGTCTTTATTCCGCTGCGCATGTGACATATGCCATTGTCAACGAGCATCCTGATTCCGATGCTCTGTTGACATGACAACTTTGACAATCATTATTCCGATGTGCTGTGACTGAAGACAATGTCGACGAAAATCTTTATTCCGATGAGTAGCTGATCTCCTATTCGAGGAGATCTGACATTACTATATGAACGAGAATCTTCATTCCAATGCATATCAGACTTTACTCAGAGCAGTCACATAGGAAGCAAAGCTCACATGTTCATGACATTAGGATAAGTATAACGGAAAAAGTCAGCAGCATTCTACGTAAATCCTACTTGAATTGTTACGTTCTCTCGGAAACTGGGAAATTTACAATCTCGGAAAAACGAATGAATTTCGGTAAGAGTAACATATATGACGAAAACAAATTCGTGGAACTATTGTTTTTACTGGGTAGAGTAGTGAAAAAATGAAATTTTACTTAGATTCTGGAAGTTCTCAAAAATATTTTATCTTTCGGACATTTCTTTTCATACTCGACGTTAAATTTATTCTTTTCCGGTCATTAAATTATAAAGTTATCTGTTTCCTGAAATACAGCTGAGAATAAGAATCTGTCTCTCTGTCTCAACTGGTTTTCCTCATATAAACATTTATATATAATGTATATATGTTTATATATACATACATATATACACATTAAAACTTATTAAATATATATATATATATATATATATATATATATATATATATATATATATATATATATATATATATATATATATACATACATACATACATACCTAGAGGAATTAAAACTGATATTATATATATATATACAGTATATATATATATATATATATATATATATATATATATATATATATATATCTAATATCAGTTTTAATTCCTCTTGGGTGTAAGTTATTCCAAAGGATCGTCAACTGGTTGTCAAACAATTTTGTGGCTTAATATTCGTGAACAGAAAAAGTCACGCACCAATAAGGATTAATAATTCATGTACTGTATATATATGCCTATATGTATATGTATATGTATATGTATATGTATATGTATATGTATATATATATATATATATATATATATATATATATATATATATATATATATATATATATATATATATATATATATATATATATATATATATATATACACACAAAAATAAAATAATTTTGATCACTGCAACACCCAGAACGACCTCACATTCAAAAGAATAGCTTCCGGAGATGAACCCTTACTCTCATTCCCTACCGGAGATGGAAGAGTTGACCGAATGGCCGTAAAAAGTGTAACGTTATGCTCGGGAAGAGCAGCTTGCCCTTCGAGAACTAGGCTTCCATTATAATCTTCCGCTGCCGCGCTTCTAGCTCATCTTTGTCGAGAGTTTGGCGCCGTTCTCAGCCGACCGCAACTTGGAGATGTCGAGTTTACTTAACTGTAGTTCTTGGATGCTGGGATTCTGCGTGCAGGCTATGAAGTCTAATTTGTGTTTTGTGTAGGAATAACTTCCATTACTTAAATGTGGTGTGCAGCATATAATTTCTTGTTGGAAAACGGAGACAACGCATTATCTATTTTTTTTTTCTTTTGAAGCTTACTAGCAGAAATGCACACACCTAACTGTGCGTCATGAAATCTACTATTTTAAATAGGAAAAATTTCCTTTACCTAAATGTGGTATGCCCTATATCATTTCTATTGAAACATAAATGACATCTTATCTTCTTGTTCTGAAACTTACTGTAATATATAGCAGAAATCACTCGTCTAACTGTACATTATAAATTTGCATATTTATCTCTCGGTTCTACTTTTAATGGTTGATTTTACGGAAGAACACTCGTGGGCATTGATACGCATTTATTGTCATAGATTCTGATTTGGAATCCTAGGTTTGCATTAACCTCTTTTATAGATTTGTTTTTTTAGGCTAAATGAAGTTTCTTGATGGTGTGCCACAATTATGTTTTAGCATTCCCAGGTCATTAGATATTTTGTGCATTACTTTTATTAACGTACCATATCTCTTAACTTAACCGTATTGAACTCTCGTTACCTAGTTCTTGGCTGCCATTTAAATGAGACATAAAATGCTACGAATGGCTGATAAATCCACGCTGGATTGGATGAGACAAGAGCGGGATTTTGAAAAATATGACAGATCTGAGCAAGCACACGAAGCGATTTAAATTGTAGGACAAAGGAGGACCACAAATATAAATCGTTAAGAAAGAGACAGAAGCCACGAGGAATTTTATATAATTGCTCATGGGTTCTCATGGCTGTAAATGTACCGAAATGCTGGAGCGGAGTTCTTAACACTACATTTGCTGCTAATCAATGTGATATGTCCGAGTGCGCACTAAATTTCCTAAGCTGTTTATTTTCGCTACATAAATACAGAACTTTCATGATTTCACAAAGTCATCTTAACATCATGGTTTATGATACTTTTAACGACAGAGTGCTGACTTAGCATTTCGGAGTTGTCTCGACAGTCTTGCTGTTGCTTTTTTTCCACGAATTATACTAATGCATGGAATCTCCTTCGGATGCTATTGCAACAATATACAGTTACTCACAGATTTCAGTCTCGATGGGCCGGAGTTCAATTCCCGCGGCCGGCTGATGAAGAGTTAGAGGAATTTATTTCTGGTGATAGAAATTCATTTCTCGCTATACTGTGGTTCGGATTCCACAATAAGCTGTAGGTCCCGTTGCTAAGTAACCAATTGGTTCTTAGCCACGTAAAATAAGTCTAATCCTTCGGGCCAGCCCTAGGAGAGCTGTTAATCAGCTGAGTGGTCTGGTAAAACTAAGGTATACTTACTTTTACTTACAGATTTCAGTCGAAGGGCTGGAGAGGGAAAAATGATTTTCCCATGAATTTCCTCATTATTGATTTTATACTTATTAAGGTACTTCAGCAAACATTCTCATTAGTCTTCTTCTTGCCTCTCCTCGAGTGCAGTTTGCTTCGTGCACTTGGCGTGCATCGTCCACTAAGGCTGTTCTCTGGCTTTGTCGACCGCGACCAGGTTTTCCCCATTCGCACCCTAATAATGCAGCTTTCAGGGGTGCTCGTTGTGCTCCGGTGGGTCATGAGAATGTGCTGAGGATGTTTTGATGTTGGGTAGGGTCTCCTCTGGTTACATCTCTTTCAGTTTCCCGTCTTCCTTTGCCGGTTCCTAATTTCAGCAGCCAATTAACGTCAGAAAAAGAAAGTTAAGTATACCTTAGTTTAACCAGACCACTGAGCTGATTAGCAGCTCTCCTAGGGCTGGCCCGAAGGATTAGACTTATTTTACGTGGCTAAGAACCAACTGGTTACCTAGCAACGGGCCCTACAGTTTATTGTGGAATCCGAGCCACATTATACCGAGAAATGAATTCCTATCGCCAGAAATAAATTTCTCTAATTATGCATTGGCCGGTATGAGACTCGAACTCGGGTCTAGCAGAGTGCTAGCCGAAAACCCTATCGACTCGTCCAACGAAGAACTTATTAACGTCAGAAGGCAACTGAACTTTTAATCTCCAAGGCTGTATCCTGGTTCATATTTATTGCAAAAATTATGTTTATTGTAATAATCGCAAAAAAACACTGTGTTTTGTTTTGTCATGTCCAGCATGATAAAATGGTGTCGTAGTTCAATTGTATCCTCTTGATAAAATCTGGGTTGGGGCTGGAAGCAATCCCCGCCTCCACCCTTCCTTCATTTGCGTTGTATATGGTTGTACCGTAATAAGGTATTAGCCTTTAAAATGAGGTAGATTCAAGGGTTCCCTAAGAAAAAAACAAGACGGTCACTGACTTATTTATTATGCAGTTAATGGGTCCAAGTAAAACCCCTCACAGTAGGACCTGTAGGAATATTGACATTCCACGAACCTATGCAAAATGATTAATAGCATCGAGGCAATCACTTTCTTACCTTCAATATGCTTACGTCCGTCCTGCTGCATAAGCTGTCACGCATCGTCGATATTTAGGTTCTTTTGTTCCGGTAATTTATTCTGCTGCGTCACCCCGACTCTCTAGATAATTCCGATTTTCCCTGGGGAGAATATTTACTCAGGCACTTTCAGAGCTTTCTGATTCACCTCTGATCTCTCTTGATAAATCATCTGTTTCAGTTATCATAATCTGCTCGATATTTTCAGGCATGTTAATTTTTACCTCATCGTTCTCTCATCTCTTTGATCCTTATAAGACCCTGTCATCCAAACGCATGCATGCAAGAAAACAATTTCGACAGCTTTCACTCATTTTCCTTTCACCTACATTCAGTTTTGCACATTTCAGCTATCTTTATTTACCTTGAGACACCTTATTTATGATTTCTCTCCTCTCCCGTAGATTAGTCTTCGTGGAACGTTAATTATCTAACACCTTTAAGAATTTATCACTGTTATTCTTCCAGTAATTACGCAGGTTTACACTCAATGTCTTTCAGCTAGTTTATGAACATACGAAAGTGATTCCAAAGGACCTGCATCTTGTTGGTAGTATTATCAGCCGGCATCACCAAATATTACAGGGTATTAATTTCGAATAGTCTATCTATAACAATCAAATCCGAGTGGGTCTTTCTTGTTTGTCCTCCCCGGGTGGGGGCGGGGTAGGTAGTGGGTCAGGAGGGTAAGGGAGACATGACACATCCACTCTCCTCCTGCAAACCTGTTTGTCCGCCGCAAGTGGGGGCGGGATGGTAGGGGATCGGGAGGGTAGGGGAGACACGACGGGCAGCGCCGACGGGGTTCCATTGCAGCGTAGCGCGCGCCATTAAGCTCGTTGAGAATAAAAACTGAACATACGTGCGGGATATTGCTTTTATACAGTGCTTTGAGATTCATAACTGCACAGACAAACAGAATGCTGGTCTAATGCAGTGCATCGAGATTCATTAGTGAACATACAAACAGCATATTGATAATCATAACAGGATACACTCACAGGATTTTACTATCTTGTCGTGCACTGAGATCATCAACTGAACGTACTCATCCGCAGGATATTGCTTTTATGCAGAACAATGAGAACATCACTAAAAATTGAGCTAGCGAGGAATTAATGTTTGTTGTGAAGCCGCGTCTCATTTCCAATTGCTCTAATGTCCAATTCCAATGTAAGTGCTGATTACTTTCCCATTTTTCACAGTATAATTCACTGGGTTAGTTATTAAGGAGATTATATATACAGGGTGCCGCATAAGTAACGCCCTTTTTAATCTTATATCTTATAATGTATATTTTCTTTATTATTTTTTTTAATTAATTTGCTAAATCTTCATTTTTTCAGATATTTTATACAACCATGAGATTAACAAAGGTACAGAGAGTAAAAGCAATTCAATTTTACTATCAAAACAATAAAAAATGGTGCTGAAACCGCAAGATTGTTATCAGCTGAATTTAACATCCCAAGGGTGCAAAGCCGAAATATCACAAGCTTGATTACAAAATTTGAATCCACAGGAAGTGTAAGTGATGCTCAAAGAGCGGGTAGGCCAGTTGTTGCAACAAACTTAGAAAAGTCCAATGAACTACAAGAATCGTTGCTGCGTTCTCCTCAAAAATCCAGTAGGCGTCTTTCTGCAAAGTTAGCAATTAGTATTTGTACTGAACATTATTAAACCGAATAAGCATTATATTAATTTTGTTAATATATTATATTAATCTATTAACCCGTGGCAATACATTCATGTTCGAAAAAATAAAGGATAATCAAAAAGGCTTTAATTTTGTTCCACTTAAACAAAGGGCGTTACGTATGCCGCACCCTGTATATATATATATATATATATATATATATATATATATTTATATATATTTAATTATATGCAAAACACTCACCTTTCTCCCACATACACACACAGAGGAGAGAGAGAGAGAGAGAGAGAGAGAGAGAGAGAGAGAGAGAGAGAGAGATATGTGCCATATACTATTTGCCGTAAATCTAGTGAAGCTGAGAATGACCTACATGACGACAGGCTTGCAGGCTCTCTCCCAGAGATGCGATTATTTTTTGTGCTCTTTCTCTTTCCTCGTCAACTCCTCCTCCTCCTTTGGGATATGCATAGGCGTGTTAAAAGGCAATTACGATGGAATTTCACGCTACGCGTTTAACAGAGCGTATTTTCCTATTATTAGCCCCAATGTTTGGTTTCTGCACGAGATAAGGTTTTACATCCAACCAAAACCAGAGACGCGAACTAATTTCCAAAAACTCATTAAAATCACGAAAATTTCTCCCTTCAGACGATAATTAACAAGAAAAATAATCCAAGAAATCTATTCTTTACTGTAAAAAAAATCACTGTGTAAAATAAATCGTAATAGACATCTTAAAATAAAAAAAAAAAATAAAATAAAAGAGTGACATTGATGGTCCTGTCTTGTTTGACTTCATTGGAAGGTTCGGTTTAAAAACTAATTATTTTATGATTATTATCAAAGTGGAATATATCTTTATCGCTTTTGTTTCCTATTCTTTAAAATCGTGCAATCAACATGTCTTCGTTTTGTCTGAGAAATTACTGAGTAAATAGCATTAGTTTGCTTCTCTGAGTCACATGATATTTATTTTTATATAAGGCATCTCAACCATTCCTGATCTGTTTCGTATGAGTGATCATATTGGTAACACTCATATATAACAATTTCCATGTCTGATCCTTTTCTGACCTTTTTCCTGTTTGACAGTTTTCTGTTAACAGTAAACTATCCTTAGCTACAAGCCAGTAATGAACTGACCTATTGTTAGTTTAATATGCGATTTTGAATCATAATTTACTTCAGCCCACATCATAAGTGCCTTTTAATGATAATAAAGAGGATGACAAATAAACAAAACTCCCTTTTCCATTCACGCTTTTGTTGCATGTTCCATTTTGTGCTTTCAAGGATATACTGGTATATAAATTTACCTAGGCATCATTTCTCGTGCCGTTTGCAATTCGTTTCCTCATTTTTCTAAGTCTCGAGTGAAAGAAAATGAACTGTGAGCGATGACAACAGAAAGCTTCTTTTGACATGACAGCTAAGACATTCTTGCTGCGATCTTCCTCTTCCTTGTCTCCTTCAATGATGTATGGTTGCAACCACACATTTCCGTCGAATGACCGAGCAGATACGAACATTGCAACTGACCACTCAGCAGACTTTCTCACGTAATCAACAACCGTGTTATTGTAGTATAGTTCTCATCGTTGGTGCTTGTCTTAGCAGCGATCTTTTTTACACGCGCCAATTCCAAGGCTCTGCCGATGCGAAGGAAACCGCTGATGTAGACAGGCCTAGAAATTTCGCGTCAAGAGGCCACTGGGAACTAGGAACCACTGGTACTCTTCGGACTAAATCCCCGTCACGGGAAACGGTTACCAAGAACACATACACCAGTACCCTATAAAAAAAAAAGTCAAGCCAAAATGATTACGAACATGTAGTACGTTTTAGACGTTGCCACTTTTCCAAGATTTGATTAATAAAACCTTGACCTTAGTTGGGATATCGTGTAGATGTGGCAGGCAGTTTGCTACATCCTCCTTATACCAGGTCAGAAAGGATAAACAGCTTGACGCTTGATCTGAGTATATAACCGCGAAGACGTAAAATGAGCCAAGGAACTGAAATTTGATGACGAGTAAAGGATGATGTATACTAAAAAATATTACAATAAATAAAAAATTGAAATCATACGTTAAACTGATTTAGTCACAGACTAGGATAAGGATGGTTTAGTTTCTAATCACGCGGAAAAACAGAAGACGTGGAGACTAATAAGAATAAAAAAGATATTGGGAATGTAGTATTTTTCCTTTATAATTTACCCATACTACTAAGGCAAGATAATTGCATAAAAACAATGTAATCTGTAGTAATAAAAGCCCTGAAGTTGGGATATTATGAGAGAGGCATTTGTGATTTTTTTTATCACATTAGATCTTGCACTATTAACAAATATAATTTCAATGTCAGTTGGATTGTCTGATTAATCTTTTAACTTGTTATAAAATTTGATTTGCCTTGTCTCTTATATGTAGTACTGTATACTGTATATGTATTCATTGCTTGTATTTTATAACTGCCTCAATTGCCATGATCAAAACCATACTAAAATATGAAAATACAGTAGGAAAATACAGTTTTTATCTCGATGCTTACGGTGTAGTAGTGGATCTGATAATGGTCGATATATATATATATATATATATATATATATATATATATATATATATAT